>NC_088884.1:107171994-107475024 GCF_037157495.1 Lathamus discolor
CCTATCTTAACCTCTCCCTGAAATATTATTTATAAAAAAGTCTGCATGTGTTCACCCCAGATTGCACATGGCTGCCTCTTCCCGACCTGTGCATGTAAAAGGAGGCATTTTCCTCCCCAGGGCTGCAGTGATTATAGAGGCAGCTGTAAAGCAGAGCACTCAGGATGTGAAGTGCCCTTCAGATAATGTGTGATAGCAAAACAAAATCTGTTTACTCTGCAGTCATTTATACTAACTATTTATTATTAAGGGGGGGGGGGGGGGGGGATCGCAAAGAATGCAGTTGCTCAAATAAGCTGGTACAAGCTGGTGGTTGCAGCCTGACTCTGGCATCTCTTTGCTTGAGCTGGGCCAAACCCAGAGAAGCAAAGAGACACTCGGCATTGCCCTTCATCTGGAGAGCAGTGGGCACCAGTGGCTGATGCTGCTAGTCCTCACACCATTTAATAAATAACTGGCTGGTGTGGGGCCACAGCCAGGTAAATCTGTACCACTGGCTTCAGCAAAAAGGGTGGGAGGAGTTTCCCAATGAAATGTTGGCCCTTAAATGCATTCACCTGCTCTGTACAAGCCTTCCTTCTCAAGGCAAGAGCAGGCTTCCTATGCTTTGAGGGTGGAAATGATCTTAAAAATAGCTGGTGGCTGTTGCAGGGTCCTACTTTGGGGCTTTACTTGCTCTCCCCTTGTTTTTCACAGAAAGCGGAAGGACGCCCAAGCAGGAGCCAGTCTTCAGGCGAGTGACCATGGAAGACAGTGTCATCTAGGGATGACACCCAACGAGCCTGCCTCAGCAAGCCCATGCCAGTGCACCTCCTTGGCTCCTCTGTGCCTCAGTTTACCCCTCCCTTACTGGGATTGTGTAACGAGAGAGACCGGAGAAACTAGCCTCAACCAAAACCCTCAGCAAACCCTTACATCCCTGAGGAGAAGACAGTCCATCTGGGATTCCCAATGCCTCATGCATGGCAGGACCCTGGGAAGTGCCCTCACTGCTTGGTCGCTCGCTTTTTTGTTAAGATGAGCAGAACAGGCGAAAAATGTCTTTTGTAATAAGAAATTGGTTTCGTCTACTCCAAACATTGGCTTTGCAACTTGAAAACATTTAAATATGGCTGAGCATGCTCAACCCCCCCATCCTGAGCCCCTCTCCGTGTTCACAACCTGGGCTGTATAAAGGCAACCCTGACGGATCCAGGTCCCTGTTGTAAATACAAACCTGCCTGTTTGGAGAGGTAATGAGGGAAGGAAAAGAGGGACAAAGAAATAGTCCTTATAACAGAAGAAGCTGAACTTGCCAGCAGAGTACTATTGAGTGGAGCTGTCACTTTTAAGTGGGGACTGGCGCGCATGTCCAGCAGTGGTTCCTCATTGCAAAGCTTCTTGTGGGGGGAAGCTGTTCAGATTTTATTGTCTTGTGTAAATAGAGATATTTTTCTGAAAAAATGAGCCTTAGTATCTTGAAGATAGCGTTTCTCAATCAGCTCAGCTGGGATGGATATATGGGAAACCATGGCATCTGCGTAGCGGAGGCTGTCATGGCGTTTTGGAGCTAAGCTGTGCTGCCATGGCTGGCGCAGGAGGCACCTGAAAGACAACAGATACATCCAGCAGAGGACTCAGCAGATGCTTCTCCTTTGTTCCTGTAAACAGGGTAGACTCGCTGCACCCATGATCTCCACTGGTGTAAATACTTAGCTACAGCCCCCAGTGGGCATGGGCCACTTGGTGCAGGGGTGGGGGAAGTGGGATGGCAGAAATCACCAGAGGGATGCAAACCCCATCCGTGTGGGTCCCCTCAGGATTTTAGCATTAATTAAAAAAAAAAAAAAAAAAAAAAGGAAAGAAAAAAGAAAGCGAAAGAAACCCTGAAGACTTGTTAATGGTGTTGGGCCAACTGTTGGGCTGGGTAAATGGAAGACATCTGCCACGTCAGCCTCTGTATGCAGTTCTCCTTGACATATGTGCAAGAGTGTGCAAGATCATGCCCTGTTTGGGTGGCTGCCAGCCAAGACAGGTCCCTGTGTCTGTGTACCTGTGTCCATGAGAGAAGAAGAGACGATATGGATGTGTATGTTTTATATGCCTAGACACATTTCAGAAGTCACAAATAACACTGCCAGGTCCAGCTTTATTAGCATGAGTGCAGAGTAGTGTCTGCATCAGTCTGGGGAGCAAGGTGGGCTAGGCTGGTAAGGCAGTGTTAGATGAGTAAAAGCTGATAAATCTCTGCTACACATTGAGTCATCACCCACTATCCCACACCATGACAGTGGGCATCTGCAAACACTCCTGGCAGAGCAGGGCTATGTTGGATGCAGGTAGCCGCAGCCTGGTACCTTGTGGAAGCAGGAAAGGAACTTTGGGGTTTCCCCTTCATCCTTCTCAATTCAAAGCTTACTTATGCTTTATTTACTCTGAGTCTGACCATGTGGATTCATGCAGCAGAGGGAAATTAGGAGAAAAAAAAAAAAACTTAAGAAAGAAAAAGAGTATTTTTGAAAACAGCCCATAATAATTTTCTCTAGACATAAAAGTCTCTTCGGCCTGGCATTTTGCAAGGAAGCAGGGCCAAGGTGGAAGTGACCCCTCCCTATTAAAAAGCCAGATAGCATAAACCAACTGTTGCACATCTTTAGCATAATACTATGCCCTGTACCTTTGCAAAGAAATGCCAGTGGGTGATAAACAGAAATTGAAAGCTGCCTCAGAGCACCGAGGGGTTTGGGCATCCAGAGTGGTAATTCACTTTCAGTGGTTCAAGGTGAGGTGCAGGGGTAGTCTTTTCCTCTTATGTACTTGAATACCTTCTCTGTTATCTGGCTTTGTGGGGCTGCTGCTACCATTAACACCTAACAATTGCCACTGCCAAGTGATTTATTTATTTAGCAAACCATTTATTTATTTATTTATCAAACTGGTGCTCAGGAGACACTGCTTTTGCCTGCCACAGGTGGACACCTCTTTCTTTGCCCACTTCTTCAGGCTTGTATTGTGTCCCCAGACAAAGTGGCCATCATCCTGGGGAGATTCAGGTTTCTGCCCACTACAGGCTTTCAGCCTTTTTTTCCAGGGAGAAAAATAATGCAAAATATGAACAACCCTCCCTGTCTTTGTGCCAGAAATGTTCTGAAAATCAGACAGTATATTAAGCAAAATAGATACCTCCAAAAGGTGTGAAAGCTCACGATATCTCAAAGTCTCAAGGGGACCACGCTTACAGTTTCTAGATCAGTGCTGAGTCCTGAGCCTGAGAATGCCTGACCCCGGGGAGATCTGGGGAGCTGCATGGGATTAAAAGGAGGGCTGCATCTGCAGGAAAGCAGAAATTCCCTGTTTTTTCACTAGGTCGCAGAAAAGCAGAAATCCCCTGGGTTTTGTTTGTTTTTCATTAGAAGGTCACTATTAGTTTCTCTCCCCGGACAATCCCATCATCCCGCACCTTAAACCCTTGCCATTATGACTAGAAGAGTTATTCTTGGAGGCATTTATGACAATCTTCAATGTCTCTCTCTCTCCCCATTGCTAGAGAGGCTGACACCCAGTAACTAATGGTGATTGTTGCAAAGATGAGACAGACTGACCCCAAGTCCTAATAAAAATGATGAATCTTGTCCACTGCCTCAGTATCGATGGTGCACAGGTTACAGGCAGAAGTGTGCCTGTAAGGAGGGGGAGGCAGATAGTCACAGAAGAACAGGTCTGGCACGTGCCAGGTTACAAAACCCACCCAGTTGCTGTGTTCCCCGTCTGTTCCCAGGTTTAATCCAGCCCCGAGTCAATAGTGATTGACGTTTCACCTGCTTTCCATATCTTAACTGGACTTCCTTACTCCTCAGGCATGGAACAAATCTTAATACAATGTAATTACTGTACTCCTGGTGATGAACCCGTATGAAAAGCTATCACGGAGAGCATTAATAAAATGTACATTATGAAAAAGAAATGAGCATTGTCTGAAATTAATAACGCATCAGATTTTTCTCATCCATGTCTCCTCATTACAGACCTGCCCTTGAGTTTTCTATTAAAATGACTTATTCAAACAACTTGCATAGCTGTGTTCAGCATGAAGTTATATGATGTAGATTTGCATCCCAGTCAGATGTACCGCATAAGACTTATTAATCTGTTACGTCTTTCAGGCATTGATTTTAGTGGCGTTTATATAACACTAGTATAACTAAAATGAACTGATTGATTCATGCGTATGGATTAGTTTGCCTAAGACTTTGAGCCTAGGTAGCTTTATCATGCACTGTAATGCCAGAATTCATCACTGTATTATTTACAAGAGACTGAACTGGCTGCATCTCAATAGCTGAAGAGATCTTCACTGTTTTATTTATGTATAAATGTTTACTTAATCAGCCACCAATTTTGTTTAGCAGAATTTGTTAGCAAACGGAAATTGTAAATGATAACGTGGTTTCTATTTTAAAATTTATAGGCTGTCATCTATAGCAAAACCCAAGATTTCCAAAGTGTCTTTGTCTACTGGCAATCAACAAGCTCTCTTGTATATGCTTTCTGGTAATTGCAATTAGCTGCTGCAATATTTACCAAAAAAAAAATAATATAATCTGAATACAGGAGATCAAAGCGGTAGTGTGTCAAAGTCAACATAAATATCCTAATATTTAGAGACATTGTTGCAAGTTGAACAAACCAACAAGAAGCCACCACCCAGCGCAAAAGCAGGAGCACCATGGTTTATGATGTAGCCACGTCTGTGGCTCTGCGCTGTATCGAGGAGCAGGAGGACTCCACTGGCTGATGCCTAGGGACCAAGTGATGCCAGTGTGCAAGGCCTGGCATGTGGATATGCCAGTATGGGGAGTTCTGCTGCCTTTCCTTACGAGAAAATCCCAATTCCAGATAAAATAAATGAAGCTGTAACTTGGTTGCTTGGCCCTTGCAACGTATTGGGGAAAACCTGCCCAAAGGTGCAAGGGAAGCATCTGTTGTTCACCATGCACTGCAGCTGGAAAAGTAGCCGGGCTACAATGTGGTATTAAGGGAATAACAGTCCAGGGAGGCCTAATCCCAGGTTCCCAATTTAAGGTTGCTTTGGACCACGCTGCTTCTCCTGGAGACCAGGGCATAGAAAGACTAAAAGGATTAATTAAATGAAAGAGGAGACTTTCCTGTTAGGAGCCATTTAGAAATATTTTTAGTGCAGAAGCACATAAGAAGTGACATGTTGTAGGCACATAAAATAATAAGTAGTGTCCAAAGAAGATGAGTTGAGTGCTGCACTTCACCATAGGTAATACTGCACGTGGTGTTATGCAGTGAAAGGAAGAGGTGAATTCTTAAATGTTGTTAAAGGCAATGCCTCATTACCCAGCATGGGATTAACCCATGGACTCTGATGCAATACACCAGTAAGATGATGTGCAACAAACCTCAGTAAAATATTGTACCATTTTAACAACAACAAAAAAAATCCTTATACCTACAGGTTCTTGTTACAGGGTCAAAAATAATTGCTGGCTCGCTGAGGAGCCAAAGAAACATCCCTGTTGAAGTCTTCAGACATACTTCATGTCATTGTGATGTTTTTAACCATTTTTATTTTTTTTTTAGGTAAAAAATTTCATTAGCGTTAGGTATGAGCAGGAAATCACTTACCAGCTGGCAGTACTAAAAGGGGAGTAAAACTTGCATGTCAGCACCCTGGGCTATACCTTCAAGGGTGGGGGCTCACAAGAGGTGGGTACTGGGGGCTTGCATGTGCCTTATGACCACTGAACCCATCACTCTAGAGGTGTTACGAGTTTGCTCACAGCACATGGGTAATGTTGCTGATGCTATTTCTGTGGCCAGTGCATGGCTTATAAGAGCAAACCCCTCTTCTCTCCCATGAGCAAACCAAGAAGAGCTACCACCATTCTGCCTTGAATCCATCCTGTGCTCCAGCTGGTTGATATTTAAAGCCAAGCACATACCCCATATTGCAAATTCACACTCAAAGTAAAGAGATTTATGGGTTGTTTTGTTATTTGTTCATGTTTTTCAACATGAAACTTCTTAGGTAGGGGCATGAGATCAAATGATGCTGTCTTGGTCAGTGATGTGGAAATGTGATGAGTGCAGCTGAGCCTCAGCAACCTCATTTCACCTAGGACTAGCACTCACCCTTTCTTGGGGCACAGAACTACATTATTAGTCACTTTTGTTGAACAGCCTGTGATTGTGATCTAATATGAGGGGCCCTAAATTGGGTTTTGTGGGTTTGGTTTTTTGTACACAGTTACTCAAAACGAATCAAAAACATCAGTACAAACTGAAAAGTCAGGGATGCTTTATGAGCTATTTATATAAGCAGAAGCTCATATATGCACCAATTTTGCAGCTTTCAGGATAGAACAGATGTTAAAACCCACCATCCTCAAGTATGCTGTGTGCTGATTCTGACCTGAGGCAGTGGTGATGCATCAAACCACAGCCCTGGAGCTGAGAGGCTTTACCTTCTCTGAGGAAGGCTATAGCTGTTGGGTTAGACATTCATTTGGGATGCTCACAACTAGGCTCAGACTGTTTCTTCTCATCCACCTTCTGTCTATTGACTGTGACTTCCACAATCTGCAGTTCATTAGTCATTTAGGGCAATTAGGAGATGCAGCTGACAGGGACTAAAAAAAACCAAACCAAGAGCATAAGTGTGTTGTGTGAAGGTTAGGGGCTACTTTCATGAGCTCTCTGCCCACCTGGATGTTAACTCTAGTCACTAACTGAAGAATTAACAGCAGCATGTCTGGGTGTTGTGAGGCAGTAGATGCCCCTTAGCAGCCCCAGAGGATGCTGAGAATGGTTTCCTCTATGCAGACCAAAGCAATGGAGCTGTGGCTTGCAGCAAATTTATAACTCCTGGCTGAACTAGAGACTAACCTTTAGGAAGATGTTTTAGGAATGACTACAGTTATTGAAGGATGAAGAACCTGTTGCACCCCTTGATACGTCACCCCATGTGCTGACTGTTTCTGCTGACACACGAGTACTGCATTTTGCCTCACATTTCAGCAATTAGATTTTATTTCCTATCTTATGCCCTGTTTATCCATGCTAATATCTCTCCTAGATCTTTCTGGGTAACAACTGCTGTGCAGGAAGGTATAAAATTGTAGGAAAGGCTGAAAATTTGTCACTATAAAGTCATCAAAATGGCCTTGACTAAAAGGTGTTGCTGTAGGAATATGACTTTTTTTCCAAAGCTCCCCTTCATGCATATGAGCTTTTACTTAGTCCTGTTTCAAAATAAAATGAAGGCATGCTTTTTTTTTTTTTTTAAAAAAAAAAAAAAAAAGAGCTGTAAAGTTAAAAATGAAGCTGTTGTGTGCATGCTTCCTTCTGCTTGGATGCACTTGCTGGCATCTGCTGCCCTGGGAAACTGAAGTCACTGATGGCGAGTCTAAATTCAACCTCTTCAGTATGTGTATTGACAGGGTATAAATCAACATGTGCAAGGTAGCGTGTGGACTAAGGGTAGCTTACCCTCATGCTGACACATTCTGCTTAGAGCTTTGCTGCCCAGGGAATGCAGCAGCTGCACAGAACTGTTTTAGAAGATCTAGTTTTTCTTTCAAGATCTTTTACCCTTTCTTATGTGTTACTGTATGGATTTGCCAGGGTTAAAAGTTCCAGTGTGCACTCCTGCTAAGCACCACCCAGGAGGATCAGCGGCTGCCCACTGCTCTATACCTGCATATTAAGCAGTTTCCTAAATGTGATCAGGCTGTTATGGCTGAACAGCTTCACCATGTGCCAGCTGCACAGGCATCCAGCAAAGAAATCAAAGGCATGATGTCACCAGTATTTCTTATCTAAAATTAAATATCTGTCTTAGGTCCCCAGACATGCAGAGACTTTGTATTAGAAACTGAGAGTTCAAACTCTTAAATCATCTCATATATATTTCACTCAAGCCAAGGGAATAGCAGACAGAATAAAATCATAGAATGGCTAGGGCTGGAAAAGACCATAAGGTCATCTTGTTCCAATCCCCCTGCCATGGGCAGGGGTGCCTCACACTATACCATGTCACCCAAGGCTCTGTCCAGCCTGGTGTTGTGGTTTAAACCAAGCCACACAGCTCGTCCACTCACTCCCCCCCCACACCCTTTTCTCCTTCTTTCTTTCCTTCCCCCCTCCCCCATCCCTGCTCCTGGAGGGATGGGGAGAAGAATCGAGAGAATGTAACTCCCACAGGTTAAGATAAGAACAGCCCAGTAACTAAGGTATAACACAAACCACTGCTGCTACCACCAATGATAATAATGATAAGGGAAATAACAAGGGAAGAGAATACGATACCACTGCCAAATGAGTTTGATGCCCCCGAAGAGAGCCTGTGCCCTTCCGAGTAACTCCCAGTTACCTCCCTGGGCATGACGTACTGTGGTATGCAATACCTCTTTGGCTAGCTTGGGTCAGGTGTCCTGTCTCTGCTTCCTCCCAGCCTCCCCTCGTCCCTGGCAGAGCAAGAGACTCACAAAGTCCTTAATCAAGGTAAACATTACTTAGCAACAATTAAAAACAATCAGTGTTATCAGCGCTGTTCCCAGGCTGGAAGTCAAAACACAGTGGTGCACCAGCTACTAAGAAGGAGAAAAAACTGACTGCTACTGCTGAACCCAGGACATCTGGCCTCAAACATTGCTGGGGATGGAGCTCAAAATATCAATTCTCTAATCTACCAAGATGAGGGAGGAAAAACTGTTTGGGGAAAATACTAATGGATTCACAGAAAAAAAAAAAAAAACTTGCCAATAAAATTGTGGCTCTAATATTCTGTACCTTTGCAGTGAAGCCATGATTTTCTGCAGAAAGTGCAACAGAGAATAAATGGGTCAATTCATAGAATCATAGAATCATAGAATAGTTAGGGTTGGAAAGGACCTCAAGATCATCTAGTTCCAACACCCCTGCAGGGACACCTCACACTAAACCATGCCACACAAGGCTTCATCCAACCTGGCCTTGAACACCGCCAGGGATGGAGCACTCACAACCTCCCTGGGCAACCGATTCCAGTGTCTCACCAACCTAACAGGAAAGAATTTCCTCCTTATATCCAATCTAAACTTCCCCTGTTTAAGTTTGAACCCATTACCCCTTGTCCTGTCACTACAGTCCCTGACAAAGAGTCTCTCCCCAGCATCCCTATAGGCCCCCTTCAGATACTGGAAGGCTACTATTAGGTCCCCACGCAGCCTTCTCTTCTCCAGGCTGAACAGCCCCAACTTCCTCAGCCTGTCTTCATACGAGAGGTGCTCCAGTCCCCTCATCATCCTCGTGGTCCTCCTCTGGACTTGTTCCAACAGTTCCATGTCCTTTTTATGTTGAGGACACCAGAACTGCACACAATACTCCAGGTGAGGTCTCACAAGAGCAGAGTAGAGGGGCAGGATCACCTCTTTCAACCTGCTGGTCGTGCTCCTTTTGATGCAGCCCAGGATACGGTTGGCTTTCTGGGCTGCGAGCACACATTGCCGACCCATGTTATTTTCTCATCGACCAGCACCCCCAAGTCCTTTTCTGCAGGGCCGCTCTGAATCTCTTCTTTGCCCAATCTGTAGCTGTGCCTGGGATTGCTCCGACCCAGGTGTAGGACCTTGCACTTGTCGTGGTTGAACTTCACAAGGCTGGCATCAGCCCACCTCACAAGCGTATCAAGGTCCCCCTGGATGGCATCCCTTCCCTCCAGCATATCAACCGGACCACACAGCTTGGTGTCATCGGCAAACTTGCTGGGGGCGCACTCAATCCCACTGTCCACGTCAGTGATGAAGATGTTAAACAAGACCGGTCCCAACACCCATCCCTGAGGGACACCATTTGTTACCGGTCTCCAGCCGGACATCGAGCCATTGACCACAACTCTTTGCATGCGGCCATCCAGCCAGTTCTTTATCCACCGAGTGGTCCATCCATCAAATTGATATCTCTCCAATTTAGAGACAAGGATGTTGTGCGGGACAGTGTCAAACGCTTTGCACAAGTCCAGGTAGATGACATCAACTGCTTTACCCTTGTCCATCAATTCTGTAGCCCCATCATAGAAGGCCACCAAATCGGTCAGGCAGGATTTCCCCTTAGTGAAGCCATGCTGGCTGTCACCAAGCACCTTGTTGTTTTTCATGTGCCTTAGCATGCTGTCCAGGAGAATGTGCTCCAAGATTTTGCCAGGCACAGAGGTGAGACTGACTGGTCTGTAATTCTCCGGGTCTTCCATTTTCCCCTTCTTGAAAATGGGGGTTATATTTCCCCTTTTCCAGTCGTCGGGAACTTCACCTGACTGCCATGATTTTTCAAATATGACGGCCAGTGGCTTAGCAACTTCATTCGCCAGCTCCTTCAGGACCCGTGGATGGATTCCATCAGGTCCCACGGACTTGTGCGTGTTCAGATTTTTATTCATGCTCATTAATTAACAGTGGAGACAGAGCAAGTGGCATTTAAAACAAGCCCGCACAGAGGGAAAATGAAATAATGATTTATTGTGAAGCCATAAAATGTTTGTTCTCACAATTAGCTTTTCAAGAGCAAGTTGCAGTGCTGTGTGATGCCATCAGCTAGGCAGGGTTAAACCTATGTTGGATGTGCCAGATCTGGCATTTGGGCTGCATTGCTGCTGCAGCTCTCTGCTGCATTGCTGAACATGTGAGCTGGATGATTCTGTGCCCTTTTTTCAGAGTGTGCCATATGTGTTTTGATGAGGTCTTCAAAGGTAAAAATAGGAGACATGATGCTGGAAATATTTTTCCGCATCTATGCTAAGGGGTAAACAGCCAGGCTCTGAATCACCTGACTTGCATATCAGTGGCTGAACTCAAGCATAATGAATGTCTCTGAGAGTGCAGTTCCTCTAGGGAGAGTATATTTGGGTGGTCAAATAGGATTTTAAGATCCCTCTCTCTTCTGCTTCCTTAATAAGTGCCAGCAAAGCTCCTATTTAGCCCCTGGCTTCATGGTTACTCATCTTCCCTCTCCAATCTTAGGATGTGCTGGTCCTGTACTTCCTACTTGGGCAAGTTCATGAGCTCCTAAATGGTCTCCTCCAAGGGAGATAGAGATGTTCCCCACTCAGAAAAGTGTTTTCTTCTCCTATGTGCATTTTTGGCTGTTTAGATGTAGGGAGGAGCTGTGCACTGGGCTCCCTTGGGATCTGGTAATGCTGTCCACATAGGAAATCATGGGGCAGAAGGCAGCACAGGGGCATCTCTGGGGACACAAGGAATAAAATCCCTGCCCTAGGCTGCTCTTACAGGATTATAGCCCAGGCCTGAGGCCCCATGGATGCACTGTCAGCTATGAAGTGTTGGTCCAAGATTTTTGCCGGGTCTGTAGTGGGAACCAATTCCCTTCTTTAATGCTCAGGCATTGAGTTGCATAAAAATCATTATCACACATTGTGAAATCTAATTACATTATTGCACACTGTGTATACATTGTGATAAAGTCAGTGGATGCAATAACACTACTGGCAATACACCATTCCATTAAAATTACTATTGCTGTTAATTTTACTTTCATTTGTTCTTCATTTACCCTGAAGAGCAGGATTTTGCTTGCTTGCTTTGGCAGGTGGATGAAGCTGCAAGACCTTACAAGAGTTGCAGCATCCTACAGATCCTACTCAATTTGGAAGCATGTAAGGTGGGGGATGAGGCCTACCATGCCCCCACTCTGTTACTCAGTGGTACAACATGCCCCTCCTGAGGGTTAGCAATGCTGTCTTAAGATGGGTTTGAAACCAGCCGGGTTCAATTGCCCTTGAAAGTGCCCTTTATCTCTACTTACTGTAGATCTTTGGGCACCTGTGCTCTTAAGTGTCTGAAACCAGATCATCTCAAATGCCTCCACCCTTATGTCATCGTGGTGTTCAGGAGGAAGAGGATAGATGATCCTTAGGCTTACTTCACAGATACATATTTGCATGTGACTGAATTTAATCATGCTGAGGTGTTCCTCACCACACTGAAGCCTAGGTAATGGGACCTGGAATCAGCTGAGGACACAAGGTAACCTCCCAATTAGGTCAATAATGAGGGTTAAAAAAGCAGGAGGAAAAGCAGCAGAACTGACATCTGAAGTGTTGACCTGAGACGGATTTGCCTCTCAGAGTATTTTTAGTTCTCTGTTTCCCCACTATTAACTTCTCATTGTAAAGCTTGCCTAGTGAATACAAGCTGCTGGTGGTAAGCTGCTGGTCTCTTGCCCTCTGGTTTCCTTGCAAGCTGTCACACAAATGAAATACAAGCTCTGGAAGATGCTTTCCGGCTTCTTCCCATCACAGCCTCTTCAGAAAGAAAGGACATGATCCCACAGTGTTTCAGTAGTATTTTACTTCTAAATGAAATAGGGTGCCAGGATTTAGCCCTGAACAACAACTAAACATTTACAGGAGAAAACTTGGTAGTGCTTGAGTCCCCTGAAATATCCATCTGCTGAGCCAAAGGTTGTCTAGGGTCCTGATTCTGGAAGCCAAGCATAGCTGGTTCATTGCTTCCCTTAATATGCCAAGGCAGCTCCATGTGAGCTTGGTCCCTGGCTTGAGTTGGGCAGAGTTTTAGCTTTTTCACAATATAGATCTTATTTTACATTGCCCTCTCCTAGTCCAATGTACAAAGCAAAAAATGCACCATGCCAAGTCCCAGCTGCTATGCTTCCCCTCCTTCAAGTACATTCAACTACATTTACCACTGAAGCATCTTCTAAAACAACAGTGATTCATCTAAACTACTCACAGCCTGCCTGGAAGTGGCTCATATATTAGCTTTTGCCTGTCTGTCTTGTTCAAGGAAAATCTGCTAGGAGACGCATATGTCTATGGAGAACCTGTGGATCAAATGTATAACAACTCTCTTTAACTCCACAAAGTGTGTCTACAGATGTGTTGGGAAAAAATGCTCTTTATGGTAGCCAATGGTAGCATTCTGGCTAAAGATAGATATTGCATTTCTAGGCTTTCTACACTGCTACAGGATCCTCGTGCACATACCTTGGCTGGGGGACAGAGGCAGATAGAAAGAAGGTGCTGAAATGAAGGAGATTATTGGGAACTATCGAGGGAGAGGAAAACATTTTCCTCTACTGTAGGAATTCCATCAGTTGTCAGACTGCATCAGGAAAAAGAAATGTGGGCAGTTAAGCTTTAATTCTTCCAGCCACCGAATATCTTTTTTAATCACTATGAGCTTGTAATAAGTTAAGTAAAAATCTTAGTTAACTAGTCAGCAGTCCTCCACTGGGAAGGTGTGTGTGAACCTAACTGTATCCTCTTGGATCCCTCAATTCCCGTTCTGCATACATGTTTCACATTAAACATAGATCTCTATCTCTGGGAGCTGTCTGGCAATCCTTCTATCAGGAGGTTTTTATCCTCTGGTTACATTTTTTTTCCATCCTTCTCTTGACAAAAGTCTAGGCAGAAGTGCCAAAACCCAGATATATAAAGTCAAAGGGAAATTGGGAGGCAAATAGGAGGAAATCACCATAAGGCATCCTATCTTCCTTTCCTGTGGAGTAAGGTCAAACTTCCTCAGCGAACAATTGAGTGCTATTTAGTATAACACTGCTAGTTATAGCTGTCAGGTTTGTATTGAACCTACTACTTGTTTTCATTCTGGTTTTTTTGTGTGTTTTCTTTTTTTTGGGGGGGGGTCTTTTTTTGTTTGGTTGTGGCTTTTTTTTGTGGAAGTCGACAATATTGCTGCCTTCACTGCAGAATCATGGCCACTGGATACAGAACAGACAAAAGAGCTTCCTTGCTAAAGACCTCTCCACCACTGGAGTGAATTATGAGCAGTGCTGGCTTTCCAGGTCCTGTTGAAGCAGATATTGTGGGAAGGAGTCTGGTCTCAGTCTCCCCGAGCCTGAAACAGAGATGTGAATATTGCTTGTGGACCAGCCTGTTTAACTTCATAAATAATTTGAACTGGGACATGGTAGCCAACACTGTTTGGTCTGAGCTGCAGATGAACCAACTGTTCTCTGCAGAGCGTGGAAGCTGCTGAGCTCCATGGGGGCTGGGAAAACTCAGGAGACCTGGGGTCACTGCCTTGGTGTATGGTTCGTGTTCAAGGGTAATACATTACAGGCAGGTGTCCCTCTTTCTTTTAATCACCTGTTGATTAATGTTGCTTCAAGCTTGCCCTAATTACTGAGAAATGCTGTGATGTGGCATGAACAGCAATCCTCTTCTGTTGATATCTGTTGTTGCACTGTGTGGAGGAAAGCAAGAAAAATCCAAACCCCTGCAAGAAATGTGAGCCTATTGAGGAATTAATGAAATCTCACGACTTGGAGGCCTGCAGATGCCATTCTGTTGGGAGCATGCCGAGGATGCCATAAAATCCCTTTGGATATGACGCAGTCAACATCTGGTGCCTTTTTAAAAAAAAATAAAAACTATAATTGTTTTAGGCTTTGTTGTCTGCCCATGCTGGTAATGTTCCTGCAAGGTCTAATTAGCTGACAAGTGACAAAAGAGCCTACTGTAGTGAAGGGGAGGCTGGGTGCCAGGTTCATTAGATAGGTTGGGCAAGAGCCATAACAGCCAGCAGGTGATAGATGCAGGAATGGTGTATTATCCCCTGCTTCATTACAGATGTGGGGGCATGTGGAAATGAGACAAATTGATAAACCAAAGGCTCAAAGTTTTGCTATTCATCTTAAGCAAAATCATATCTTCAGTCTTCTGTGAGTATAATGGTTAGGATCTTTAATAGCAGTTCAGTGCAAAAAAGAACAAAACCCAACCCTGACCTTCAGTCTCTTGAATATCTCCCAGTGCCTGTGAAAATAAGATGGAGAGGATTTGTGCCTGAGTTTAGCATGAGTAAGATTTCTAAAACCTCATGGCACTGATGTAGCTGTATTCTTGTTTGCCATCAGCGGTAAAATCCCCACTGATAGTCAGTAAAAGCTGAATTGGGTCAAGGCAGTGGGGGGTCCATCTGGTTTTATAACTGTGTCTGTGGGAGAAGATCATTAGCCATATACAGCAAAAACCTAGTACCTGCTTTGCTTAGATCTTCTCCTTGAATTGTTGCTTATTCTTAAATTAATAAACTTATTATCAGTATATTTATGTAGATATATTAAAGACGTTGCCGCATACTTTCAGGCAAAGAGGAGATACGGGTACCTCTGAAAGCTTTCCAGATCTGGGATAGGCTGGTTCAGCAGGTACCTACCTCTCCATCAGTGTGATGACTGCACTCTGACCATCTACTGCCCAAAATATGCAAAGCAGTGGGTTCAGATGCCGTATGCCATCTCCTTTGATTGTGTCAGTCCCAGTTTTGTTTTTTCAGTAATGAATCTATGACCCAGCCAAGCTCTGCTTGGCTATTAGCTTAACTATGACGTTGGAGCTAGGTAGTGTTCATGTATGGATTTGAAAAAAAACCATTAAGAAGCATTTTAGCACTGCAGATCACACCACTGTAGAATTGTTTCAAGGAAGATCTCTCTTCATTTGTCTTGGCTCTTCCTGAACAGTTAACTTAGAGGAGGTAAAAAAAGGAGTTCTGGGGATAGAGTAGTTGAGTAACACAAATATCTCTTGGTCTGTGCTCCAACATTCATGCCAAGATTGCAGTACTTTTCCTGGTGTTTCTGTGCAAATGCACTAGTAGATTCAGAGATTTTGCAACCATTAGTCTCATACCTACAGCAACATCTGGCTCATCATTGCTAGAATCCTGAATTATACTGCAAAAGTGGGTTTGATTTGTGCTAAAGTCACCCTGAATCGCACTTACTGATAGGAAGGAGTAGGTGCATAAAAGGAGATCATCTAGAAGTGAAGATGAGATCACCATATCTGCCATCAAATTCAAAGTCAATAGCTACATAGTTCCCTCCCACCTCCCCATTGCTCCATAGAGAGTACATGCTGTGGACAGTAAGAAAAATCCCATTAGAGATACCTACTCTGGGCATCCTACCACTTCCCTCTCCTCCTGAAAACAGGAATAACGCCACTAAAATCAGAGTTCTCTAGGATACAATTTTTTAAATTAAAAAGGAAAGGTTTTTCTCCCATTTTCTCCTCTCCTGGGTACCATGAAGTGAATATTTTTTTAATTTAAAATGCTGCTAACATTTAAACTGTCTCCCCATATTAAAAATACATAAATATATACATATAGACTCACAAGTTCATGTTTTGGCAGCCAGTTAAGTGGCCTGATTTGGTTTCAGTCAGATAAATGGGAGCAAAAGAAGTGATTGAATCTCCACACCCAGAAACCCTGTATGCTGCTTCAGGTCTCCATTTAGTTTATCGCCTCTGAACAAAACGAACAACATTTAGTGAAGCTATCTCTGCCTTGCCTAAGGTAATGCCCTGAAATTGTAGGGTAGCCAGAGGAGCAGGAGAGTGGGAGATGGATGGAAGTAAGTAAACCGTATTGAAATCTTTTGAAAGATTATAAAAGTTCTTTAAGAACAACAATAATACCATTCTGCAATACTCAACTGCCTTTAATGCTTCAGTCCCTTTATTCCTTTGGAAGCAGAGGAAATCCAAACCCAAACAAGGCAACAACGCTACACTCTTTATTTTCTTACAGCACAACAAAATTCAAGGACATAACACTTAACTTTTGATTTTAAGATCACAGGAAAAGTGGTGCCATCATCTTTACAGTCCTGGCATGATCTGCTTCTCAACTGAAAAGCCAGGATAATGATTTTTACTTAAAACAACAAGGATGACAAATGCAAAGTAAGAAATGTGCTGTAAAGGCAGAAAAAAAAACATTGTCCTGGCACTACCTGCGTGTTTGTACATGTATATGTGTACATAAAAAGGGAAAAACCCAGTGAGTTATTGAATACCAATGAGACTGGCAAGAAATGTTTTTCCCCAAGCCGTTGCATATTTCACAATCCTGTCACAAAAATGTCTTTCCTCCCACCTCTGACTTTCTATTATTGCTTTTCAACCAAAACAAAGTGAGACTAAAAGATTGAAGAGGGAATGATAAGTTATTTTCAAAGGTAATTTCTGTAGGATTTTTTTGTTGTTTTTTATTCATGTCCTGCCATGGTGACATAAGATACCTGGGTGTGCCCAAAATTATATTTGGTGATTTGGTTTAGTGGTTGTTTGGGATTTTTTGTGGGTTTTCTTTCTGGGAGGTGGGTGGTGTTTTTGGTTTTGGTTTTGGTTTTTTTGTGGGTTTTGGTTTGTGGGTTTTTTTGTAATTTTAAGTCAAATAAGAGTAATATTCATAACGCAAGAACCTTAGATGTCCTAGCTGGTACAAAGTGTCAAGCCTTCTTGAGCAGCCTGGCATGCCTCAGAAACAGGACAAGTACCAGAAGCAGTGCAATAATATTGGTACAGACATGAAATGAGCAATCCCAAAACTGATCAAGCTGCTCAGCCTTGTGCTTGTGAGTGCATATGGTATATCTGGCTAAAACCCTGATCAGTGCAGGATTAATACCCATAACATGATGCTTCTTGTTTTCACACATGTTGCAGCTGCAAATGTAGGCAGGGCTGTGCTGTGGAAGAAATGTTCTGCAGTATTTTTTAATTTTCTTTCTCCCAGCTTTTTAATCTCGTTCCCCATCTCTTCTAAGCAAATGCTTGCTTACCAAGAACTAGCATAGATACTTATAGACAACTGTGACACAAAGAATCATAGAATAGTTAGGGTTGGAAAGGACATTAAGATCATCTAATTTCAACCCCCCTGACACGGCCAGAGATGCCTCACACTAGACCATGTCACCCAAGAAATACAATTGTACTTTCTTCTGCTTTGGTGTATAGTTTTGCAAAGCAAGCATACACATCTCCATGAGCTTGAGGTTTTTATGTGCAACCAGAGGTCTTGGTTGACTGCCCCAAAGCCCAAAATCTCACAGAAATCAAAAGAACAGAAGAGCATCATTGAAGTGAGGCGTGCTAGAGCATTTTTCTTAATGGCAGCTGCAGTTTCCAAGTTTCTTCAGCTATAAGCATGTATGAGTTCATCCCTGGGACTTCACAGATTTGGCCGGCTGTGGTTTGAAATTTTACCTCGAAAAGCTGCAGTCTTGTGTATACAAATGGAAGGTGCAGGAGGCAATGACACTGCTTTGGGTTTTTGGTGTGAACCCACCACACACCCGTCAGCGTTTGTTTGTGACAGAGGAGCTGCACTTGCATGGAGCATCCCTTGGCCATGACAGTCTCCACATCTCCACTAAACTCAAAATCTAGCTCTTGCCCTTCCAGCAGAGAGCCCACCCCCTCCCAGATATACATTTCATTCTCTAATTTCAAGTCCAGGCTGCAGTGCTGAAGTAGCAAAGCAGGAAAGATGTAGAGCCTGGTTTGTTAGCACACCAGCAAGCAAATCAGTACCACTGATATCACCCCAAAATTGCCAACAGTGATGAAAAAAGGCCTTGCTGCTTTTCAACTAAGCTGCTGGAAAGGCTTGCTTTAAAGACCAGGCAATAATAAATCACTTGAATATGAAATTAAAGGCAGGGCTCCTGTGATGTTAGGGATGAGCCCACCTTTATAATGAGAAGCCACCTCACTTTCTGCTGGTGTTGATCATAGGAATACTGTTTTCCCACAGCTTTCCTCAAAGAAATACAGCACATTCAATTAACAGCTTCAGTCCATCTGAGCATTACACATGTTCATGCCTTAAAGAATGTGTAACAGCATTTTATAACAATATCTAATAGAGATTAGGACTAGAAAAGAATTTAGTATAATCCTGTTATGTAAGAGCAAAGATATTTTTCAGGCCATAAATCAAACGCTTCCCACAATGGAAAGCTCCTTCATTACCTTGTAATCCAGCTAGAAACTCCAAAAAAGCTTAATTATAAGGTATATGTTGTCATAAATAATGCACAAATCAAAATTTAATTGCTAGTACCTTGCCCATTTGCTTGCAGTCATGCAACCTCCCCTTTCTTCCACAACAGAGCATATGCAAAGCTTTTAGAAACTCCATGTGTTAAAAGTGCAATTATGGAAACAATTTTCAATCAATACGTGGTTATTAGGGTAACCTGCGTGTATGGTATATTTTATAACAATTATAATCCCGACAGGCCTTCCTGAGAGCACTATTTGCATCCTGGTTTTTCCCTTTCGGGTTTCAGTCCCAGCAGTGCCACCTACTGCTGAAATAGCTAAGAAAGCTGAATTTGTTATTTCTTTGGGGAGAAATTTTCAGAGACCATTATGTGCTGTTAGAACACAAGCTCACACGAAAACCAAAAATGGTTGCAAAAGATCAGCAATCTTTCAACATCTCTGGTGTAAGTGCAGGGGATGTGGAAGTTCTGGTATAGCCTTACCAGACTGCTCCCAGAAAGGGAAGAGGTAATAAGGATAAGCCTTAAGATCCTGAAAACAAGCTAAAAATACCAAAATTGTGTTTGTTCAGAAACAATCTGAGGTTTAATTTATTTGTTTGGGTTTTTTTTCAGGTTAAAATGCATCCTTGGTGGTACCTTGGAATGTTTTTGTCTCACTCTTCTCTAGTGCACATCTCCTTCCTAAAAATATAGCTTGTGGGCTGGTCTACTTCTTCCAGGATGCCTGTTTCCAAGTCAAAAAGGACATTTGGTTCTGCTCCAGGAATTTCAGTCTGGCCAAGGAGCTTCAGCTGTGGGAAAGAAGGGTACAAAACACTGTGCTGTACCTAAGGCTGGAGGTTTAGGGTTGCCCCTCACAAAGCATTTGTTACAGGATAAAGAGTAGAAGGGAGCAAGCATTTCTTGGTTGTGAATGTCAGTTTTGCAAACTGTTTTCCATTAAAATAAACTTTAAAATAGCATCACTCTGGACTTTACTTATATATTCATCTAAGTTAAAAGAGATGTTTCTCCGGTGTGCTACAGGTGAGGCAAAGTCCCACTGAACCCTTATTTAGGTAGGAGGAGGTCAGTTGTATTTTGCAATAAGTTGTCTGTAAGAACAAGACTGTGACCTCAACCAAGGTCACCTGAAAGGCTGGAGAGATGCTAGATTATTTGGATGAAGAGGGTCAGCTGGGTTCTGACAGCAAATGCTGGTGAGTGGTTAGTGTTCAGCAGAGCCTCAGTATTTGCAAGCAGGTTTAGACTGAGAAGAGAGCAACAAAACTTTGGAAGCAGCAAGAAGAGCACAGATAGTCTGACTACAAGATGAAGTCCAGAGAGGGGATCCTGTGGGGTGAAGGGCTCAGTGAAGAAAATCTTGAAAGTTTTCAGAAACCCATGGTTTTCCTCCCTGAAGTATCCCTATTGCCTGTTACAGAAAGAAAAGCACAAGGGATGGAGATGGCTAAGCACCTTCAGTGAAACCCTCGCCCTTTTTAGAAGGTGCTGAAGGTAGACATGAGGTACAAGCAAGGGGGACTAGAGGTGATTGCACAGCAGGTGTGCATGCAGAAGAAGGAGGCATCAACTTTTAGCTAAGGGTTGTGAAGAGAAGAGGTGTTTTTTCTCTAAGATAAATAGTGGAAATCTTGCAATGGAGACAGCAGTAATTGTCGTTAGATACAGTTAAATGCTGCTAAAACATGCTGACTGCCTTAATCCAACCAAGCCATGATTCTGAGGGCTGGGACCTGCCTTGTTTACATGGGTGGTGCTGGAAAGGTCCAGTATAGAACTGGTTGCACGCTCCCTTCTGCTTTCAGTTGGCCTGTTGATTGGTATTCCTAGCGTAATCCTGCGGATCATCACTGTGGGATCTCCGTGGACTGGCCCATCACCTGGTGACTTTGTTAGTGAAGTATTTTCTTCTGAAAGATACGTGACCCAGAAGGGTTGCAGGTTACTGCAGCTCACCACGGTCATTGCCACTATCTCTGGCTGGTTTTGTTATTTGGGGCTTTTTATTTAATGTGTCACTACAGTGCCATTTACAGTAGATCACTTTGTTTCATGAGGGGGGCTGCACTGTTTGCAGGCTGCTATGAAGTGCCCTAAAACTGTGTATTGTCTCCTGGCAACATGTCTGAACCTGTCTGTATTCTCACCTGACTGTATATATTTGATTTCTACTGGGAGTAAATTTTCTTAACCCTCTCTTCTATTTTTATTCAGCACCTGAATTTTCCAGGACCCATAAGCATGGTCACAATAAGGTTTGCTTGTTTGTGGCTTTAGGTTGCCTGTCCTTGCCTCTAAGCATTCAATATTTTCCTATACCCAGCTGTTCAATTTGACATCTGGGACTTGTTTACTACTCCTTTAATAAGCAGATTTTATAATTTTAACTTAATCTTTCTCCCAAAGTGACAGGGAAAATCGATAAAATAGTAACTGAGAAAACATGTCCTATAGGATCAGCTTTTGGGTTTTTTATATATGTATATATTAATACTGCAGAATAACCACATACTTCTTCCCTGTTTGGCAAGTATCCTCCATGACAAGCCAAAAAACAATTTTATGGAGAATGGTTAGTGGTTGGTTGTTGTTTTGAATTACTGTTGTGTCAGTATGACCTTTTCTTATGGTGGGCAGAAAAAAATTATGTGGGATACAGGAGACATGGAGGATTCCCATCATCATTGGAAGCATACAGTTTAGGAGCCTGGGACAACGGGACTACCTAAAGGGGATCCTCCCTTCCCAATAGGGAACATAAAGCCTGGGACGGTGAGGCTGCTGTTTTACACAACCCAATGCAATGTGAAGAGTCCATTTGCTGGGTAATTCATTGATGTCCCAGACCAATGTACCATGCCCCACTCTGACAGGAGCTGGTGATGCGCAGCCCAAAGATGCTTTTACTTGACTTTTTGGATATCAGATAGAGTGCTTATCCTTCCAGCCAGATTAGTCCTTCTTATTGCATTTCTCAAATGCACATCCAAGAACCTGTCTTTGCCAAATGAAAAAATAAGTATTGGTGAGGAAACTCTTACCTGGACTGCTTACAAGAGTGATTCCAGCCCTGAGTGAAAAATAAACTTTAAAGCATAATTTGCCAATATCCTTTTAAATCTGCTTATTTGGTCCTGACTAAATGTTTCAACCCAGAACATCTGCAGCTGCTCCCTTGCCTGTGAGAGAACTTGAATTTCAAAACACCCCCTCCATACACCCTGTGTCTCTGCTGGGAGCTCAGCTCCAGCCCATGGGATTAAATCTGGACATTATTAAATTCTGATCAGTGACAGAAGTGCCTTGAGAAAGCAGTGCTGGTCAGCTGCTTAATATTGTTTTTGTGGTGATAGGGAGGCAAATGTCTTTTGCATTGGCTAGAAAAAGCAGTTTATGTCATTCCTAGAAGCATTTTATTGCAGAAACACAGCTCAGAGTCATTCTTTACAGGCAGGCTGGTTGCCAGAACTTCAGCAGAAACAGGGAAGCTTGCAAATAATTAGCTAGACTACCTCTAGCAGGTGTCACTTCAGAATCCATCATTGATGATAATCCTCGAAGATTGCAGAGAGGTGATCTGACTGGACAAAACAGGTCTACTATTTACATATTTCCTTTGCAAGCAGCCACTCTCCTCACTAATGCACCAGCTCTGATAGGAAATGGCTTGAGAAAAACATCTGCAATTTGAACTACAGGGTAAAGAAAGCAATAAATTACTCTTTTAACTTGAAAAAGAAAAAAAAAAAAAAAAAAGAAAGAAAAGAATCTCCCCTACCCCCAAACAAATCAATACAGTGTCTTGAATCGGGAAGGGGTACTGTGTAATTGGAATACAGATCCTGCATGAAACCCTGATTCTAGCATGAGGTATTTAATACTTTCTGCCACAATAAAAGAAGAGAATTAATGGACTCAGTGGGAAATCTAGATGGCATTTAGCTCTGAATCAGACTATTATTTTACATTTGGCATTGATAGGAGTCAAAATGAGGCCACAAGCTCAAGACTTTCTCAGCTCCTTCTGAGTGCCAATTCCCTTTATATTCCCATGATCCCTGCTTGGAGGCTTCCCTTTCTCCAGCTCTCAATCACAGCAGCAGTGAACTGAAGTAATAAATTATGAAGCCACTTCAGGCTAAATGTGAGTAAAAAATGTATACATTTTTTCTCTTTTTAACTATGTGGCTATTGCACATACATGTAAGATGTAGCTGGCAGATTATAAAATATATGGTAAAAGGTAGACATTTATTACAGAAAATTTATTCAATGAATGCATGCTTTACCAAAATGAGCTGCTTCCCCTGTAAAGGATGGATTTTTTTCCTCACTGCTCTGATTCCTAAGGCATGCATTTGTATTCAGGGTGAATTAAATGGGGACAAGATTTCAACAAATTTTTGCACTTTATCAGGACAAAAAGCTGATAAATTTTTGTAATTTTTTTCCCTTCCTTTCCCCAATATGAAAAGAGCCTGGAAGAAATGGGGCAGCTGAAGAAAGCTTATGAGTGAAAGCAACATGGGCAACCCTCCAAATCCATCCTAGAGCTAATTTCCAAGAGGAGGATTTATTTGGAAGGCATCTTGATCATCAGCCATCTCAAAAGCCATCACTGCAGTGGCCCTCAGGACGTTTTGGATGCATTGAAAGAGCCGTGTTGCTGTTGCTCTCAAAGCTTAGCATTATGCTGACTGTAAACCACATAACACTGCGTGTAGAAGCCATTGTTTATGAACTTGTGTCTGATGAGTCCTCATGATACCTTCAAAAGTCGATATATAAAGTTATGAATATCTTGCTCCAAGCTAAATGGCAAGTGAGGAGCAGAAACGAGGCTGGGATTCAAGAGCTCCCAGTTCCCATGCCTTTCATACAAATCTTGTCATAGAAAGATGAGGTGTGAGAGCAACAGCACAATAAAAAAGATGATGCTGCTGATCACCAGGTGCTGTGCACTCATTCTGATGTTATTCTGGATGCCTCCCTTCAAGCAATCTGGCTTCCCTGTTAAGTGAAATACCTAAGGGTTGACCTTGACATCTGCAAAGCAACTTGCAGAACAAATCAAGAGTAATGCTCTTGCCAGATCCCACAGAGCAACAAGGATGCTTGATTCAGTCTTGGGGGTGGGGGGGGGAAAGTTATCCTTCAGCAAAACCAGATGTTGGGCAGTAAGGAAACAGGTAGGAAACTTGCTTCTGGAGGTCTTGTCAAAGAAAGTGCCTGTAGGTCTGCACTGGGGCCACAGAACTGTATGAGCAGCTCCTTGGCTTTGGGCTTGCTGGCCAATTTCATTACAGCCACATTTTTCACTTTCACTAGCTTGAAAACAGATGTCTAGAGAGATGATAAAATCGGCCTGAGAAAGACTTAAGAGGGGTTTCTCTGTCCTTCCCCAGAACAAACGCTCATAACAGAAGATTGCTTTGGGAAACTGCTGGAGTTGCCAGGACATTTCCAGGCTAGGGAAACCCCATCTGAGTACCAAGAAGAACGGCTCAGTTGTGGGGCTCATGTAACTTGGAGCTGGCTGGCTCCTTTCAGACCTGTGGTGTTTTATTTCAGAGGTCAATCGTGCTATGCAGAGGCTTGAGCTTAGCTTGGCAGAAGAATGCTTTTGTCTTCTCTATCTTCTCTCCACGATGACCTTTAGCTTTATAATCTGATGGGTTTAACGGTTTGATAATCTCAGATTTCTTGGTAGTGGATATCATGTGTCGGCAAGCCCCAAATTGTGCAGCCCCATTTTAAAAATAATTGTGCTGAAACAAAGATAAGATGTTGTCTCCAGCTATAGGGTTTTAATAAAGCCAGTGTATGGTAGGGCTAGCATCCAAGCCAATTATAATCTAATTGACCCTCCTAAGCCTTCTTTCTTATCTAAAAGCTTATACTTTGCCAGTCAGGTGCACGATATCTGTGGCTTGGAAAGCATAATTTTTAATGACCCATTATCTGCAGCATTCCTGATCCAGATAAATAAATGCAGGCATCCACCTCTAGATGGATGATTGATTTACTTACAGTAGTTGTAATTGGTCAATTAGGGAGAAGCAGTTTGCTAAAGCCAGAAAAATGAATAAGAGGTAGAGGGAGGCTGAGCACAGGATTTACCTTGACAGAGAAAGCAATTTAAACTAAGGGAATCCAGTGTTGCCTATTTAATACTCCATGGACTATGAAAAGGCTTTCCAGAAATAATTATTCTCCATATATACTGTTGAAACAAGAGAAAATTAAGCTGCTGGCAAACTAAAATCACTGTTTTCCTGTGAGCTCTGATGGAAGGAGCATGCCATGCCATTCTGCATAGGGGTGGGTGGTCTGTGAACATGCTGCAAATAAATCTTGCTGGCTAAATGAGAGATGAGGCCTCCAGCACCATCACAGCTTCTTGTGTTTGTGGTCATGTGTCCAGCAATGCCACAAAAGGGTTTGAACAAGAGAGGGGATGGGAACATGGCTTCTGTGGCATGATGAGAAATACCATATAGCAGCTCAGGCAGAGAAGGAATTGGAGAGGGAAAGTAAGAACAGGTAGATTAATCCAGACAAAGAGCATACAGTAGCTTGGCTGCATACATGGTGTAAATTCAGAAGAATATATTTGCTTCTTCCTTTTGAGAAGGAGTTCAAATGAGAAAATCAACACTAATTCCCCATGTTAAAGACTGAAGAAATTCACTCAAGTGCACTGTTCCACCAAGAGCAGGGCAGACCCAGCACAGCATCCAGATTTGTTGGGTGCTTCCGAAAGTCTATCCATTAGAATCGTTTGCAGGTTTCTTGCTGTGGAGATTTGCTCTGCTAGCAGTGGACAGCCGTTTTGAATCAGTGGCCCCAGACAGCTGGAGCAAACATCTGCCTTTCATCCAGACACAGCTTCTTTTGGGGTCCACTTTGCTCAATAAAGAGGAGCCTTGCCCTCAGCCAAGCCTTGTGCTGTTACCTTTGGGGGATGGAGTGGAAAATGAGCTTTAGACTGTATTTAGTTCATGTATTCCCAGCTTCTGCTTGAAGCCTCCCCATAGAGGGGTATTTCTTTCACTGTTTACTGGAAAGGGCACCTTGGGAGATGGACTTTTACAGAGATTGAGTTACACATGTAGAGTTGGAAGCACAAATACTTCAGCTTTGTGTCAGTAAACACCTTACACCACACTCCAATAGGCAACTGCCATAGCCATGAATTCATGTCCTATCCTCTGCAGTGATATCTGTCCTTTAAAATCTTTAGGCGACATCAGCAAGTACATGTAGACCTCTGCATCTCCCCATACTGCCTCTCTCCCCAGATGCAGGTGTCCCTTGGCACTGGGGCAGTGGTAACACATTGGTAGGACAACAGTCCTCTACAAAAAGCCTGGATGCTCATGATCCCAACACAAGGTGGGATGGGTCTGCAGCAAAGCAAGACCCCTCAATGCTGTTGTGAAATAGCTACTCTGTCCCCTATGTCCCACCCTCAGCACTTGCAGAGTTAACAGCTCTGTCCTTTCAGACAAATGCTTAGTGTTTCGGCTTAGTGTTTCCCACCCTGCTCACAGCGACACAAGGGGGATTTTGTGTGCGTATGCTCACATGTGTGTACCTACAGAAAAAGTTGCAGGCTTCCATATGCCAGCTTTCAGGTAGCATCCTGAGGAGCTGTGCCAGGTGGCACTTTCTCTTTTACTTGTTGACTTGGGAGCCATAACCTTTTCTATTCCTGCCTGGTTTCAACGCCTGCATTTTGAAATGAGCTTCGTGCTGCTTCATGCCCAGTGTTATTTGGACCAGGCAAGCTCTCACATTGGGGTCAGTCAGGAAGACAATTTGGTGCCATTGCCTGCAATATATAACAGAACCCATCTGCAGCTCTCAATGAAAGACATTCCTTTCTCCTTACTTCCTTGCTGTCCTAGCCCTCAAAACACAGTATTTCTGCAAAGTATGTGAAAGAGATCTGCAGGGACCAAACAAGAAGGGAGGGGCAGAAGCCACAGCTTTGTGCTACTGAAAAGAGCTTCGGGATTTTCTTTTTGTTTTGTCACTTTATTGTTTTTATCCCATGTCTAACTCTAATTTCTGCAGGTGCATTTGCTGTTGCCTATACCTATATGCTGTCTGTATCTGGTGGAGGGAAACGGGCTATCCATCTCTGGCCATCAGGAAAAATCAGAAACAATGTTTTTGTTAAATGGAAATAATACAGTTGTTGTCAGGAAGAGCCACACATGGTGCTCTAGGTGCCAATCTGCAGCAAATAACATGCTTTGGGACACTGACAGTGCTCACTCACCCTGACGGCTAAACCTCAGCAACAACTTTGCTGCTCCCTTCCGAAATGTTGGCTTCTGCAGCTTCTTGTGCCATATTTTGGCCTCAAAATGAAGTAGCCAAGCTGTGCCAAGCACTACATCATATACAGAAAACAATTCAGGTCCTATGGCATCAATAACCCGTAATTGCCCATTCCAGCTTCACCTGGGTTCTCACCTGCAACACCCACCCACAGCATCCATTTAAGCTCTAACCCTGGTTCTAGCTCTGTCTGGGTGTGTTGGGAAATGATTTATGTGCTGGATGAGTCTGTGGGGGTGGGTATTTTTCTCCTCCAGGCATTATGCAGGTTGAGTGAACCTTCATGTTAGTGAGTGGGGTTAAATAGTATCTGCCTTTGCTCCTGCTTGTACTGGTATCAAAACCTGCAAGTCAAAGCTGATTGATAACCTAGTGCCTAAGCTTATGGTCTGTTGCTTGCAAAGTAAGAAATTTAAATAGCAGCTTCTTTGTCCTGGGTTTGTAGTGTGCAGTTGTTTTGTTGTGAGTATAATGCAACATATTGTGGTGTTTGTGTGACCCATGAAACATTTGCAGGTGTTTGCTCATTGCTCCAGTATGCTTGTTGCGGGGGGAGGGAGGGAAATTTGAGCCCTTTGGGGAAGTTGCTTTTTCCTCTCTCAGTTGCCTCCTGGCCCCCTAGTCTGTCTCTGTTCCTTAAAACACTTTGGAGGGAGATATCTCAGGCAGTTCCTGAAGGAAAGGAGCAAGGAGCTGAGGCAGCTCATTGTCCTGCTTGCATTTGCGTTGCATTCCTCTACAAAGCTGAAAATGTGCACCCTCCTCTCCCAAGCCTAGTCTCTGTCTTGTATTTATTACTCTTAATGTCACTGTACCTGATTTCCATTCTCCTGAAATAATGCTCAGTTCTTCTACCCAGGTTAATTGGCTTCCAGGCTCCCTTGGGATAATTGTTCCTTACATTGTTCAAGTCTGCGATGCAATCTCAAGGGAGGAGAAGATGGGTTTTACCATGCAGGTTCTGAAGTAGGAGGAGTTAACTGTCCTTCCATGCTTGTCTCTCTGACTACCACCAGCTTAAGATGCTTCAGGGTAGCATATAGTCAGCAGCTGGTGTTAGCTGAGAGTAATCCTACCCTATAGAGAGGTGGCAGTGGTGGGGAAATCTACTTGGCAGAGGGTGAAATAGGTCAACTTCTGCAGCAGATAGTCCCAGACCAGGTCTAGCACAGAGGTGCAAGCAGCAACGCAGCCCAGAAATCAAAGAGCATGAAGCAGGGGAAATGCAAATATTTGTGCCAGGAGAGCGTTGTGGTTTCAGAATTATGCAGCTCTAACTAATGCACATTTCCCCTACATATATATGTATTTACTTAAGTACAAAGACAGAAGAGGTCATGTTGTTTTTTTCCATAGTGTGGCCCACCTATGATATTTGATAATGTAATATTAGGGAAAAGCTTTTAGTATGGTCTTTAATAAAATATCCTGACCTGACAGGTAGGTTATTGACTATTATAAAGCTGTTAGATTTAATATGAATCATCTTGGCAATCCCTGGTATTCATCACATTTTCATGAGTGGTGAACGTTTGTAGATATTGCCAGATGTGGTCTCAGAGTGGAGAGCAACTGAGATAAAAATTGCAAAAGCAGCTAAATGATGCATGGGCTGGAATTCTACTTCCAATCAGGCCCAGAATGGGCTGTGCAAAGATTTAAGTTACCTACCTCCCAGCAGTTTGAATGTCTTCTGAATGGTTTATGCAGCTGCCTTGGGAGAAAGATAAGTGGGCTGAAACTGGATAACCTGATCTTTATACTAATTTTATCACAGCGATTACTTTAAATCCCAAAACAGGAGATTATATAATGCATTTACTGTTGCAACTCTGGAGGGCTGCATAAGTGTTTTATCCCAGGCCTCGACGATTTTGGTTTCGCTTTGTTAAAGTCTTACACTGCACTGTATGACATGCCTCTTTCTTGGGTTACCTTTGGTTTTAGAATTTCCTAATCTTATTTTGTGTCATTTTGGAAAAAATCTCCTTGCTAGCTTCCTTAGTGTATGTAGTTTTGTCAGTCTCCAGTCAAAAGGGCTGATGCAAACTTCCCTGTTCTCTTTTCTGCACTTTCACAGCTTCCACCTTCAGTGTTTAAACTTATTTTGCAGTCATGCCCAGGGACGACCCCTGTGAAAGTGTTAGGTACTGTACAAACACAAATATTGGAACCCATGTCTATGGGAGCAAGAGTTGTGAAACTCCTAAACAGAAGGGGCAAATGCTCAGAGGAGGATTGCACTAAAGCTGCTCCTGCAGGTGTCAGTGGGAGACATATACTCTTACAAATCACAAAGCAAGCGCACATCTTCTAATTCCCCTGTGCTGGGATCCTCCCTTTTTGTTTTTTGTAGTAGAAGATACTAGTGCACAACCTCCCTGCTGAGCGTTCCTGTTTTCCAGGCTTGTGTTATTGAGTTTTGCCTTCCCCAGCTGGCTCTGCACCCTGTAATTCCATATCTCTACTAAGAGCTGTGAACACTGCTGTTTCCTCTTTCCAGGCTTCTGAATCAATTCAAAGGTTTATTTGAGCATTGAGAGGAATGAGCACCTTTGGAGTGAGAGATAATGAAGTGGTGACTAAAACAATCGAAGAGGTTTTTGGCAAATCAGTGGCATTGGTCAAAAAGCTTTGGTAACCAGCCTAAACAACTCTTTGATAAATAACATTGTTTGTCCTACAGAAAGTGCCAAAATACGCTGTGTGGACGATAATAGGTCAACTTGAAAGAGTTAAAATCTAATCATAGATTTGGTTTCTTTGATTGACAGACAATTTTCAAAAAGAGTGCAGTTTGTCAAGAAGTCATTCCCTTTTTCTTCCAGAAATCTCTCTTTGAAACCAGGGCAGGCAATTTCCTGCCTGTGATGGCATTTAAGACACAAGATACCCTTGTCTTTGACAGAAAAGGACATTGGTTTCATTTGAGCTTTTTCCCTTATCACTGACAACAATAAAATTGTCAAGTATGTGATTTGAAACATCAAATTCAATATGAACTTTTTGTGTAAGCAAGGGGCATTTGACATAATAACTCTTTTCTCCCATCTGTCCTGATATATGGGACATAGAAGTTGACAAATTGTAAAGAGTGGCTAATATATGTGTATGGTAACTTATGTATAAACTATCTACAGACCAACAAGGTTATAATGAAGTCATCTTCCAAATTTAATAATAAATTTCCCTTTGTCAGCATTGGTCCAAGGTAATGATGCTAGCAGTGAAGACAAAAGAAAACTTCATGCCTGACGAAGCACCTATTTTAATTGCAGGCTTGGAAATACTGTCAAATGCTGGTAGCATTATTTCATGTTTATGGAGAAGCTGGATGCATTTGAACCTGACCCAAAACCATCTCTCTCCATTCAGAACAAATCAATCTTATTGAACAGCTGATGATTTTGAGTATTTTAGTTTCTGAGTGCCTAAACAGTGAGGCTTGAACGTCATCTGGAATTTGTGTGTTATGTAGAGAAATATGAGATCTTTAGATATTTTTCCAAATACTTGCTTTGACAGAGTGTAAGTGGTGCAAGGCGTGGATGAGCTGGCTTATTGAGAAGAGAGTGAACTTTGCCTTGTGAACTATGACTTCAGTGTGTCTTCTGTCAAATTGCTAGCCTTTGTATGATGCATATCACTATGTTACAGCTGTGGTTAGGTGAACTGCAACATTATTTTTAACCCTGTGATTGGGTTCTTAGAAGGCTTTAGCTTGTCATGAGTATGATGTACCTTCCAAAGTTTAAGTTTTGTTTCCTTTTAGAAGTAAATAGGCATTGTCACACCTCAATACACTTCATGATAAAGACTCAATGAAGTGAGTCTTTATCATGGGAATTATCTTGAGCTCCAAGTATTAGTTTGCAGACCGAAAGCATCCAAATCTTAAAGCCAGATTTGCTTGTCAGGAACAGAGGGCAAAAAGCAAATAAGAAGCGGAGCTTGTATCAGGTACATAAGACACTAAGATGTTCAGACGAAAATTAAATAGAAACACATTTAAATGCAGTAAACTCATGTTAGTGCATGGTATATGACAGTAATCACTCTTCATGCTTGTGCTCTTGCCCCCACCCAGGTACAATGCCCTGCATTTTACCTTTAATATTGGGATCAAGTGCAAGTATGTGCATGGCTGGTTAAAGAGGTGGAACTGGCTGATAGTAACTTCTTGTATTGAAGTTGCATTCAACAGTGTGCTTACACACAAAGCTTGACCGAAGGACAACCAGCAACACCAGGAGGCTAGTAGGTGGTACTGCCTGCCTATGCTGAGCTGCTCCAAAACCTGTGGGGTCCTACAGAGGTGACCCAGCAACATGATCTGGTTTTATGTTAACAGGCAACAGCCCCCAGCCCAGAAAAATGTACTGGTTTTATCTTCCAGTCCTCTTTCCGTTCTGAAGTTACTACTACCTCCAGCCCCCAAAGGGCAAAAATACATGGTAGTATGATTTCTTTGTAAGATCAATTTAACTTTCAGTGCTGAGTAGTAGTGTTCTTAGCTGAATTATAGGAAAAACCTTGAATCTAACAGGGTATTTATTTTACTTAGCAAAAATTATCCAACAGTGAAAGTATAGTTGCTGCCATTGGAAATATGACTTTTGAATAAAAGTTATGGCAACAGTAAGATTCAGGTATGGTATATTAATTTGAATCTGCAATAAATCTGTCAGTATTGCAAGTCAGTTCAAGAGCTAAAATATAATTGTTGTAAAACACTGAACTGCAATTTATATATATTTTTCCCAGCTACTTGTGGGCTAGCAATATTTCAGCTCTATAATCACAATCTGAACCTTTTAAAAGGCTTTTTATACAAGTCAGCAGAAGTAGCATTTTATTACTTTTCTTTGTGTGGGATTCTTCTAATTCAATACACTTTTGGGGAGGAAAATGGTCTGGGCATAAAAATCAGCAGAGACCATCTTACACTTGCTTCTCTTTTCTGAAAGGTAGATATGTCTGTGTGTGCAATGAACAATTTGTCAATCAATTTAGGGCTCAATGAAAATGACTGACAATGTGGGGTTTTGTTAGACTTCAGATGCCAATTGACCCTGCAGACATGCTTTCTGTAATGGTATACTATTATAACAGGTAGATGTGATTAAAAAAAAAAATAAATCCATTAGTAACAAATATATTCTTAAAATATGAGCTTGCATGTATAATTCAGTGGGGAAAAAAAAACCCAAAACTGAACTTCTTTCAACTTGATTAAATAATCAAACTAGTTCTTTAGATTCTCAGCTTTCACTTCCAAGCATCTCAAGGTGTGGTTTTGCATGACGCTCACCTTGAATGCTGGTGACTTAGAGTTTGCTACCCATCTTCTCAGACAAGCTGTTATGGTCACTGAGAAAGCAGAAAGGGACATGAAGCTGAATATCTGCATCATGCTTTGAACAACTGGCTAATATTAAGGTTATGAAGTGATCCTCGTATTTGAAAGCAGGCAACACATCTGAGGACCTGTGTTTGAGCATCAACCCCCATCAGAAACCCTAAGGGTGATGCAGGAGAAGCTTTAATGTCAGCCCACAAAGGGTATAGTGCCTTCTGGGTTGCATTCCCATTAAACTCATCTTTGGCTGGGTTTCCAAGAGAAAAAACAAAACAAACCCTGACATAATACCCCCCCAAAAAAACCCCAAAACCAAACCAACAACAAATCCCAACACAAAACAAAACCGACAAAATAATCACCCACAAACTAGATGGTACCTTTCAAATCCTGACATTGGTTAATATAGTTTAATAATACAAAGGAGGTTCTCTGTCAGCTCTTAGAACAAACACAATAGCTTTGGGCAAAGTTATAAAGAATTGAAGTCCATTCACAGGCAGGAGTTTCTGGAGAGAAGTGGCCAGGGCCAAGTTCCCTTCATAAGAGAGAAACTTAGGCAAAGTTTATGGGTCCTGATGATTTTGGGTGGGTACTTACGGGTTATTGATGAAAACTGGACCTCAAGGATATCATATACTCTCCAATCACACTTAATCTGCAGCAGGGTCCTGAGAGGAGACATTGCAGAGGGCATGTTGTCTTGAGTTCAGACCTGCAATAGCTTGTCTGGAGACACACTGGGAACCACTTCAAGGAAAAAAAAACAAAAGGGAAAATACTCATTTGTCCTTATGAATAATTATTTTTCAAAAGCTCATGAAGCTTTGTTATGCCACAGGAAAGTTACATCTGCTGCTTGAGAGGAAGAGAAACTATAGGAAGAGTTACGTGATTGAGGCTACTGCAGCCTTTTCAGTTTTGCAGTCAGGTGAATTTAAGAGATTAAAAGAAGAGAGAAAAGGGTGCTCCTTATGCTTAAGAAAAAGATGAATACATCTTTGTACCTGTTATTCTGCTATGGTTTTGATTTTTTATTTTTTTATTTTTTTTTTTTAAGCAATAAGCGGGAGAGGACTTGACAGTTCTTTGGCAGATACTAGACAAGGCTGAATTAGTGCAGTGAGGCTATTGGCCATCTGCTTAGTCTGGTCTGCTATGACTTTTGAGGCTAACGCACTTCACACTAATAGGTTTTGATGGCCAGATTCTACACACAAAATTATAAGAACCAGGGAGTATTATTTTATTGTTACTTCATTGAAGTGTGGCATTTTCTGCTTCCTCTAAAGAAGGGTCTAGGTGCTGCTTGCACTAAGGTAATGGTCCTCTATCACCATCTCTGGAAAAAGAAAATGCAGAGATTAGCCTGTCCCAGAGCATTTACAGTCCAAGCAGACAGGAAAAACCACCTCAGAGTCAGAAGGGAAACAGAAGCAGTGTGTGGGGAATACAGTCCCAAGTAGCAGTTCCTATTGACCCCAAATGAGGGAGTTTCTAAAATCTCCAGTGGGAATGATCCTCACCTTGCCTTTAATATCACATTACTCTTTCCTTCGTCACAAAATTCCTTTTGTTTCAAGTCTTGCACACATAAACTGGGCAATTTACTCTCTAAAGACTCACGTAAGACCCTGTCTCTGGGCTCTGGGAGGGTACCAAGGGTGTGCCATGGTCATACCCTGCTTGTCCCTTCCATCAGCAGGAAGGGCAAGTATCTGCAAGGACATGGGCTGCTGACCCTAGTTCAGCACCTGATCTGATGTCTACTGACAGTTGCCTTTTTGATTGCATATCTTTTTCAAAGTAAAGAGCTTGCTCTATTTAAGGGGAGAAAAAAAAACTTTCAGATCCTGTTTGATGTGATTTTTGGGTTTCAGACTCAAGACATCATCTAGTTGTTGGCAAAGACAGCGAAAAACTTGAAGGACAATCCTCTTCAGTTGCTATTTCCCTGTAATAGGAAGATTACAAGAAAAGGTAATTTTTTGTGAAGTCTCACAGGCAAATGCACCCTGACATCCACACACTTTTTTTTTTTTTTTTGTTTGCATTGTGCTTGTCTTGGCAGGAGTTTGTTTTTGCCATTCTTCCCTATTCCTCTTCCCCTCTTGCTCCAGAGCAATACTACAACCCCCTTTAAGAGTGAGGTGCAGGTAAATGGTGCTTATACTGCATAGATTAAAAAGGAGATGCAGAGTGATGGGACACAAAAGCTTTTGAGGGAACAGAAAAACCTTCGTAAGACAGGGCATGTGTAGTGACACTACAAGACATAGTCCCAGCAGGTAGCCACTGTTAAGAAAAGACTTTGAATGTGCTGAACTGCAGAGAGTAAGCAGAATGGTCTGCTTATTAGACAGTGAGGGCTTCAGCAAGAAGCAGACCAGTTGCCTCTTCCCCTGAGTGTTCTGGAAAAGCACACATCAATAGCTGCCCTTTCTTGCCATTTTTTTTCAACTTTTTAGTAGAGTTTTCTTTCCATCCCATGACACTGCAGGCGAGGCGTTGGGAGGGCTGAAGGTCACAGATGGAGCATGCCCAGCAGTAGTGTCAGCTCTGCCATCCCTATCCCATTGTGCAGGAGCGACGTCTTCAGAAACCATTTTCCTGCCTGTTTGGCTGGACAGGGCTGAAGTAATTTCCTTTCTAAATATAGCTCTGCACAAGTGGTGGAGTTGAGCTCCTCTGGCATAGCAAAGCACAAGCAAAGGGAAAGCCAGATGGCTGATTCATACTGAAAGGCAGCATGAGGGAGTAGAGAAGACAGGCAATAACTTGGCACAGTTACCAGTTTCTTGGACGTCTTGGAGAGAGCATTTTACCTTTCTGTGACACCCTCTCCACTTACCCTTAGCTTTTCAAGCTTGGGGTTTTGTTTTTTATTTCAGATGGTGATATCTTCCTGTCAGGGACTGTATCTCTCCAAAGGAGATATTCACGGCAAACTTTAGGCATGCAATATATAACATATTTAACCAAAAGAAGGAAGCAGGTTCATCCTCCTGGAAATCTAAATTGTCTGTTTCTCTGATTATAGCAAGCCTTGGCAAGTAAATGTGGTGGTGACTTCACTAGTTTGTACTCTATCTGTGTGCTGCAGGATCTCTTTGCCATATATGGGATTACATTTCCCTTTAATCATCTGGGGTACATGAGGATGTGTTTATGCTGGTTTTATGAGGACAGACAGCACCTGATCCAGCAAATAGTTGCATAAGTCAGAGCTATCCTTGTCTGGGATTTTGGTCCTTTTGGGTAGAAGGTTGCTTTGTTTTTGCAAGCACGGACCAACAAGTAGGCAATTAATGACTCTGGGCCTAGTGTTATTTTTGGCTGAGTAGTAAATGAAAGGTTTTCCTCTTATGAAGGCAGAGGTCTAACAAACAGATTTCTCATGGCAAATGCAGATGGGTGTTTCCTGATCCTAAATAGGATGAGTGGGTGGATTGGAACTCTGTTTAAGGCTTGAAAACTGTATATTTTATACATGACTTTCCTCTGACCTTACCTGAGACCTCAGGCACTTCCCAAGCCTTCCTTTTTTTACCCACTCTGCCTGGGGGCAAATTTCCAGACTCCCTTCAGCCTGCGTGCTGCTCTCCTGGACCAGGGCCAGATGTGCAGATTACCTGTCGTGCCTCTAGCTGCAGTTCTTTTTCTAGAGCTGAAGCTTCTAGGGGTTGCAGCCTGGTAGTATAGCTGTAATTACTCAGGGAGTGTACTGGAGAAACATGTACTGAGTGTACTGGGAAAGCATGAGGAGAATAACAAAGGGCTGAGATACCATTTTCTGCTAAAACGCACACAGGTGTTCTTTTCAGTGTGCATGTGGTTCATATTTATCATGAGCAGAGAAACTGAAGCCACATTGTGGCACTGGCTTCCAGTGATGCAAACACCATTACAGGTAGCAAATTAAGTGCTAACACTTTAAATTATCTCCCCTTTTGTTTGCAGCCGGAAGACACAAGTCAGTTGGCAGAAGAGCTAAGTGACTCTGCAGTGATAAACACCAGAAACTAAAGAGAGGCAAAAGGTATGGCTAAAACCTCTTGCTTCCATGATAAAGTAAAGCTGGGATTTCTCCTAGGCTGGGGAAAATGAATTCAGTTAGTTACTGGCTACTTGCTAAACAGCCACTGGCACTATAGGTGAGACATCAAAGTAACTCCAGCTTCAGGGCTGCAGGGTTTGCTGCCTTGCTATTAAACCTTAGCAGATGAGATAAATCCTCCCAAATTGGAGCTTGATTAAAAAAATAGAACTTCAAAGCCTTTTAAGCATCTAAATAGAAGCTGCCACCATGACCTGGAAATTTGATTTAGTAACAGGAGGAAAAGTATATGAAAAAGTGACACAAACCTAAAGCTTACAAGAGCCAGTCCAATGTTAAAGGGGTTTCATCTGTATCACCACAAAATTGTGTCAAGGTGTTCAGGCCATTCCTGGTAAGGTCCTTGTGGTCCCTTGGAAACCTTTCCCATGCTTCTGGGATGGTATGAGTAGCAGCTGTCTGTTGTTTGCTTTGCCATCCTGCAACAGTCCAGATCTGGCTCACAACAAATACTGTGTTGGAAGAAGGCTAGCACGGCAATCAGCATGTGTTTGCTTTTTCTTAGCTGTGCATTAAGGAAGTCATGGGGGCAGAAACAGGGATATACTACAATGGAGCCTCAAAAAACAAAATCCAAACTCAAGCTGGGAGAAGGCTGGCCAGAGGTGGTTGTGTAGATCTAGTATATGCTGCTCTTATTGGAAAGAAAAGCTGTCTTTAGAGTGTTCTGGAGTGGGGGCAATGTTGTTGGTGCACTAGCTGATTAAATGAAACATTGCCTTTCTGCAGGAAAATGGGGCCTTTGAGAAGTTCCTGTGTGAGCTGCTGTAGTTTATTAGGCTATATTTAAGCAGAGCCTAGAAGTACAGTTTGCTGGCTTGTCTTGCTGTTGAAACTATCCTTTCTGATGACGTTTGGGCATCTTGGACCAGTTCCTCCATGCCCTTCTCCTAGCAGTGGGAAGCTGATTACACCATAAAGTATCTCTGCCATCCTCCTTGCAGTCTAAGGAAAATGCAAAAATCTCCTTTGAGGCTTGCATCCCCCTGCTTCATGGGCACACATAAATTAGTGGGATTTTAGACTCCTAAATCCCAGAGAGTTTGAAACCTTGCATCCCTGTGCAAAAGATTGACTTGGTTATTTGAAGAGAGTCAGACTGCCAACCTCCTGCAATCCCTGCAGAAGAGGTGAAATAGCTTCAATATTCCTTGCTTTATTCATCTGCCATGCTGAGCTAGACAGGGCTGAGCACAGGGCTTGCAAGGCAGGATCCAGGCTGTGCTAGTGTATCCTGCTCCAGCTGCAGCTTTATGGATAAAGCTGTTTATTTCCATATCCTGGGCTCCCTCCTATCTCTTCACCTCTTGCTGCCAGGCATCATTCTTTTCATAGAGCTAACACAACCACACTGTAATTGTACCCAGTCTGGTTTATTAAAACAAACAAATCAAGATTAAACCATTTATCTGATCTCTGCTGCCATAGCCATGCACTGATTGGGGAATGATGACTTGAGACTGGCAAAAGTAAATGAGCAAGGGGACAAAACGCATGTGGGGGTAATCAAATGCTGGCCAGGCCTTGATATGAGCAGAGCCTCCCTTCATTCTGAGCTGCTGAAGGGGTTTCAGACTGGGAGCTATTGTGGATTCACATCCTCCAGCAAGTTATCACAAGGAAGACAAATGAGGAACATAAACCATAAGTATGTTGTGGGTTAAAATGCTCTCATCTCACAGAGAAGCACATATAAAGCATGCACACCTGGAACCTGTGAGAGTTGTGGAGTCTCTGTTTATGGGTATGTGGCACACCAGGTTACTGTGCTGGCTGCTGAGTTGTTACAGTTGGTTGAGCTTCTAGCTTTGGTGTGATTCATGGTGTTAATGCTACAATTACTTTGCAGAGAATCCTATTGTCCTTTCATCTTTGTTTCAGTACTGTGAAGTAAACGAAGAGGATCTCCTCCCTCGACCTGCTGGCTAAATTCCTTTTGATGTAGCCCAGCATACAGTTGGCTTTCTGGTCTGCCACTACACACTGAAGGATCATATTAAGCTTTTCATCAACTGCCATTCCCAAGTCTTTCTCCACAGGGCTGCTCTCAGTCCATTCTCCAACCAGCCTGTATTTGTGCTTGGGACTGCCCCGACCCAAGTGTAGGACCTTACACTTGACCTTGTTGAACTTCATGAAGTTTGTGCTGTCCCATTTCTTGAGCATGTCAAGGTCCCTCTGGATGGCATCCCTTCCTTCCAAGTATGTCAGCCACACCACACAGCTTGGTGTCATCGTCAGACTTGCTGAGGGTGCACTCAATCTCACTGTTCATGTAGCCAAAAAAGATGTTGAACAAGATCGGACTCCACACTGACCCCTGGGGGAAACCACTTGTTATTGATCTCCACTTGGACATCAAACAATTGACCAAAACTCTTGAGTGCATCTATCTAGCCAATTCCTTATTCACAGAGCGGTCCATGTGTCAAATCCGTGCCTCTCTAGTTTAGAGACAAGGATGTCATGAAAGACAGTATCAAATGCTTTGCACAAGTCCAGGTAGATGACATCAGTTGTTTTTCCCTTATCCACCTACATCCCATTGTGGGAGGCCATTAAATTTCTCAGGCATGGTTTGCCCTTAGTGAATCTGTGTTGGTTGTCACCAATCTCCTCCTTATTGTCCATGTGCCTTAGTACAGTTTTCAGGAGGATCTGCTCCATGATCTTGTCAGGCACAGAGGTGAGACTGACTGGCCAGTAGATGTCTTCCTTTTCCCCCTTTTTTTTTAATTTTAGAATTGGGGGTTATACTTCCCCCTTTCCATCAGCAGGAGCTTCACTGAATTGCCACAACTTCTGAAATATGATGGATAATGCTTTAGCACCTACACCCACCAGTTCCCTTGGGACCCACAGATACATCTTGTCATGTCCCATGGACTTGTGCACATTCAGGTTCCTTAGATGATCTTGAACCTGATCTCCTACAGCAGGTGGCTCTTCATTCCCCTAGTCCCTGCCTTTGTCTTCTGTGACTTGGGCAGTGTGGTTGTAGCCTTGGCCAGTGAAGACTGAGGCAAAAAAGTTATTGAGCACCTAAGCCTCTTCCATGTTCCGCATGACCAGGTCTCCCATTTCCTTCTGGAGGGGGCCCATGCTTTCATTTGCCTTCTTTTTATTCCCAATGTACTTACAGAAGTTTTCATTGTTGATCTTACTATCCTTGCCCAGATTGAGTTCTGTCAGGGCTTTAGCTTTCCTAACCTGATTCCCTGCAATCTTGCTTTATATCTGTTAAGTATTATTTTGTTTCCAGTTTGTATTAATTTTTGTAAATTGGTCCCTGCAGTAAAAGCCTGTATAAAGGTTCTGTGCCACATCTTCTAAGCCTGCCTTAATGTCCCTGCATTTATCTTTTGAAGCTAATAATTAAAAGGAACAAAGTACGGTCTGTGGATTTCTGTCATGATGCCAGTTGAGTCCATTTTCTCTCTTGTTGGTAAGTATATAATCTGACTTGCATCCACAAAAGACTGTTTGGTGGGGGGAGGAGAGACAGTGGTGTCACTGTTTTTATTTCGTGTCTGGCCTGATGACAATAGTAAGGAGAATGGCAAAGCAGTTGTATCCCAGTTATCCAGCTACAAAGCAGGCAGGCTGAGTCCTTGATGTAGTGTCAATTTCATGTGTTGTGTAGGCAATTAACATTGATGTTCAAATAATTAATGATGAAAAAACATCAAAGAGTATGGATGCTTCAGTTCAGATGAACACCAGAAGCTCAGGTTGTTATCCAGGCTTGTCTAGGAGTTGTCTGAGTATATCTTATAACTGGTGTTTTGCTGCTGCAAACCATAAAAAGGCTGGGGCTTCCACTCCAAGTTTCATGTATTCAGAACTCTAAAAAGATCTAGGAGATGTTTTTATGGAGGATAAGCACGACTCTTCCATTTAATATGAGATGTTTTGTAACTGTCTCATTAAAAAACTTGTGATTGTTCAGTCTGAGATGTACTGCATGTGTTTATTTACAAGAGGTTATCTGTTACATGTTCTGAATTTTTAAGGGTAATGGTTGAATTCTTTTTAGGGTGATCTCTAGAGCAGGCTAAAATACATGGGAGGAGGTTGGCAGTGATGCCACAAGTTGAACTTGCAGTCCAAGACAGCCTCTCAATTCCCCTATTTCATACACTGAGGACATAATTAACCTATATATTTTCTAGAATTACGGCTATTGATCCTGCCTCAACAGTAACTGCTTTTTTTTTTTTTTTTTTTTTTATTTTTGTGATTTAGAGAAACACCTGCAACTAAAATGTCCAGAGAAAACAAGCATATATATGGAGTGGTCATATTTAAGTGATATATGTCAGTGGTCAGCACTGGAACTAGATGCCTTGACTGTCACTTTTCTACCTCCAGCTGCAGGACTTAGAGAACCTCTGGCCTTTGTTAAGTTCCATCTGCCACAGGCTCACTTAGCTTGCAGGACTTGCATGTTGAAGGACTTGGGTACTTTGAAAACTGGAGAACAAAATATTGTGTATCTATCTGCTTATATTTAACCTGACAAGGTGTTTGGTTTCTTCAGATTGGAGACACTTAAAAAAGCTAAGTGGGATGTCTGATATACTTCTCCAGCACTGTTCCTTTCTTTGCATCTTGCTTCATTGGACTAGCTCTGATTACATATCCAGCAGTATTTTAGGTCCTGCCCTACAATCATAAACATCTATTCTTCTTACAGAGGAGTGCCAGTCACTGTATTAATAACTGTCAACTGCAAGAAGGGGTGAAAACCAGAACTGAGCAGCAGGTGAGTCATTTAAAGGGAAGCATGTCACTGTGTGTGGCACAGAAATGCTGCTGGTGGGCCACAATGCAGATTTTCTTCCTTCATGTCTGTTCTCAGAATATAACTAGGTGCATGCTACCACATGTATGCTTGAAAAATGTTCTTACTGACAAGAATAGTTGGGTTTTAAAATTAAAAAAATATGAACCAAAGAGAATGAAAGTAGTCAATATTTTATTATCTGGAGAGAACTTTGATGTAGAAGTTGCATACAACCCAAATCATCTATTAAATTCATCTCATCTGTGGCCTGCTTGATTTCAAAAGCCTTTGAGTAGACTTTTACAAAGAAAGTTTTAAAAGTTCTTACGTTATAGGTAGCACTTAAAAAATCATGACTTATTTTTTAATGACTGCACATACCCCTTACCTCTTCCAAAGGTAGCAAACCAAACATCTGGCTTTTAGGTTCAGTGATGCTTGGATCATGATCAAAGGGAAAGGTTGCCAATTAACCCCCCATGATCTCTCTACCATGTGTGTTTGATGCCATCTTTTTTCCATTTGATTTATTTCATCTGAGCTTGATATGAAATCCCTTACCAAATTCAGATTAGCCATGGCTTTCCCATTGCTCTGACAGCACATCAAAGCTCCAGAGGACCCAGAAGATTGAATTATCTACTGTCTGAGTCTTCATTGAGCTGCTCAGAGAGATGTATCTGTGTAAGGAATAAAGGGAATAGATGATATCTCTGCTCTGAAACTTTCGTAAAAGTTAAATGGATGTGAGGTAAGACTAAGATAAACTTAAAACAATAAGTACTGTGCAGAAAGTGAGTTACATAAAATAAAGTTGTATACTTTATAGAAAATTGTTAGAAAATAAGTAGCAACAAAAATGTAGAATAACTTTGAATAATTTCAGTATATATTTCAGCAAAATGGGAAATGTTATGTTACTAAAGGTAATAGACTTGCTATTTGTATTAAAATAAAAACTCAGAAAAGCAAGGAGGATCTACAAGGTACTGTAAAAACTATACACATTTTCCATTGCTATTATGATCATCACTTACCCTTAAAGCAAAGGGGCAAACATTTTCTTAAATCTGTATCAGGGAGCTAAGCAACTGCCAAAAGCAAGCAGCAGTGTGGAAATCGTGCAGCTGATGCTTGAGAGGAACAGTTTACATAGAACAAAGGAATGAGAATTTAGCCGTTCAGGACCCAAAGTTAAAAGACTTGTCTGTGTACAAGACTGGCATGACCTCACCAGCCCTACAGAGGAACTGTACCATAATGGTGTTCCTTCTGCTAACTTCATCGCCAAAGATATTAGGAGGCTACATAGACTGCTCACCGGGTGAGGAGCACAGATCGGTGATAATTGAACCTGATTTGGTCTAATACCCTCATTACACTTGTGACAATAGCTAGTGGGCTGGGCAGGATTTTGCTGTTGCTATCTGGGATAACACCCGACTTGTCCTCTGTGATGATGTACCTCCAATACCTGCATAATTTATTCTATTTTGTGTGATAGGGGGTCATTTTGTACAAAATTTTGGGTCTAGTCATTGAAATTAGGATTATACCCCAAAGGTTCACCAGAAGTCGTGGAAGACTGGTACCAATTTTTGGACCTGTGCTGCATATGGCTATTGATGCTTTTTCAGTTTCTCTTTCAAATACATCTGCCACCTCCTGGTGAGCCAATGCATATTTTTTCCATTCAGGAGATCTCAGGGAGTTATTTCTTAGGGAGAACTGGAGTGCAGTCTCAACATGAGAAAAAAAGAAAAAAAGGAGGGAGCTGTGGTTTGCTGGAAGGATGAGCCAAGTTGCAGGGTAGGGCAATGTTTTGGGATGTTGTGTAGGAGCTGTATAGAATGGGAAGAATTATCTGTAACAGCACTGCAGATTTATTGACTGTTCCTTAGGCAATTGAACAAAACAGTAAAGCATAATACAGTGGCATTTGAAAAGGATGACTTACAAAGGGAAAACAGGACTCATGTCTGAAAACAGAAGGTTAGAAGAAAATAATATAAATGCAGAGTCAAATGTGGATACTCTCACAGGCTCTGGAGAAAGATCCTCTACTATAAGAAGTATTACATGTGTTAAGTAATAATTATGTTGCTTAAGGAGGTGACAGAGATCTGAGTTTGGGCCCATATTTCTTTTTTCGTGCCTTGTATATGTGTTGTGCTGTGTGATCAGATATGAAGACTATTGTGAAGAGGGAGATCAGTTTGCTATGTATGGTGGATGGGACAAGAAGTACTAGTTTTATATTGCGACAGGAGGAATTCTGGTTAGGCACAAAGAAAATATTTCTAACAGTTGGCTTGTACTGCCTGAACTTGAGCGATCCGCAGAGTTCTTGCTTCACTCAGGTATACTTAAGTGCATGTGTAAATCTAAGTATGTAAATTGCCCCATTTGTTTTCACTGTGTAACAAATCTAAGAATGCTTCTGACCTCCAGCCTTTGAAGTCTGGACATTTACTGACATAGATGTTGACAAATTTAGGCTTATGAATGTGGGTGGAAAGGAAAATGCTGAGTTGGAAAGGTAATGCTTTTCAGCAGCTGATTTGCATTATGGGCCAGCAACAGCCAATATTTGGTCAGTACTTAAATAGGAGAAAAAAACCCACAAACAAAAGCAAACATATGCACCCCACAACTCTCAAACCACACTTATGATGCTCATCAACATGCAAAATACAGTCTGCTGTGGGAATGTGTAGAGAAGATGCACAAGGATTTTTGAACTTCTATCTCTGGTACTTGGAGTTTAGTTTTCTCCTAATATGTTTATTCCATGCCAACAAAACTGTTCCAGTTCATTTCCTTAAAAAAGATATAAAGAAAAAAACAACCTTTTTATCTGTATCCTGAGATTGTATTCAGCTGTACAGCTGTTTTTAAAGTTTTGTTGTAGAATACTAACTCTTACCTACATCACCATTTTCCTCTCTAAAAACTTCCTTCATTTCCCTTAATCTATTTATATTAGCTCTTGGACTACATGAATTAATATTTCTCTCAAAACTTCCTGTTAACTTTAAGTGTCTCCAGAAAGAGTTTATCTTTGGACAAACCAACTTCCATAGGCAGATCACTAAGTTTTGTTACACAAAGGCACCAGAAGTCTTGTGCTATTTAATGTTGAAATGGGCTTTTGGGACACTTTGTTAACCATTTGGGGTCAGAATCATTTGTCCTTTACAGTGGAGTGCTAACATGATTAATCTGAAAGCCAGAGGAGGGTTAGTATCATCCACTGAGCCCCCTTTTGAAACATAGGGCAGAAAAATTCATCCTGCTACTCATATCTGTGATCCTGGTGTCCTTCCTTTACTTAAAACATAATTTCCATGAACAACAATAGTCTTGATTATATGAATTTAAAAGGAGGGAAGTCACAGTGTTTTCTTACATGTCTCTTGCTCATTGGTTCTTGCCAGGAAAAAATCTTCTTCTTTACTCTCAGTTGACCTTTTCCAGCTTTGATTTCTATCATGAGTACTCTTACTGCAAAAACAAGTCACTTGGAGCAAGTGAACAGCAACCCTGAAATGGTAACAGAGGTATGAACCCTGGCTAGTCACCTGCAGCACTTCTAAGTATACATCTTACCCAACTTTCACATAATCTCGGAAGCACAGGAACCCACAGGAAGGCTTTCAGGAGCAGAAGTTATGAGTGGCTTAAGCTGCACTTCGTTATTCCCTTTGCTATTTTCACCTCTGGAATTGAACAGGTAGAAAGGAGAGCATCTGGAGAAAATGGGATGGGAATCTGGGGGTAGGCAGAGGCACAGCAATGGGACTGAGCACTTAAAAAGCATGGAAATTGTCCCATGTAGCTAGACACTTTTCCCACTGTGAACCTCCAAAGACAGTGTTAAAGTTGGTTACAGAAATACAGTCACTCAGAGCTCAGCTTTCAAAATTAGGTTCTTAATTCAGCAATTAAACACCTGCACACTGATTAGTTATTCAGAAAGCCTATTTGCACTTGCCTCTTCCAGTGGATGTTAAGTGCCAGTTTAAGGTCTAAGTGCAGATGTAGGGGCATGAACAGAGTGTTTCAAAGTTGGAAACCAGGCTCTTTACAACAGGTTCATCTGCCTAAGACTCTTCTGCACTGCACAGAAAAATCAGCTGAGCATAAATGAAGAGAAGGCAAGGAATAAGGAGCATGAACCATTGATAGCTAATGTTATGAAACTGTCAGATGATGACTTGCTGCTTGACAAGGAAAATACTATTCTGTTGGACAGGGCAGCAGGCTCTTTAGCTCCATATTTATGGTATTTTATTGCTTTGCTTCCTTTTGGTTTCTGAACTGTTTTTTTGGTGCCTTCACCTGCAGAGTGTGCATGTCATTTAACAGAATATGGCACCTACTGAACCCAAAGAGAATGGCTACTCTTAGACACCCTTCTCCCATGGGGTAGACACAGTGTGTTAAGAGGTGCCAATGTACTTTAACTACCAAAAGAGGAGTGAGCAAAAAGCCTGAATGCCATAGTCTGAAGGAACAGAGAAAAAGCATGTTAGAAAAGACAGGCTGCAAAATGAGACACTGAAGGCAGCAGGGCAAACACAGCTCCTGTCATCAGGTTTCTCCCTGATTTGGGAACAGATGGCCTTTCGTTTTCTAGCTTCAAAATCCCCTAGGAGATGTAATCATGTATTTTCTTTAAATTCAGACTGACACACTGATAGTGTGAGCTACATATATCACAGAACCGAGGTATGGATTTTTGCCTTATTCAATGTAAACACAACAGAAAGGCAGCCTTGTCAGCCTCATGCTAATATCTGCTGGAACATTTCTTATGTGAAAGAAAGAAATCAGTTTTAGGTTGTGGAAGGCAGAGGGGGACAGGCTGGATTTCTGCACACTGACTGAGAAAAACCAGTAATATTGACAGTAAGGCTGAGGGAAGGGATGAAATGCCATAAACATATTTGTGTGGGACCTCTTAGAGGAGGAAAAAGAAATACCAACAAACAAAAGAATGCAACCTGCTGTAAAGAGCCCCACAAAAAAGAGTAAGAGGTGATAATTCCTCTCCACAGAAAATTTAGCTCTCAAAATGAAAGCCCCTTCTCAACCAGATCAAAGTTCCTCATCAGGATGAACAAAAGGCTGGAGATTTTTCCTGAAAATCCAAATTTGCTATAGTTCTGAATGGGAGAGAAAGAGCATTGGCAGAACACTGTCAAAAGTAACAAAACCTTAGCCTCTTTCTCCTCATGGGTGTGAGAAGGATGGGGAGAGCTAATGTGCTTCCCACTATCAAAGGGAGCAACTTTACTTCCCAGATAACAGGGCATTGCAGGCTGAAGAGGCATTTTTTGGAAGCTGCCTAGATTACCCCTAGCCTCAGCAGAGTTAGTTCAGCAGTGGTGTGCTAGGAAGACTGCAGCATCCCAAAGAAAATACTATTTGACCACTGTGTGTGGCTGCCGATCCAGCAGCATGGAGCCTTGCCACCCATTCTGAGGATTGTAAAGGTGAATACAGGTGTCCTGTACAGTCAAGATTTAGAGATTTAAAGCTGGTATTCATCAGTCTGTCATCAGCATTTATCAAAGCAACACCTAAAATGGAGAACCAGCCCATGCCAGAGCTAGCAGACCTTTGTTTTTGTTTAGCAATCCTTTTCTCTTGCAGTTGGGAGAAAATTAAACAGGAGCACTTCTTTACCTCTTCTTTGGTGCTTGTTTGCTTACTCTTCCATATTCTCTTGTCTCTTCCTTGCCTCTGCTCTAAGTCTTGGCACTAGCTGCTTGGAAGAAGAATATGAGAGAGACACTGACAACAAGCACCCAAAGATAATGAGGACCAAAACGCTGTTCTCGGCAAATATATGGAGAGCAACCACAGCCAGTTATGTTGGTAGAAAGAGGTCTATGATTATTATCAGTATCTTAGCAATGCCAAAAACAGCATTGACAGCAATAGAGCACCAACATGCCTGACACTGCTATGTATCTGTTGAGGGGGCACCCACTATATTCAGAGAGTTTGTGTTTAAAGCAGAAAAGACTGGGAGAGGAGATAGATTGACTTAAGAGGAATCATTGTAGGGCTAGAGCATTTGTTCCTGTTTTAACTCCAGTCTCTGTTTTCCAAATCACATAAATTAAAAAAATGCCAGAAAAAGCATCACCTCCTTGCCCTGTATCATACTGGTGCTGCTGAGCCTTGAGTAGATGCCTTTTTATTTGGGGTTGTTGATGCAACTAAAATTATTTAGCTGCTGCGAATTAAGAAAAAAAGGAAAACCCAAAGCCCAAAACCAAAACACCCCACTTGGTTCTTAGACTGAGACTGCTTCGTAAATCCCAGCACAGCTAAATAACATCTGGCTTTCTATAAATACAGTGAGCCAGTCAGTAACAGTGGGACTATTCACTATTTACAGAGCTGCATTTGAAAAGAAGTAAAATGCAAAGTATTCATTGAAGTCTGCAGAGCATCTGCCTGTAATAGATATTTGATAAACCCAGCCTTACATTCATTTCATCATCATATTCTAGTATTTAGATATCTTGTGTATGACTAGGTGTCTTATTTTCCAGTCACGGACATGTTACAGATGCAGGCAACACTGGAGTTTCTGACATGCACAGAAATGTCTTATGTGCAGAACAACCACCTTGGACCCCTGCTTTTATTTAGATATCTGCAGATGGTCAATCAGGCCCAATCAGCCTTTTATCCAGGTAAAGCCCTTTGCTGGATCAGGACAAATAAACACAAGCCATGCATTACATCAGGGATTTCTTAGAAACATCTCTTAGTTGTCATCACACTGCAAATCCCAGCCTCTTACTTCTGCACGCAGAAAATCAAAACAAGTTTTGCATGCAAAAGAATTTCCATTCACTGAGGCAGAGCATCTCTATAATCCATAGGACCTGTGACAGTTAATCCACTGACGTTGCAGTCCCTCCAAGAGTGGGCTGCTCAGCCAGATCATTGCAAATAAGTGTTTTAAACTAGGATTTTTGCTCATGCTGGAAGTAACAAAACCTGCTTTCTACTGCCTTTTTCTTTTCATGCTGATGCTTAATAAAGCTCATTAGACATTTCCTCAGGGGCTAAGGAGAGAGAGAGGAATTTTTCGTTCCCTGCAACCTAACTCAGTCACACACTCATAGGATCTAAGTGCTTGTTGAGAGATCCATCTGTTGTGTTTAGATAAAAATTACCAGAGGTTGAAAAGTGGCCTTTGGGTGGAAAGGTAAGGGTACTCACAGCAAGAGCCTATAACTACCCCTTCCAGGGAAAGATCAGACTGGAAGGGGTTGTTTGCGGCCATTGATAGAAGTGCCTGACACCAAGGCACTGCTCCTGTGTAGTGAATCAGCACTGGTTTCTCTCTCAGCAGGACTGCTACATTAACGATATTTCCCAGCGGGATGCTCTGCCGGAAGTAGCACAAGAGGGTCAGTGCAATTTCTTTGTGCTGTGAGGAGCACTAGAGAGCTGGCAAGGCTCCTAGATGCTGTCACAAAGGTATATTCACCCTTGTCAAAATGGGCAGGCCCCAGCATGTTTTGCAATTATGCTTGAAAAATGGCATATAAGGCACTTGAAAAAGCTGGTTTTAATTGTTTCCTCTTCATTGTGAATAGTCACAGGGGTGGATCCTTACATCTGTTTCAGATGGTTTTGGTTGTTCTCCAGTCTGACCAGGTATGCTGTATCATCTGTAGCAGAAGTGAAGGCAGGTGCCTCCCAGGATGAGGAAGCCTTTCTGAAGGAGCATGAATTGCTTTGCAAGGCATCAGGGATGGGCATGAGCTCTTCTGTATCAAACTACTAAAGCAAAGGAGGAATCTGAGTCTGGTTTTGGGGTTTCTTTTGTATACTGCCATCTATGTCTTTTGATCCTCTTCTATACAACAACAATAAATAATTTTAATTAGTAATTTTTGGAGTCTGTTAAATATCTTTCAGGACTGCACTGTCTCAGTGCCACAGTTTTCAGTATCACAATGATAGTGCAAGGCAGAAAGATGCTTCATTTCTAGTGGAAGCCGCTGGTGATGTGTTTTCTGATGGTATGGACTGACCACATGGGGGTCCTGGGAAGAGTAAAATCATGAAGTATGTCTTCCAGATGGTATTGTGTCAGCATTGCCAGTCTACCCACACACACACATCCACCCAGTACACACCACCTCAAAACTTTTCAGGCATTCAAGAAAAAGATGCAGAACTAAAACCAAACACAAATTCTAAAGGAAAAAAAATATACGAATTATGCCCACCCACAAAATCTGCACGGCAGATCCCCTGGGTGCAGTATGTTCATGCAGTGGGAGCTGTGTAGATTATGCCATTTGAACTGCTGCTTTTGCTACTTTTCCTTAATCAGCACCTCTCTTCTGTATTGTAACTTGATGGAAACATCACAGGAGATGGTAAGAAACATCATACTGATTTTAGTGATCTGTAGATTAGGTCAGCACCCTCCAAAGTGCATACAAGTTGGATGTCCCACCTCAGATAAGTCTGGAGGGTTTTACTGCCACTGTGGATACATGGCAGGAAGATCCTGCAGGTTGATTTTTTCCTGGGACTCTTTAGTGCAGTGGTATAAAAGGAGTACATTCTCCTGCTTCAATTCTGTCTAGCAAGAAAAAAGTGGAACAACTCTGAGCGGTGTTCATCAGAGACTGAGCAACTTCTTTCTTTAGCCTGTACTTGCCCTTGGTTATATCATCAACCATGAACCTGATGAGAGCTATGGTGGAAAATGTACCCATAAACCAAGCTTTGTACAGGCTGCACTCTCCTCTCACAAGCAGGCAGATGTGGCTCATGCTGAATGCTTTGAAACTCAGTTCAGTAGCAGCAAGTGCTATAAAATATGCACTACATAAATAATGTCAGTGAATCGAGGAACGCTGTCAGAAATCTCTGTAACTTTTGATGTTTAAATCAGTAATGGTAGAAGTTATTGTGCTTTTATGCATTTGGGAGGATGTTTTGACTTTATTTAAATATATTTATTAATTTAATTTGCAACCAGCATGCTCTATTACGGGAAGTTTATATCATCTTTAAAATAAAACATGCTAAAGAAAATATATTTTAAATTAAACAGGAAATTGGTGTACAGCGATAAAACCCAGTAACAGCTATATGTAACCAACCTGGGATAAAACTGACTAAATGCTGGGCATCTTCCTGAGCTTAATAAATCCCTTTAAAATGGGGAAGTGCAAAAATATTTCTGGTATAGTAACATATTGCAGGAAATACTCTTCAGTCTAAATTTAAAACATGGTCTAGAAGGAAGGCTTTTATTCTACTGCTGGCATACGGTCTGGAATAACTTTAAAGTGTATTTTATCTGTTATTTCTATGATACAAGCTTTTAATTAGTTGTAATCAGTGTAAGTGAGGGGAAGTGTAGCAGAGCACCACCATATAAAATGAGAGTCACATCCCTGACCTATGCCAGCCTTAGGCAGAAGATGACAGTGGCTGGTAGATATAGGTCTTGTGATATGAAATAACAAATTAAGTTATTAGTAATTATTGTTACTAATAAAATACACTTTGATTAGCTTTGCTCTGTAAATATAGCCTTACCATGTTGAGGGGCTTTTCCAGCCAGAAAAAAAACCCAGGCTGAACATGCCATTGGGTGTCACCCAAGAAGAAGGAAAGCATTTCTGCCCAGGCAATAAGTTCCCGTATTAAATCCTGACTCCATTGCTTCATTCCACATATAAGCACTTGCTGCAATGCAAAGCTAGTACTAAACAGGTGGGACTGCACTATGTTACTGGTGTGTGAGCCCAAACTGCCACAGAAAAGATCCCATTTAGGTTTAAGAGTCCTTGGACTTGGACAAAACAGTAAGAGCCATCTTGCCTGATATTAGCTATTCAATAATACTTTAGTCCCTAGTCATTTAGTCTCCCTCTTTAATGCAAAGGGCAAGGCACCCCTACAGAGAAATGGGTATATATCTGAAGGTGTGTTGTATATCAATAGAGGCACAATTTGGACTCCAAAACACATGTCTTGGTTTGTGTGGTAATATGTGGGGTGTAACTTGCCCATTCTGATCACTCTTCTCTTGTTTGCTGACTTGTTTTTTCACCTACAGCAGGAATCAGAGGTGATCCATCCATAGCAGTTATCATACAATGGGCAGACTCCTTTTGGAGCAGGTACTGAAAGAAAATGCTTCAAGCAGCATAATAAAGTATACCTATTTTATTTCTACAGAGCCATGTCTCATCAAAACCCTCAGATCCTCCTTCAGAAAACCAAGATGCTATGAGATATACACTAGCCTAAACCGCAAGCTTCTATATTTCTGTGAGTATATATTCAAAACAGATTTTGGAGGAAAAAGAGCCATCATCCCGATGGAAGTTCTTAACTAGGCAAAGAAAAAATATAGGGCCTGCATTATGTACTGCACAAACAAAAGATGGAGGGCAAAAATCAAACTGGATGTGAAGGTACCTGCTCAGTGTCATAGAGCAAGGCACAGCAGAGCAGCAGGGAAAATTCACTGGGGGCGGAGGGGAGGAGAAGAAACTTTAAGGGAACTCAATGGCTAAATATACCACCCACACTTTTTATTTCTTTATTTTTTTTTAAGCATAAAGCTACCTGGGGTAGCATTAGGCATTTTTCCAATAATGTTGTTATAAATAGTGCTCTGCAGTGCAGCCTTAACGTAGAATCATAGAATCATAGAATCATAGAATAGTTAGGGTTGGAAAGGACCTCAAGATCAGCTAGTTCCAACCCCCTGCCATGGGCAGGGACACCTCACACTAAACCATCCCACACAAGGCTTCATCCAACATGGCCTTGAACACCACCAGGGATGGAGCACTCACAACCTCCCTGGGCAACCCATTCCAGTGCCTCAGTACCCTAACAGGAAAAAACTTCCTGCTTATATCCAGTCTAATCTTCCCCTGTTTAAGTTTGAACCCGTTACCCCTTGTCCTGTCACTACAGTCCCTGATGAGGAGTCCCTCCCCAGCATCCCTATAGGTCCCCTTCAGATACTGGAAGGCTGCTATTAGGTCTCCACGCAGCCTTCTCTTCTCCAGGCTGAACAGCCCCAACTTCCTCAGCCTGTCTTCATACAGGAGGTGCTCCAGCCCCCTGATCATCCTTGTGGCCCTCCTCTGGACTTGTTCCAGCAGTTCCATGTCCTTTTTATGTTGAGGACACCAGAACTGCACACAATACTCCAGGTGAGGTCTCACAAGAGCAGAGTAGAGGGGCAGGATCACCTCCTTCGACCTGCCCATATTCATTTTCTCATCGACCAGCACCCCCAGGTCCTTCTCTGCTCTGAATCTCTTCTTTGCCCAATCTGTAGCTGTGCCTGGGATTGCTCCGACCCAGGTGTAGGACCTTGCACTTGTCGTGGTTGAACTTCACAAGGCTGGCATCAGCCCACCTTACAAGTGTGTCAAGGTCCCTCTGGATGGCATCCCTTCCTTCCAGCGTATCAACCAGACCACACAGCTTGGTGTCATCGGCAAACTTGCTGAGGGCGCACTCAATCCCACTGTCCATGTCAGCGATGAAGATGTTAAACAAGACCGGTCCCAACACCCATCCCTGAGGGACACCACTCGTTACCGGTCTCCAGCCAGACATCGAGCCATTGACCACAACTCTTTGTGTGCGGCCATCCAGCCAGTTCTTTATCCACCGAGTGGTCCATCCATCAAATTGATATCTCTCCAATTTAGAGAGAAGGATGTCGTGTGGGACAGTATCAAACGCTTTGCACAAGTCCAGGTAGATGACATCAACTGCTTTACCCTTGTCCATCAATTCTGTAGCCCTATCATAGAAGGCCACCAAATTGGTCAGGCAGGATTTCCCCTTAGTGAAGCCATGCTGGCTGTCACCAAGCACCTTGTTGTTTTTCATGTGCCTTAGTACGCCTTCCAGGAGAATGTACTCCAAGATTTTGCCAGGCACAGAGGTGAGACTGACTGGTCTGTAATTCCCCGGGTCTTCCATTTTCCCCTTCCTGAAAATGGGGGTTATATTTCCCTTTTTCCAGTCATCGGGAACTTCACCTGACTGCCATGATTTTTCAAATACGATGGCCAGTGGCTTAGCAACTTCATTCGCCAGCTCCTTCAGGACCCGCGGATGGATTCCATCAGGTCCCACGGACTTGTGCGCGTTCAGATTTTTAAGATGGTCTCGAACCAGATCCTCTCCTACAGTGGGCCCAAGGTCTTCATTCTCACAGTCCCTGCGTCTGCCTTCTAAGACCTGGGTGGTGCAGTCAGAGCCTTTGCCAGTGAAGACCAAGGCAAAGAAGTCATTCAGAACCTCAGCCTTCTCCAAATCCTGCGTAGCCAGTTCTCCCGAAAGCTTCCTCAGGGGGCCTGTGTTGTCCCTAGTGTGTTTTTTGTTTGCTACGTACCTGTAGAATCCCTTCCTATTATCCTTAACATCCCTGGCTAGGTTTAATTCTAACTGGGCCTTAGCCTTCCTAACCTGGTCCCTAGCTTCCCGGACAACATCCCTGTACTCTACCCAGGCCGCCTGTCCTTGCTTCCATTTTTTATAAGCCTCTTTTTTCCTTTGAATTTTCCTCAGCAGCTCCTTATCCATCCAAGGAGGTCTCCTGGCCCTTTTGCCGCACTTCCTTCTAGTTGGGATGCAGCACTCCTGAGCTTGTAGCAGGCGATCCTTGAATATCAACCAACAGTCTTGGGCCCCCCTGCCCTCCAGGGCTATATCCCATGGAACCTTACTAAGCAGGCTCCTGAAGAGGCCAAAGTCTGCTCTTTTGAAGTCCAGGGCAGTGAGCTTGCTACATGTTCTTCTCACTGTCCTGGGGATCTCAAATTCGACCATCTCGTGATCGCTGCATCCAAGGCTGCCCTGGAGTACCACATTCTCAACAAGCCCTTCCCTTCTGGTGAGCACAAGGTCAAGCATACAGTCAACATGCGACTGTGTCTGCCTGCAGGCTGCAAAGTGTGTCTCCATTTATTGCCTCACTTTCTTACCTTGGTTCATCACCTTAATTTGCCACTGTTACAAGCTGACAGCTTCCAATTACAGTCACATTTGCAATGCCAATAGAAAACATCAGGGCCCAGTTTTCAAAGGTCTGGTCTATTCTTTCCTGAGCAAGGGCTGTTCTTGCAGTCCACTCACGAGCTTGTTTCTAAGACTGTGATCTTTTCAACAAATGTGGTTTGAACTATTTAATGCTGTATTGTAGTGTAGCCTGTATGGAATCAATGTATCTCTTATTAGAAATGTTGCATACAGTTACTGGAGATCCCAGCTCCTGGAGGTTGCTATTTCAAATGTTTTATGCATTTATACAAATAAAATTACCTTTAAAACTGGATCAAAGTTTTCTGTAACGTTTTAATCCAAAATAAATCAGTCAGAGATTTTTCAGGTGTAAGCTACTGAATTGCTCATTCTAAAATGGCTCAGTGAGCGCCACACTAGTATGGAGACATGGAGAGTTCCAGGTTTGTGGTGAAGATTGGAGAAGAGCATATGGGAGCTACTGTTGTTGAGGAGGGCAAGTACAAAGCTTCTCAAAGAGATGAGCTGCCCTTCAAGAACCTGCCCTTCCTATGCTGTCCAGACACTGCAGGGCTTGAGACCAGGAGGCCAGATATTCCAGGTCCCAGTTCCCAAACTCAGTCTTTCTGCCCCTTCAACCAGCTTCTAAATACAAATTAGCAACAGAAGAAAGAGATGTCTTTGATAGAGAGCAGTTTCCTAATGGGACATGTCATTGCAAGGAAAATAGCAAAGCGTCTTGGTGATGCTCTGGAGAACAAAACTGCCCCTGAGGAGAGCATTTGTGGGACATCCAAGGGGGTTTGTATGGTTCAAACTGGTTCTGATCTCAGAGCTGATCCTCAGCTTCCCTATTGTTGGACCACTGTGTCATCCATTGTGGCCTCAGGATATCAGCCAAGCAGGTTAGCTCCAATATATGAGCTTCTGCATCTGGATTATATTTTTTTTTTTTCAAAACACTATGTAGAAGATGGAGCTAAATGAGGGACCAAGGGCAAGGGAGACTGAAATCCAAGCATGGAGCATGTTAAATGAGCTGTCTGAAATTCATAGCCAGCTTAACAAAAATCCTTCTGGTAATGGAGATGAGACTCAATTTCCCATTCAAATATATGACAGCGGATAAGAATGAAGTCTCTCCCATATTACTCTTCCTCACAGATGCTGATGCTGCACACTGACAAGAGGTACCACAGTTAGAGGGACGGAGCCCAGGAAGAGAGGCTGGAGCAGCTGCCACCTCCTGCTTTTTGTCTTCCATTCAAGCTGCAACCATCCCTCCTTTTTATAGTTAGTGGCCAGCAGAACAATATGCTGCCTCTCTGTACGGACATCTTTCTGCAGACTGAAAAACACTGCTGGTACCTTTAAGGAGACAAAAGCAAAGGTGAAATAAATGCCTTCTCTTGAGAGTAGGGCTATAAGAGAGTGCTGGCTACATCCTGAAGTAAGTGGGTGCATCCTTGATTTGGTAGCAGTTGCACTGGCCATGTCAGGGGCAGTCCAGAGTTTCTACTGGGTCTTGCTTCTTGCACCTTCATTTCCCTTGCTAGCAGCAGGTTTGAGAAGGGACCTCAACTTACATGCTTGGATCAGAGGCCATGACATGGGTCATGGCCTCTGACTCACTTGATACTGCTTCATGAGATCAGATAGAATTTCTTTGGTTACTTAAATAGGGGCAAGTCACAGGAAATTGTGAATTTCTATCCTGCTGGGATCTTCACGCAAACAGGTTCTGCTCTTTAAAATACAGCGTAAAGGACAATCCTGTCCTCTTTTCACAGGGCTTAAGCTTTTATGGCATAAGAATTTGAGAAGAAAGCAGGAAGGAACTAGTAGGACTGTGTGGTCCAGAAGTCATCAACTCCAGGCAGCTCCCTGTTATACTTAATACAGTTAGATTAAAACTAGTTTGTTTTTTTTTTTTGGCTCTGCTGCTCGTCATAGAGAATTGCTCCCAGCCCTGGGTACCTGTACTTTTGGAGATACAGAGGAACTACAGTAGCATTTCCCCACCCCTATAAACACAGTGACCGGTTATTCCCAGTTGAGGGGAGCCAGGCAGCAGTCACGGTGTAACTGCAGGACAGATTTGAGCATTGGCAGGACTATGTAAGCATGTCCCAGCCCCATTGCCCAAGCGCAGAACTGCTGCCCTGGAGTGTCCTTGGTAGATGCTGGCAAGGACCCAAGACACTGTTTTCATCGTGCACAAAAGATTAATCTCATCTGCGTTTTCCCTACCGTGAAACACAATGAGAGAAGTGGAAGTGCTGTCCTTGGGGCACTGGATCCCTAAGACAGAAAAAAGACTCTGCAGAGCATGGGGCAAACCTACCCCTGCGTGTTGTTCTTGAGGAGAATATTTTCCTCCGTGGTGAGGCTGGGGCTGTTGCAGGCTGCACCACACATGTATTTGCTGTTTCCCTCCTAAATGTCATGCAGCATGGATAAAAAACAAGCAGAGACACTTACGCCTGCACTTCAGTCAATCATTTCCCTAATTATGTGACATATTTAGGTGGGACAAAACATACTAAAACAACTGCTTAATTAGAAGCTGGTTAGACTTGTGTGACTGATTTGCAAATAAAATAGCTGTGCAGTTAGTACTTTGCGGAAGACCCCAAAGCCCCCATTGGATTTGGAGCCTGATTCTCTTTGCCCTTACACTGATGCAAAGCAGGAATGACACTCATCAGCCAGGCTAGGAAGGGGTAAGTTAGTAGAGATGGATGGGGAGGTGAAATGCCTTAGACAGCTTGGGTTGCCCTATTGCAGTTCCACAGCAGCACAAGCCGCAAAAGGCAGGGAATAAAGAGTGTAAATCTTGGGACTTCCCAGGGTGTTGTGCCCAGTATTTAAATCTGACTACCTATGAGCCGGAAACCAGTTTGGTAGTGGGATGAAGGGCGCAGCACAAGGAAAGAACAAAGCAGATTGGAAGCAAAATGCCTTAAAGAAATGTTTTTGCATTACCTGGTAGGATGAGGTACTGCGGCTTTACAAGCCATGGAAACAAGATAAAAATAAACTATGAATGCAGCCCTCTGGAATCTGCAAACAAACATGCAGAACTGGGAGAAACAAAATATCACAAATGTGTATGAAAGAACAGTTTCCTAAGGCACCTTTGTTCTTGCCTGTGTGCAATAAATTTCTGTCCTTTCCAAGAGAAGCAATGAGGAAGAGAGAGAGCAAGGTACCCTTATAGACACTGCAAGAGGGAAGAGTACAGATCTTGCAGAAGGAATTCATTATACTTACGAGCAACTGGGGAAGAGAAAGGGGCGGGGGGGGGGGGGGGGGAAGACAATTCTGGGAAGGTTTCAATATGTCTTTTCATCATGATTTCTACACGTGCTTCTATCCATGTAGCTGAGCATCCTGTTGTGCCAAGGCATTTGCACTGTCTTGTAGCTCTTTATAAATCATTCCTGAGCTACACAGGTTTTATGTTTTGAAGGGACATGAGACCTAATGAGAATTTTTCCCATCTCTGGCATGTCAGGATTGCTTATTGGAAGAGAAGCAGTCAGGTATGAAATGAATGAATAAGTAACTTTTTTTAATGTGATCTTTCAGTTGATCTTCCCTTGAGACTTCCTGTCACCCTGTGTCTGTTTTCTCCACTTGTCCCATTGTAAAAGGGTTGATCTCAAAAGGGAAAATACTATTAAGAACGACTTCTCTGAAATCATAATGGACTGGCAGGGGACAATTTAGTAGTGGGAGATGAAACTGGGGCACTGGCGATAAGAAATTAATAGGGAAGTTAATCACATACACAAAACAGCACTGAGCTAGGGAGATGTAAAACTGCTCTTTGATTTCATGCACAGTTTACTGTAGTGAACACCTTTTCTGAACATCAGCAAGAATACTTCCATGACCAAAGCCTACTGATGACCATCTCAAATGCAGGTTGACACTGGCTTGCAGGTTATATAATCTACCTGGGTGGACCTGGATAGAAATAGTGCTTACTTATTCATGTCACTTAATTTTAGAGATCTCCAGTATATTGAAGCCCATAATATCAGGGTCAGAGGAAGACAAAAGATATTAGATGGATAATGATTTCACAGCAGAATTCCAGTACTGTTGCCTTGCTGTCTTATTTTAAAGTACTGGCAAGAAATCTTTAGATGTGGTCTTCAGGAGCACCATTGGTTTTATTGTAAGCGGCTGCAAGCACAACATATGTGTGCATATTTTAAGCACAGTATTTCATGTTTTAAACAACAGCTTCGAGGAAGCAAAATATAGAATTAAAAACCGAGTTAAAACACCTCAGAAATACTTATGTTTGCACAGAGAAAAAGTCTAGATTTTTCCCTGATCTATTTCTCCTGGACTACTTAGAAATGGTACAAGTTATTCCAGGATGTCCCTGACTTCCCATGGTCATGGACAACTGCTCCAGGAATTCAGCATCACCAGTTACAACATGGCAGCGTGCTCTTTGTAGGCTCATTGTGGCTGTGGGCTGAAGGACCCATGAGATGGCTCTTAGGACACAAGGCACAAATCAACTCCAAGATTGCACGATACTAAAAAAAAAAACAAACGGGTAAAGTAAGGGAGGAGGGAGACCTTTAAATCTGCATGTTAGAAATGAAGCACAGCAGTAGGAATTACTGCCTGACAGCAGATGACTCTTTAATGTCCAGATTCACCTGGTTATTTGCATGTCTAACTTCCTTTAATTTAAAAAGACTTGACAGGCTACCCTTTATCTCTTCAAATTCAATTTTTATTTTTTTTTAATTTTATTTTATGTTATTTCTTTTTTCTTTTTTTTTTTATATATTTCACCTGTGCAAAGAGAGAATAATAGCTTCCCTTTATAGGGGTGATGTGAGGATAAAAGTATTAAAGACTGTGAGGCTTGGTTAGGGCACTGAGGAAAGGCCAGAGCAAGCTCATTGCACATTAGCTAGTGAGTGAGCTGTCAAGCTGGTTTTAAGACAGAAACCTAAGGGTTTAATCAGTGTGCAATATGAGGAAAGTAATTGGATCAAGTTACAAGAAATGTTTGTCTGGTGTTCACAGCTCAACCAGAAATGTAAAGTATGCACTCAAATATGAGGTAGCTGCTGTTAATTTGTTCTTAATTTAGAGGTTAGCATTTCTTATATGGTTTATATTCATAGAACTCACCCTGCTGTTTTGGTGTGATAACATGCCAGTTTGTAAGTACCCTCAAAACATAAAACTCTTTAAAATGTATATTGCATCTGTCCTTCATCTCTGACAGTCAAACAAAACACAAAATCACTCCAGATTCACCCCATGCGTATCACTGAAGTCCTTCACCAGGTGTCGTCACCAACCTAAAAAGAAAAACCTTTCTGTTTCCCTTTGCCTTACTCATGGCCATACAGAGAAAAGGCACTGGCAGAAGCCTTTAGCTGTCACAAGTGCTGCTTTGGCATTTTCAGTTGTTTTCAATAACCACTGATTAAAGCTTCCCTTCTGCTGAGGTCAGACACCTGTTTCTTCACACCACACCCAGTTCTGGTGTCTGCAATAGTCTTCAGAGCTAGGGTGAGTCAACTTTGTGCAATGAACTCAGGAGTGAGTATGATGAGCTATAGAAGTGTTCCTACATTGCAGTGTGCTTTTACAGATTTGTTCTTCCTCTTCCCAGGTGTTAGGAATTTTTTTTTTTTTTAAAGTAATTTTATAGCTTCTGTGTGTTCCCATCTTCTTTCAAACCATATAGTTCTGGATTCTGTTTTAAGGCAGGTTATTGGCATCACTGGACCTTTGAATCAGGTATGACAAATTCTGTATGATGTAAAAGCTAATTGCCCTGTGGTAGGGAATAAGATTATATTTGTTACTCCAGGCTTTGCATTTCTTCACCAATTTTATTTCATTGTTCCCTGAGCAGCTGCTCTTGATACCTATCCCTGTAGGAATATAATTACTTTTGTTCACTTTCCTTTGGGCTTTGCAATGCCTAAGGAGGATTTCAGAGGCTAAACCAGGAACTTTCAGTATCAGTTATACTTTTACTATTGCAATACAGCTGCCTGTTCATGGTCATGGCTTTTTTTACTGCTAATAGGAAAAGAATCTCTTGTAGTTGTTAATTAACACTGCTTCAGCTTTATCATTATTTTAACAGGATAGCCTCAGGATGAATTTAACCCCTTGCTCTTCTAGAAGCAGTTTAAATGACTTAGCCTTGTTCAAGTGTGTAGGATGAATTGTTGGCTTGGATTTGTTAAAGGGCAAATTGGTTGGTGGAGGGTGCTGCCCTGGTGCCACTGCAATCCAATAGGATTTTGGTATTGCTAGTCTCTGGGGTCAGACTCTGATTATCGCAGTAATGGGTAGCAATTACTAGGCTTGCAGTAAGTTGTACCAGTCTGTCATGTGAGAGTCTTGATTGCCCAGAGCAAGAATGAATTGCATTTTTTGACCCATTAGTGATCTTCAATTTTATGCAAAGTATTGCTGCTTAATTCACTTATTGAGGTTAAAATTGAAAAGCTTTGCTTACTTTGAATACTTTTCCTCTTAACATTTGTAATTAACAATGGTTCAGTAGGGAGAAATGAGAGATCAATAAAGCCTCTCTTATCTTTTAATAACCACCTTGTCAGGTAAATTTCTCTTCTTTAAAAGGGCTGCTGTGTTGGGTTCATTCTGAAGGCGGATTTGTTGCTTTTTTGGGTTTTGGTAGGTTTTTTTGGTTTTTTTTTTTTTTTGTTTTATTTTAAAAGGTTTTGGGGGGTTTGTTTGTTTTTTGGGGTTTTTTTGTTTGTTTTTTTTGTTTGTTTGTTTTGAGGTTTGGCAACTTTCCATCACTTGTATGTCAGATTTGATCACTAATTCCTACCGATGTCAAAGGTTAATGGAAAACTGTTATGTGTGTAATCGTACCTCATCGAGGAAAGGGGTCAAATAGGTTTATAGACATGAATCTCTATTGATTGCTAGGAGTATTTAAAATAATTGGACTTGAGCAATAAGATTATAGTTATATTTATGAAATGGGGCTATATGGGGTAACTTACATATTTGATATAGATTGCATCTGATACAAGTTCTTTTTTGTCTTAATATGCTGAATTTTTGTTCATTTGCTTATTAAAACTGAGACTAATTAGAATAAATTTTAGGTACCAGTATATAAAATTGACCTGGAATTGATACAATAACATGCATCTCCTAGCGAATGATAGGAGAAATGTGCCTTCTTTCAGTTATGAATGAGGGAATAAACTGGGTGTTACAAGCTGGACATTACTGGTGTCAAACTGTTTCCCCAAAAGAATGTGAGTATCTCTCTAAGATAAGATGAGAAGCATGCATCACAAAACATGAGTCATTTTCCCCTCCTCATAACTACTTGCTAGAGGGGTAAGAAAAATAAAAACTAAAAAAATTGAAATTATGAACCATCAAGTTCCATCTAAGTCAGAGGAACCCAGTGCAGAAATAGCTTTATCACTTGGAGAGCAGAGATCTACAGTAATGCCAACCACAGGTATCCTTTAGAAACCTACATCCTCACAGTGATCCCCATGTATTTCTATAGTCATTTAGAAGTGCAGTAACTATGGTCAGGAGCTAGGGCCCCAGAGGCCCAAAGCTTTGGAGTCCTCCTAGCCAGGAAGCTGCTTTTAAACTGGGAAGGAAACTCAAGAACATGACTCCAGCTACTGGCATTGAAGACCAATAACACAGAGAACCCAAAATCCATTATTTCTGAAAGCATGTAATTTTTGCCTTGTTTTCCTGATTCTACAAGGACCAACTTGCTGTTTCAAACGTGAGCCATTCACAACTTCAAATTCCAGTTTAAAATGTGCTGTTGATGCTGGAGGATATTCAGGTTTACAGTTCTGGGGAAGCAAGTGAAACCCTCTTGCATTAACAGTACAGAAATTCATCTTGCTAAGACTTTCAAGCAAGCAGCGAAGTTGTTTAGCAACAACTAATTTTTTGTTTAAACTGTTCATAACAATCGAAAGTTCACTCTTCTTTGCAGTTTACACTTAGAGAAGCATTTATATTTGTGCACTTCTAATAAGCTGCGGCTGTTACCAAGCAGTGTGAAGTAAATGAATGTGCCATAGCCAAGACATCATAAAATGGAAAATCTACTCAGTTAAAGCAAGTGGAAAATAACACTTTTAAGCATTTTGGTAGTGATTTTTTTTTTTTTCCAATTTATGTCCTGAAGAATGGTCATACTGGGGCAGACCATAGGTCTACCTGGCCCAAAATCCCAATTTCTAAGGCAACAGGAAAAGAGGCTTGCATACAGAGGTGTGTTTCCAGGTAGTACGCTAACAGTTAAGACCAAAAACCAGAAGTTTTTCTGAGAGCTCCTGATTTAACACCTATAATTTGATGCTAGTCAGTGTCATCTAACAAAAGCCATGTGGTTGTGAGTATTTCAAAGAGCTTCTTTCATTACATTTACTGAAGCTTTTTTTTTTTTTTTTTTAAAAAAAAGTAAGTAGAAGAACTTCACAAATCTGATTGTGAGCCAGACTCCAATCCTGCTACCAGAAGAAAGACAGCTTGAAGAAAAGTGGCCTTTTGGATCAGGAAAGAGGAAGAATAAGCTTCCTGTTTTATTTCTAAATTGGCACTACCATAATCAGCCTTACTGTTATAATTTCAAGGTGAATAGTTCACTTATCCCTGCCATCCAAGAACTTCTTTTTTTTTTTTTTTTTTCGTAATCCAGGCCCACATAGTTTAATGTGTCTTCCTTTCACAAATGCATGGTTCGTCAGAGGAAACTGGCAATTGCAGGCTGCAAGCACTGGAGTGGGATGTTCTGCTTCAGCAAACAGTACTGAGAGGTTAAGGCTGTTGACATTTTGATGTTATTAATTAGGTTTCAAAAACTTTGTAGTGCGTTATGCTGGATAGGAATCAGAAAATCCCTATATCTCTTAGCATGGTTATTTCAGCCCTGCTGTGGACTCAGAAAGTTAGCAATTTATGCTGAGTTTTCTTCACAAGGCAGAAAAGCTTTCCGTAAGTGAAAGCTTGGATGCTGCAACAACTGGGATATCCATGGGGAAATCTCAGCAAAGTTCAGACTTCCCACATGCGCAGCCCTCAATTACCACCAGCCCTGTGCTGACTCTTAGAAACAACTGTAAAAGCTACAATGGAATAATAAAAAATCATGCGGTTTTTTTTTCAGTTCCTCCCTCCCATGTGCGGCTTGTAAACTGTTTTACCAGTGTCTGAAAATTATATTGTTCATATAGTTAAGTTTTAAGTGCTGTTTTATGACTGAGTATATAAAGGAGAGAATGGAGAGATGCTTCCCATCCTCTAGCAGATTTGTTCTATCCTTTTTCAGCACTGCTGTCCATGGGCTGTCGTGAAGAGCTGAAGCATTCTCTGATAGCTTCTCAGTGAAAGCAGTTTTTCTTGCACGATGTCTTGGTTTTGTCTGAGAAGCAATTGGGGTCACACTTGCACTGGCAATTAGAAATTGATCTTCAAACAATCCACAAGCAGGGACTTGGCAACCCTCATTAACATGGCCTTTCCCAGCACTCCTGAGCTCCTGGGTTTCAGGGTGACCTGTTCATCCCCATGATCTGTCACCATTCACTTTTATTGTCTTTGGAGCTAACGAGGGAGAGAGGCTTGAGGGTTACAGGACTCGAGTCCACTGAGTCAGCTGGCAGGCATCTTGCAATGCCCTTTTCTCCCTGTATTGCCTGTGTGTAAGGGTAAAGCTGGGGGAAGATATTCTATGCACAAACTAGTTCCTTGAGGACCCTTACAAAAGAGCCTGGGATGTGAACTAGTGCTGTATTGAAGGGGAGCATGGAAAGCCAAACCTGTAGAGTGCAACTAGCTTTCATTCAGAGAAAGCTCCAGGAACAAACTTGCCAGTGAAGTTTTCAAGCTGACAAGCAGGTATTCTTTATTGTGGCACAGGAGACACAGGGGATAGCTCCTCCTAACGTGTGTCTCCCCCATTGCTACACAAGCCATCCTTATACAGCCACTGGCATACATACATATTCATGAGGCTACATATGGATTGCATAATTTTCCAGAAAGTTCCCCGCATGCATACAGAATTGTGGTGGTGGTCTCTGAGGGTCGTTTACTTCTTCCAACAATCTTCATCTCTTCTGGCAGCCTTTGAAGCACGCACAGTAGATGCTCATACCAGTTTAATTGGTTCATTAGCACAGGAGACATAATAATCCTCCTGTCCTCCTTCTTATTAGTTGGTTTAACTGTAGCCCATCCTGGACACCTGCCATTCCCAGATACTCCTTATCCCTGTGTCCTGTTCTTCTAGACTGTTTTTCTTAAAACTATGTCAACTATAACAGTTCGTCTTGTGCAAGAATTCTCAGTATGTTCCTTAGCTGCACTCTATTCTTTTTTTCTATGTATCATTCACTTCAGTAATTTTCCATTGCTACTGTTACAAAGCCATCAAACTTAACATTACTTAAAACTGATTCTAAAGGTTTATATATTCCATTTTGCGATTTTTGTGCCCCCCTTGTCTCAGCTTTGAGGACAGTCATAGCAAGGGTTGAAGTAGTATAGGCTTCTTTGTGGGGATGCTGCAGCTGAAGAGGACTTCAGTGTGAGGAAAGGTAAACTGAAGCTTTGCTGTGATGCTATGGTTGTTTCTGTACTCACAAAGATGTTTCTGACAAATATCTGTGGCTTGGGTTGGAAATTCAGTGAGTATTTTTTGATTAAACAAGACCCTTTACTCCTTTCACAGAATGGCTCAGCAGGGAAGGACATGGCTGAGTTGCTATTGAACTGAAAGAGGGATGTAAGACACTTTTTTACACTGGCTTTATTAATTCAGACATTGGCTTTATTAATTCAGAGCTGGTAAAAAATATATCTTCTCCAGAAGCTAGTTTTCCTAGGGAAAGCTACTTTAGCCAAAGGACAATCTCAACAGAAGGTACAATCTCACAGATTTGAGGGAATTTTAAGGGAAAGAATATAAACAGCAGGGGGAAAGGGAAATCTTATGGTTTTTAGAGGAGGGGGGGAAAGGAACACCTCTCATTTTTTTCCTCTGAAATAATGAGGTTTTAAAAAAGAAAAATTGAAATTTATTCTGAAGGTTATCCCATCAAAAGGCCTCAGTTCCTCTGAAACACCCACAAGGCTTTCTCGTATCTGTGCATTATGCTTCATCCGTACTGCTGGTGCTCAAAGCACCCGTTGTAGGGCAGGACCTCTGTCTGCTGAGTGCTATTCAAAGGCAGAATAAAAGGATAGCCTCTGCTGCAGCAAGTTTAAATCCCACACTCTTAGTCTTAATCTTACTTGGTATTTTGAGTCCTGCAGCAGATTTCGTGACACAGGCACTGTTGTATTGCTGTCATTGAGAGGTTTTTGCAGCAAGTGGGCTTTCATTCACAATGCTGTATTAATTGCTATTATGTTTTGCTTTCTGGTTGCAGCATGTCAGTAATCTGCTACTTACAAATGTCTACTCCCTAGGAACAAAATAAATCACGTGTATTTTTTGGAACCTATGCTGAGTCAATACTTAGGAAATGCATTTGGTAATAATATTGGCTCTAATCCTCCTGAGAGAAATTAATTACAAACATGTAGCAAGGTAATCAGGAAGCTACTCTTACTGTGTCATTGAGCAAAGAACACCAAGGCAAGTGGAAAGTTTCGATTGAATTAAAACCAAAGCACATTGTGTTTCCAGAGGCCAGATGGTGTGTGTGTATGTGTGTGTGTGTATATATATATATATATATATATATATATATATATACACATAGTATATATGCTATGCTTGGGAGACCTCAAGGTAGGGAGAGAGGGAAGACAAGCTGGCTGGAGCAAAGTAAGGAACTATAGCATGATGTTGTTATAACACGGCTGCTGATGTGCTGGTCCAAAGATACAGACCACTTCTAATAAGGTTGTGGATGCTGCTCTTGAGTTAGGATGTACATGTGTGCCTAAATGCCTGTACTTGCTTGTGAGGAAAAATTGCCCTGGGTAATGAGAGAGCACAAAACACCCCAAGGATTGAAACAACATCATGATCAACAGTGATGTGTTATTGCACTGCCCCTGTTGCACAATTACCTTCTTGCTACTGTCTTTCTATTCATTTCTGGTACTTCATAGATCCCCATCCACTCCTACCATCTTCTCTTTGCATCTGTCCTCTCCTCAAGCCCTCCTTCTCATGTAGTTGAAGAGCTGAGTTTTGTTTTGCCTTCTCTTTGGCCTTCCTTGCTGAACATTTCCTAGCACTGTAATACCAATTTGTTCACCAATAAACCACAAATGAATGTGGTTTTGTGGGAGCAATTACACATGTGGTCAAAGAAAACAAGTCTTTTCTGCTTTTATCCCTGTTGCATTGTTTGGGGTTTCTATTAGCAGCAGGACCTGTTCAGACGTCTGGAATATTAGAAGTATGTTCGTATATACTGGAATAATAGGCTAAGCATAAGTAAGGTGGTTAAAAATGTAGGAGAAATGCAGCTTATCCATGACACGTACTTAGCCCCAACCTCCCAAGCACAAGGTATGGATCTCTGTGCTAAAAAGCACTACTGTTCAAGTTGCGCAGGAACATATTATAGCCTGAGAAAGTGAGAAATACAAGAGCCACTTGAAAGTATAGGGGGAAATAGGAGCATCAGATCTGCTAGAGATTTTTCCCCACCCTGGAAAACGTCTAACCCTCAGTGGGACTAGGCTGGGGGACAATGGCTTGAGCCATCTGGCTCAGCTCTCATGTAGATGTAAATATTCTTGGTGCTCTTCAAACCTCTTGCAAATGGCTGTAATGTTCACTTTCAGGTAGTTCCTGCAAGTGATCCAAGTTTTTGGGCTTTTTGGTGGTGTTTGTTTTTTTTTTTTTTTGGGGGGGGGTGTTTGGTTGTTGTTGTGTTTTGGTTTTTTTTTTTTTTTTTGCAACATTTAACCCTTTTCTTAAAATTTCCAACTCTGTTTTTATTGGGAACCAGGTGGTTTTAATAGTTCATGTCCAGCTATCCTTATCCTCAGTCTTTACACAGCTCTCCTTTTGCCTCTTTCTTTTCTATTTCACTTCTGTGTAATTACATCTATTATTTTAAGATATAGTTTTTTAGATCTGAAGTATCTAGGAGAAAGAAAAACAGTTCAAAGAGAAGCAAAGAATACCAAAATCAAGATACTGCTGCTGTCTTTCAAACAGTGACAACATTGCCTTTTTTTTTCCTTAATTTTTAAAATGTTAAAGCTGAAAGCAGAGAAGATGCAAAGACTTGTGTGTGTTTAGCTTTCCTAAGTAGTCACATCAGTGCAATTTGAATCATTTGCATTCAGCATGCTTCTGTTGGTTTTAAGTAGATCATTGTCCTTTGGAAAAATCATTGTGTCTTGCATAGTTCATTCTTCAACCTATCTTTATAGAAGGTCCCATTTTTCCTTTGAAATACATTGTGGAATAAAAATTCAAGGCTGAAATCCTTCAAGAAATGTAATTTGCTATGGCTGAATGGCTGGCTTCTAATAAGATGACTTCTTTCATGTCTGAGGTCAGTAACTTGGTAACACCTTCCATCCCTGATCTCCGGAAAGTACCTAATGAACATGCTCCTCAGAGGCTGGAAAATACCCAAGGTCTGTGTTCAAGGTGCAAGAGTAAAAAATGTGACACTGGTTTTGCAAGATGCTGGCCTCTATCTTTTAATTAGGTGGAGTCCACAGATCTCCAGGCCTCCCTGAAGGTCTGACATTGTCTGCTTCTCTCTATTTAAAAGGCCTGGATGCGAAGAAATCCCCTACTGAATTGCACCCTCTTTCTTTGCTTTATCTGCAAGTATTAACAAAGGGCTGAAGCCCCCCAGGTAGCCTGGTTTGGGTCTGATCTGCTGGGCTGACAGGCATCTGGCAATGCTGTTGGAACAGGGAACCAGAATGTTCCAGGATGCTGGAGGTGCCAGGATGTTAGTAGGTTCATTATTATTAGTTTTGTATCCCCATGAGCCTGCTTCCCATGAATATTTGATAAAGCCTGAGAAGGTCACTACAGCTTGATTACTCTCCATATGGCATTTCTGCATGTCCCTGCTCTCTCTGCATGTGATTTTTATCCTCTAGCCCATGGCACTCTGCCAGATCCCTCTTTTTCCCTGCCTGAATAATTCATGGGAGAGAGGAAGATGAAGGAAAAAAAATACAAAATGAAGAGGGGTTTTATTGTTCATAGGTAAAAACTATAGGCACTCTAAACAAGCCTGAGTGCGAAGCTTTCCCATGCTTTGTGCTTGTATGTGTACGAGTCATTATGCAAACTAGTTATATAGGAATGTGTTTCTGAACACCCTAGGTGGCCTGCTTACATTTCAGTGGGTTTTGCCAGTTTAGGCACATGAATTAGGCTGGCAAGCCCTTCAAGGAGAAGTAAGCTTATTCAGCAGAGTCACTAGCCAGTACAGAGAGGTTGCCTGGATGGAGCATGTTAACCTCGCAAAGGAGTTTTGCAGGAGTAATCATCTCTATGTTTGCTTTTGGCTGGAACAACCTGTCTCTGCTCGGCTTTCCTATGCCTCTGCCCCATAGAAACCAAGCCTGAGATAGCTCTAGTAAGGCATACAGACTTTTATACATATTAAGTAATCTCCATTATTGATTTAAATAAAAAATATTTTGGTATTCCTTAAATAGGGAAGCTGAGGCAGAAAGTGATAATTCAGACTGGACAACTGAGTCAGTCTTCTGTAACTAAAAATCCAGTCTTTTGGTGCAGTTGGAGAACACAACACAAACTTGATGAAATAATCTCAGTATTTTCTTGTGCTACTGTCAAAGATTAACATCTTGAAAACTCCTGGAACACAAAGTCCTTCTGACACCTATCGTGGATCCCCTGGCTCTTTATGATGCTAGCCTTCTTCTCTGTTTCCCTCTGTTTTTCTGTACAGTCCAAAAAATCTTTTCTGTCATCTTGGGAGATGTGGTCCAGAGTTGACCAAATGGCTGAAGCCTTCCTAGGCTGCCTGGTAAATTTGTCTGTGCTAAAAATTAGAAACAGGCTTATGCACTTTAGATAATGGGAGAGCAGCTGAGAACTTCCATGGATGCTGCTCTTCTCTCACATCCTTTTCCCCTTTAAACCAGCCCCATCTGCACCTCTTAATCTTTTGACACAAGCTCTCTGGAGAAATATGTTGTGCTGGTAGAGTGCTTGGCACACTGCAGTGGACATGCACGAGACACCACTGCAACACCAATACCCACTACTGCCATCAGTATAGAGATGAGAGAAACCATTTTGCGATTACCACTGATTTTTCTCTCCCCATCATCAGGTGCATAAGGCAGAAAACACTTGGTACAGACTCTTGAAAACCTGTGATGGTTTTAATAAATTTAAACATGCTCAGTAGATTTTCCCTAAGGGAATTACAAGGAATAAAGATAATTAATGTGAGAACTTAGCTGGACAAAACAGATGGTGCAACAAAAGGCTCAACATGTTTCATGTGTTTCAAAACTGCTCTTATTTGGTGCTAATGATGATACCGCGATCTCCTTGTGTGTTAACTCTCCACTGATTCTTTTGTGCCCTTCTCTCCTCCTTTCTCCTTCTTACTAGGAAAAGTGCTGTCCCCAGAGTATGCTAGCTACTGTAAGACAGCCATCTGAGTAAAACAAGATAGTCTAGGTTTTAATAGACGTAATGATCTCCTGGTATGCAGAACAGTGTCATCTTTATTTAACCTGGTTTTAGCACTTGGCCAAAGCCACAGCTTTCTCCTCAAAGCACTTTTATAGTGGTGTGTGCTACCAGGGTTTTTTCCAGCTAAGATGGTCTCATGCGTGTTTCTTTCCTTCAATCATTCTTGCTTGCAGGACATTGCTGATGCAGGAGCAGGGATGGAGCCCAGCATCCTTGTGCCAGATCCATATAAAACAGTTGCAAGAGGAGGATGAGGACAGTAGCTGCTTTCTAAAACTAAGGTTGATTGGATGCCTGAGATTGTCTTTGTTTTTTATCCCCTGGTTCCTAATGCTCCAGGTGTGTATTAAATCGTCTATTCTTCATGTCAATACAAATCTTGTTATCAGTTTTCAACAGATCTGTCTCATGCCCCTGCTGTCTAAAAAAAGTGCAATGATGGCCCTATGGGCCAGCCATCAAATGCTCTGCCAACTCCTGCAGCTGACTCCCAGCAGTATCCCAGCTTGGCCCTGATAGTTTTGCCAAGCCCCTGGCATGGAAGCTGGTGCTGCCTCATGCTGTGCAGCAGGCCAAAGCAATCCCACTGGTCCTTTCTCTTGCCCTGGAGAATCCTGGTTATCCTCTTCTATGTAGCTATCTAAGTTAGCGCAAAGCTGAAAGGAGAAAAAAGCACCAGCAGGATCTCCTCTGCTTCCTAAGCAAATGGTATTATGAGAAGATCTGTGCTGTGGGCTAAAGAGGCAGCTTGAAGGGAGGAATACGCCCAATGGATTGGACTGATCAAAATGACCTTTGGGTCTCCCCATCGTTGACCTGACACAACAGAGATATTACAAACAAGCACTGATTGATTTTTATGTATGTGGGGTGCTAGGATGTGCTCGGTATGCCCTGGAAGGGAGTAAAGATTTTTACCAGTGGTTACAGTGGGAATCAAGAGAGAGAAGCAAGAAGTAAGGGCCTTTGAAAATCCCACTTTCAGCTTGCTTTTCAATGCTAACATAGAAAAAATGTAGCTCCCGTGTCAGCTAGGGTTTTGTAAAGGATGATAGATGATACCAGGATCAGATGTTGGGCTTTACAAAGACTTGGCATTGTTTTCTTTTTTTCTGAACAATTATTCACTGTGAGCTTCCCACACTGGAGAGTAATGAATTAATTTTTTCCTCAAAGGTTATCTTTAATACTGAACTAAATAAAAAGCCACTTAAGTACCAAATGACTGTAGCAAGGATAGATATTTTTTCTGGTCAATATTGGAACACTAAGAAGAATTGTTGGATAAAAAAAATTATTTAATCCCAAAGTGTCCTCATTTCTAGTATTTAATTAAGTGATGCTCTAAATGATAGTGTATCTTTACAGCAGAATAAGGCGGGGGGGGGGGGGAAGCTTTCCTCTACTCACTGCTGTGAATATCTCTGCTAATTAGAGGAATAGTACTTTAATGTAGCAAATATTATCTTCTGTTGTAAAAACTCTTTCCCCTCTTATGTCTAGTGAGAGGAGAAAAACATCTGAATAAACAGGCAGGAACAGGAACAGAGGATCAACTGCTGTTTATTTTGATTCACAAGGTGTTGATCCATCCTGCAACTTAACTCGAATGCTCTCTCTCTGACTACTCGTACGTAGGCACTGGGGTTTCCTAACGTCACAATGTCTGAGCAATGTTGCTGGGGGGCAGGTTTCTTTAAAACATTTTTTAAAAGATCTATCAGATAGCAGTAACACTGTCGAGAGAGAGTAAAAGGGAGCTTGTGCTTTTCCAGGCTGCTGAAAACTAAAGGGCCAAAACCGTCCCACTTGGTGTAATAAAACACATAAAGATGCAGTTCTGAGGGTTCCCTCTTCAGTCCTGTTTAGTGATGCCTTGCTAGTGTGAAAAAACATATTGAGGGCTTTCTGGAGCCAACATGAGTGTGTTGCAACTTGAAAAGCTGCTAGGTGCAGGTTTGTGCCAGCACAAGCCAGGCTGTGCCTGTGGTGAGCCAAATGGGTAGGAGGGGTAAGCTATGTAGTTACACACCCTTCCAAGGTCCCACCATCCTGAACTTCAGAAGGTGCATCTTAGAGCAGATGTTTTTCTCCACACTTGTACCATTAAGTATGTCACTAATAAATATATTCTTAGTGCAGACTGTGATTGCATCCTAGGGAACAAATAGAATATTGTCAGTTTATTATTTTAGAATACCAATAACTCACCCCATACACCTCTGCATGGGGAAATCTCTAATGAGCTGCTGTTCAAAATTCCCTGAAAGCAGTGGATGCAGAATAATACACACAAGCTGGAGGGTCAGGCTGAGCCGGGGATGTGTTGTGTGCAACAGTTGTTGACAGATTGCTGTCAATAGGATCACCTCTTAGACTACACTTGCACATGGTGGCAAGTTAGGCAGTTGCTGAAGAAGCTGACAGAGGTTTATGTGTCTACTACTCAGTTTAATTGTTCATGCAAAACTCCCCAATGCTATGATGAAACTTTGTGTCACTTGATTATGTTAATGAATCACTCATGCCTGTGGCCTTTAGTCAGCCAGAGGACACTTGGCCTCATGTCACCCTTTTATGCACTCTTTATATCTTCTCCTCAGATACCATGCGTTTCTTTTAATCAGCAAGACAATTTCCTCTGAATGTCACTCGGTCAGATGAGATTCCTCAGCACAAATAGTGGAAAGGGTGAGAGCTGCAGTTGCTGCGCAGGCAGGGAGACAGGGGGGTGCAGGGATGCTCTCCCTGGCTCCCCTCCTGCTTGGGAGGGAAAGGGGCACAGACTGGGAGAGCCCATAGCAGCTGCTGATCAATGAAGAAGGAGAGAGAGGTTTTGGCAAGGAAGAGGAGCTGAAGTAGGTGACAGTGATGTTGCATTTTGCAGAGCAGTGCAGAAACATGCCGATTAAAGCTTTCTGCAGAGGTTTTGCAGTTCAGTCACAGCTAGCCAGGCTCATCCTGTCATGGGATTTCTAGCTAGCATGGAAACCCCTAAACTTTTGCAGGGTATCCCCATCTCAAAAGTGGTTTTGAAATGACTTGCAGAAGGGTGAGAAAGACAATAGTCTTGTTTATTTGATTTTCAGGGAAGGCTGATTCTTTGGTATTCTCTTAGGCTATTGTCTCTGTTTTTTTTCTGACAAAAATGTTTGTTAAGGGCATCCAGAATTGTGTTTAAACTGGAGCTTAAAGAAAAGGTAATAATAAAAGGGGTTATGCAGACAATTATAATTTTTCACTCGTACTTTCTGAAAACTTTCTACTCCATGGTAGATTATTTTTGATAGGGTTTTTTTTTGTTTGTTTTTTTGTTTGTTTGTTTGTTTTTTGTTTGTTGGGGTTTTTTTTGGTTAAGTGCTAAGCAGATGCTCCGCTGTAATGAGAGGAAATAGAAGTGGAAAATGAGGATGCTCATACTTAAACAAATGAACAGCTGTAGGGAATGGAAAACAACAAGGTAAACAAATGAATACTTTGAGTAAATAACCTAAAACAAATAGAAGAAAAAAAAAAAAAACACAAACAGTCGGCCTGCACCAGTCTGGAGCTGGGATTACTCATCTCCCCAAACTTTTCACAGACTATGTTTTTTTTTAGTGGAAGTTGAAAATGAACTTTTCAAGCAATATTGTAGTATACCTGCATGTGGAAATCCCTGCCACTGTTCCACTGCTGGTGCTCATCTCAGAGCCCCAGGTTTGCAGTGATGCTCACTGTTGCCTTCTCCCCTACCTCTACCAAGTGAAACTGAGAGCTGGAAAAGGCAGGAGATATGCTGAAGGTGTAACCCAGACTCCCTAGATCAGACAGAACAAGAACTCAAGATCATGTGGGTGCTCTGCTGGTTGCTACAAAAATGCTAAGCTCCTGAAACTCTCACCTTTTATCCTAGGAGACATATATCTTTTACTTATTATAGACCATAGCAAATAACTTCCACACCTCTATAAAATTTGTAGCCTGTACCAGATACAAGGACTTATGCTATACTTTGTACAGATAAGGACATAGGTATCAGTGCTTCTCCTAGGTTGTGCAGAGGAGGAGGGAGGAGGGTGAAATCAGAAAGATGGAGGTGAGCCTGGGTGATGCAATATGGCAGTGGGACAATCCCTGGGTCAGACCTGGTCCCAGGGAGGTAGAGACAGATGTGCATTTCAAACTGGGCAGGAAAGCCTAGGTAAACCTGGGAAGGAAGGACAGCCTGCCTCTTCATAGGTGTTAAACGCTCTGCTTGGTGAAAAACAGGGTTGGAGTGTTTCTGTTCCTCAGGGACTGGCACTGGGAATTTTGATGTGACAGCCTTTTCTCCCTACTCGCTGCATCAGTTGGAACAAACTGCTTTTCTTCCTCTCCTATCTCTGCTTGACTTTTCCTCCTGTCTATGCTTAAATGTGCATCTGTGTGGAAAGCAGCTAAACCCAGGGCTTTTTTAGATCTGCTTTTTCTGCAGAGCCACCCTCCAGACGCTGCTCTTTTCTTCTCTATTATGGGGCTTTGCATAGCACACAGACAGTATTTAGGGAAAATAAGCCCCAAACACAGCTGCTGTGCTTGTGAAACGGAGATCAGTGTTGAGCATCATGTCACTGACTCTGCTTTCTTCTTCCTTACCACCAAGGGAAGTTGTTGCTGCCTGGCAAAGCTGGGTTCCAGACCCATCTGGGCAGGCTGAGTCTGGCAACGACACAGCCGGGTCCTCTGCCGTGTTGGTAGCTGTGGTAACAGTGAGCAAAGAGAAAGGGAATGGTAAGCACTAAGCCACACCATGGCTGTTGGTTAACCCAGGGATGCATGGCCTTTTCTGCTTATAAATCCTTGGGTAAAGAGTGTGTGTTGTAAGTCACCAATGAATTTTACTCCCCGACATATCTGCGATAAGAAAAAGACAGGCAGTACCTGATGTCTGAAAAAACATTTAGACATTTTTGCAAGCTTTTACATATTTTTAACTCTGTATCTCATTACCTGCTTTTGAACAAGGCTATTAGTCATTCTTTATAAGATCTCCTCCCCTCTCCCTGTCATCATTTATCCTTCTTAATTAACAAATGGCATCAATTAAAATGTCAAATATACTCTGCACAGAACATGCCCAAGCCACTCTCTGTCGTATGTTAAAATGAGAACATCCCCTCGCTGCTCGGCAGGGACAACGATAGAAAATCTTGTCTGAAATGCAATTACTTTGCAAGCCCTTTCTGTAGGTAAGCATGACATTTGTCTTGCACAGAGGAGCAGACTTGACAGCAGCAGAGCTTTCTTCTGAAGTACTTCCCAATTTCGATGGTTGGCTGCTTGGGGCAGGGAAAAATCTCATTGCTTGGGATTTATCTTAAATGATTTTAGCTACCTGGCCCCAGGACCGGTCAGTGCTAGGTGTATGGGCTCTCTCAAGAGCCATCAAGAGCTGAGGAGGAGAGAAGAGCATTACCAGGGGGTGATGCAAATCTCTGGTTTATGTGCCAATTTTAGGATAGGATGAATCACCCTTTCCTGCAGAAAGGCAGGTAGCTCTGGGGGAAAATGAAGTCTGCCTAAGCCCCAAATCTCCCCTGAGCACTAAGTACCCGAGTGACTGCTGTGACTAGGTAGTTAATTCTTTGACAGCTGAAATTAGCTGAGATGTTCTTGCAGTGTTTAGAGCAGCATGAGGGCAGGCTGACTTTTCATCAAGGGCCTCTTCAGGATGCTTAATCAAAATATATCTCAGCAAAGGGTATTTAGAGGACATGTCCATAATTTTCTAGGAACAAATACTACTTATCCACTAGGCCCTAATGGCACAAGCCATTCACTGTGAACACTCTGAGTATTTCAGGTCCATTTGCAGACAAACTGCAAATGAAGGAGAAATGAAATTTGTATAGCTCAGAACAGGCAGGTAATGTGACTCTAACCAAATTCCTTACCCCCCTCTTACTTGTGCTCCTGCTTTGCAGAAAAGCTTTACTAGTTTTGCAGGGACCTGCTGATTACTCATTAGGTGTTTGGATCATGATTTTTACCTAAAAGCTGAAGTCAGTGGCTCAAATCCTGTTGTATTAGAGGCTGTAAAAATACACAGTAGAAAAAAAAAAACAACAAACCAAAACCAACAAAATGAGAGTTTGGAGAGGACTTTAGAAATGAAGGCACTGTGTAAAACTGGCAAGACAGGGCGATGCTCGTTCAAATACAAGCATGTATAACCCAATGCAGGCTGCCAGCTGACAGTCACAACACCACATTCTTGCTTGGTAACGTTTTTGTGCTTTCTATGCCTACCTACTGCACCACTCAGACACCCTGCAGGAAGACCCTCTCCCTGCTTTGTACTACAAGTCCCAAGGTAGGGTGCAGTTTTCCACATCCTGAGCAGTGAAAGGAGATTAGGAAGAAATATTTCCCCAGTGAAACACAAACTGTCATGTGAAATAGCTCTTGCTTCTCCCAGCTAAAGGGCAGGCAGAACTGTTGGCAGCATTCAGACTGATTTATCAGAGAAAATCCAAACCTCAATAATTACATTTTTAAAACCACAAGTGCATTTAATCTTATGTGCATGCACCTCAAGAGACTCCCATGGCATTAAGCCAAAGTCAGAGAGGCTTTTACAAGAGAGAGGCCAACGTCTTATCTCGATTCAAATGGGGTAAAGGCAACGTGTGTTCAGGTGGCCTGTCACTACTGCATTTGTTTTCAAGACCTCCCTTTGGACTTTGTCTCTTGTTTAGTGATGTTTGACTGAGGTGAGGCACTCGCATCTTGAGAAGGTGTAAGACAAAAAAGGCGGCATTTGCACTGGCTCTCATAAAATAATTCTGATAGGCAACTTCAGTATCCATAAGTCACGCACATAGTCAACCTATTTCCAGTATGTGAAAGCTTAGAGTTTAGGAAATGTGGGTTTGTTTAGTTAATTCATTCAGTAAAATCTTTGTTGCAGAAGAAATCTTCACTTGGCAAAGCACCAAAGTTTATACGTAAGTTCAAGCAAACACTGAAATCCTGCTGAAGTTAAAAGGATTTGTTAGGTGTGTAATAGTACCTTTGTGCTCAAATATTTAGCTAACAGGAATGGTATTAAACATATGCTTACATGACTTTCTTGAATGGAAACCTGTGAGGGAAATATCCCAAATCGAGGTTGATGAAATCTCTGGAGTACTGGGTGAATGTTTCTGTGAGTGGTTTCTGGTACATATTAGGCAGGGAAGTATATTCTGCAGATTGGAGTGACTCAAGGCCATTTTTTTCTGCAGGATGTGAAAATCGTATTGGAAACAACAGCCCCGCATGGGGTAAAAAAATCTCTTCAAACCTTTAACATATGTAGTTATGGGCTTTAAAGTGACTGCTGCCAATAAGGAAAGAGGTCTTAGAGCTTCGACATCTGCTCAGTCCTTGTTAGTTGTTATGTTAAAAATTATTAGGGAAAGAGAATAGAAAATACCCCTAGGCTGCTGTTTAAATGCATGGTGGTTTTACATCTTGAGCACTGTGTGCAATTCCTGTTTGTCTAGCTCAAAAATGACATAGCAGAGCTGGGCAGCATCCAAAGCAAGGCAATAAGGATTATCAGTAGTATGGAACAGCTTTCTGTAAGGGGTGACTAAATGGCCTAAGGCTCTTTGGTGTGGAAAAAGAGGTGTCTGGGGGGACCTATGTGAGAAATCTATAGAAATGTGAGTTTGGTGGAGAGATGGAAGTCGAGTGCTCTTATAACTCAGGAGTGCGCCAGGAACATCGAATGAAATTTTCAAGTGGCAGATTTTGTACAAACAGAGGCAGTCTTTTTAATTTTTTTTTTTTTTCCTTACAGTGGTGAATAATGCTGCCAAGGTCATTACCAAAACGGAATCTGTTTTTGAATCAACTTTGAAGATGGGAAACAAGCACAAAAGTTTTTCAAGATCCTCTAATCCAACAGAAAAGGACATTAAAACATCCTGAGGCACCTATGAAAGGTCTTTCTCAGAAAATTGAGTCCTTGCTGTCAAAGAAAGTGAGTGTTATGATCTTTCCCATAGATTCTGTGACTAGTGGAGTTCCTCAGGGGTCGGTGCTGGGACCGGTGCTGTTTAATATTTTCATCAATGACCTGGATGAGGGAACTGAGTGCACCCTCAGCAAGTTTGCTGATGACACAAAACTGGGAGGAGTGGCTGACACACCAGAGGACTGTGCTGCCATTCAGCGAGACCTGGACAGGCTGGAGAGTTGGGCGGGGAGAAACTTGATGAAATTTAACAAGGGCAAGTGTAGAGTCTTGCATCTGGGGAAGAACAACCCCATGTACCAGTACAGGTTGGGGGTTGACCTGCTGGAAAGTAGTGAAGGGGAAAGGGACCTGGGGGTCCTGGTGGATAGGAGGATGACCATGAGCCAGCAATGTGCTCTTGTGGCCAAGAAGGCAAATGGCATCTTAGGGTGCATTAGAAAGGGAGTGGTTAGTAGGTCAAGAGAGGTTCTCCTCCCCCTCTACTCAGCCTTGGTGAGGCCGCATCTGGAATATTGCGTCCAGTTCTGGGCCCCTCTGTTCAAGAAGGACAGGGAATTGCTTGAAGGAGTCCAGCGCAGAGCCACAAAGATGATTAAGGGAGTGGAACATCTCCCTTATGAGGAGAGGCTGAGGGAGCTGGGTCTCTTTAGCTTGCAAAAGAGGAGACTGAGGGGTGACCTCATCAATGTTTACAAATATGTGAAGGGTAGGTGTCAGGATGATGGAGCTAGGCTTTTTTCAGTGATATCCAGTGATAGGACAAGGGGCAATGGGTGTAAACTGGAACATAGGAAGTTCCACGTTAACATCAGGAAGAACTTCTTTACTGTAAGAGTGACAGAGCACTGGAACAGGCTGCCCAGGGGGGTTGTGGAGTCTCCTACACTGGAGATATTCAAGGCCCGCCTGGACAAGTTCCTGTGTGATGTACTGTAGGTTACCCTGCTCTTGCAGGGGGGTTGGACTAGATGATCTTTTTAGGTCCCTTCCAACCCTTGGGATTCTGTGATTCTGTGATTTAGGGATCCCTCTGTTAAAGTCAGTTAATGTTTTCCTACTTACTCTTCTGGCTGAAAATCTGTCATTGACAGACATAAACTACCTTCTAATGGCCAGCCTTAATTTATCCATTACTTAGTTAAATATATTTATTCTCATACCAGACTTAGCCCTCAACTTGAGAGGTTTTTCTTTCCCTCTGGTGTTTTTTATTCTCATAATATTTTGTAAAATTGAAGAAAACAGCATTGCAGGGAACCATTTGTGGTCAACTTGCCCCTGTCATTTTCTCAAAGCCTACCCACCCAAATTGATTGAATTACCTGTTTTATGTTGGTGTAACACATTTCACAGAATCACAGAATCACAGAATCCCAAGGGTTGGAAGGGACCTCAAAAGATCATCTAGTCCAACCCCCCCGTAAGAGCAGGGTAACCTACAGTACATCACACAGGAACTTGTCCAGGCGGGCCTTGAATATCTCCAGTGTAGGAGACTCCACAACCCCCCTGGGCAACCTGTTCCAGTGCTCTGTCACTCTTACAGTAAAGAAGTTCTTCCTGATGTTAATGTGGAACTTCCTATGCTCCAGTTTACACCCATTGCCCCTTGTCCTATCACTGGATATCACTGAAAAAAGCCTAGCTCCATCATCCTGACACCTACCCTTTACATATTTGTAAACATTGATGAGGTCACCCCTCAGTCTCCTCTTCTCCAAGCTAAAGAGACCCAGCTCCCTCAGCCTCTCCTCATAAGGGAGATGTGAAGACATTGAGCAGTGAAAACATACACACTGCCCATGGTGGATCTATGCTAGTGTTTTGCTTCTCCACCTTTGTATCCAGGAACAGAAAATGTGCTGCTTCATTTTTAACTTCAAAGGAGGAAATTAAAGAATGAGGAAGGGCGATAAACCTTATGCTCTAGCCATCTAGGCAAACCTTACAGGAATAAATGCATAAAAGGAGCAGTCAAAAGGGTAAAACTATTGGATTATAGCATAAATGCTTTAGGTAGGAGCTCAGAGTAAATATACGTTATCAATGAGAAAAAAAAAAAGTTGGGGATTACAGTTAAACAATGTAGTAAAAGAAGCCACTAAAGAAAGATAGAAATCAACACACATGCAAAACAAATGCCCAAATTCTGGAAAGTTAAATTATAAACTGTAATAAGAAGAATTTCCCCCACCCATCATAAAAAAAGGAGGGGTGGTTGGGGAGATAATGTTGCTAAATGCAAAAGAATAATTTCTACCTCCCAAATGTATCAGAAATAAAAGAATATCCATCTACTCTGCAGGGATAATAAATGATTGAGGCACAATCAAGGGCACTAAGAGAAGGTCAGACTATGTAATAAAAAGACATTTAAAAAAATCGTTTGATGGAACCAAGGGAGCTTTCCCACATAGAAACGTCTCTTTCTGGGGTGCTTTTCTGACAAAATTTAATTTCTGACAGAAAAGGTTTCCAAGTAAATTATCAAGTAGAATAGTTATCAATTGAAAAAGCTAACTAATATTCACACAAGAGTTGTAAAAGAATTCAAGTATGGAAGTGCTGACCTACCAGCTGTGTCTTTTTCATGTACTCCTTCAATAGGCCTTGGTACTGGGAGAATGGAAAGTGGCAAATATATGCTTTTTGAGTAAAGTCTGGGAGCATCTGGTGTAAACTGTAAGTAAAAATTGAATGAGTAGGCTTTGGATAAATATGATACAGTGGGAGCAAAAAAATCTGTGTAATTTTTTTGAAAGAAAGGTATTACCGTATAAATATATTAAAGCTCTCTGGGGCAACATATATATTAATAAAGAGAATCCAGTCAATACAAAGTACCAGATTTTGAAAGTCTTTTGATGAAGACTCTTTCACCAAAGTCTTTTAAAGCTTTAATGGGACAAAAGAAAAGGTTTATTAATTTATATTGTTATTATGTATTATTTGTAATTAATTTCCTGTGTTAAAAGATAGAAGCGAAGAATAAATAGCCAGTCTATACAGTAGACATCCAGTAGCAATCAGTGCTAGGCCCTGGTATGCTGTGTATAGTCACATGTGATTGTAAGAGGGGTGATTGGGAAACAATAAAACTCCCTGGCAGTTATATGCTATTCCAGAAACACAAAACTAAAATTACTGCTGAAGTGTTAAAGATGCAAAGTGACTGGCTGATAAAAAAGCTGACAGAATTCAGTGTCAATAAATGCAAAGTAATACAATGGAGAATGGTGCTAAGTATGCATATATAACAAGGGGATTAAATGAACTGTTTTTCATGAAAGAGATGTTGGAATTAGCTGGTTAGTTCAGCAAAAAGAACAGCCAATGCTTTATTTTCCCTTTCTTCCCCTGTTGAAAGAAATGTTGTAGTATCTTTTTTGAGCTTGGTCTCAAGCACCTTCCTCCAATTTTTTCCCCTTCATAAGAATGCAGACCTGTGGTGTTTTTCATGCCTATGTGTCTAAGAAAGCTTTGCATCTTCCTAATTCAAAATGTTGAGCTCTCCAAGGCAGCTGACTTCCACAGTTATTTTCCCTAGGTTATCAAAATTTACTGTTCCAGATCTGGAAACAGCAAATTATTGATGTCAAAGAGAAACACTCCATCTGGGCACTCTAAGTAATTATCGACAGGAAGAGATCTCATGAAGGTGATGGCAAATTGTCCTTCAAGTCAAGATTTTCAAACAAGACTGAGCCTCTCCTGCTCTAAGGTCAGAGCTAGTTCAGGTTGGTCTTGACTTTGGCTGAACTCTGTTTCACACTACTCACCTCAGCATTCCTTGTGCCTTTCTTCTCACTATCATCTCTACTGTACATGCATTTCACCCGTACAACACACTGCATGAAACCTATTGCATTTACTAATTAGAATAGCAGTTGTTAATTAAGTTTAAATTCCAATGTACCAATCAAATTTTATTTCCTAATTGTACTACATTATCACTAATTAGAATAACAGTTTTTACTTAATGGATTATATTTAAATTAAGATGTCTCCATCCAATGTTTTTTCCCACTTACATTTTAACTAATTGGTACTGTAATTATTAAGTTATGTTGAAATTGAAATATATCAGTCTGGTAGAGAATCATATGATAGTTTGCTTACGTCTGTGTGATACTAGCAGGAATGATTAAGATACACCCCAGTTAATTATTTCTAGAATCAAAATAATTTCATAAATGTTTGAATAAGGAGTGAGTGTATGCTAGTCCCTTGCCACACTGTTAAGGAGGAGCTTATTATGGGCTCAGAAGAAACTTAACATGGCTATTAGTACTAATCAGCTCAGATCCAATCTGCAAATACTTAAGCCCAGGTTCAGGAAGACATTTAAACATATGCCTGTGGTTGTCCCACCATTCTGAATCAGTCTTTTGATTCCTGCTTGTCAACACTTTAAATATTTTTGTTATGACCAGTAGAAAAAAGCCTTTGAAGATTAACTGACCATGCTTTACCTTATTCTGCAATACCAGCCGGACACCAGTTGAACATTCCTGAACACCAGCTAACCCTTGCTGCTTACACCACCTCTACTTGTTGAGAGTCGCAAGATTGAGGTTGTGAGCAGTACTCATGGGGATGAAGAAAGGAAGAGCTACAGCCTTGCAATATCCCTTGTATATTTTTCTTTCAGTGCTATTATAAACTTAAAGAGGAGTGGGGTGGCTTCTGACAGATGTATATATACATACCTGTATTTGTAGTCACATGCCAGATCCTGTGGCCATTCACACCCATGCATGCTGTGGTGCATGCAAACAGAGGAGCATGAACAGATGATTAGGTCTGCTGTCTTTGACAAAATTGGTTTTGCACAGATGGTAGGGAGACGTTCCCTTCTGCATCCTTCAGCCTAGGCTTTGTCACATTTAGGAGCTGAAGAATGTTCCTATAGAAACTGCCTTTTGTTTTTGTGACCCTACATATAAATCAAGGCTGCTTGAAAGCTGCGAGGGAGCTTTGTAACAGAATCACAACAGAAGCAAATATTTGGCAAAAGTCTGTAAAGACTTACTACCAATTCCAGAGTTGCAATATTACCAAGAGCAGGTGGGATAGCTATAATGATCCAGCTGAACTGTATCAGGTTAACAGCCTTCCTCATAACAGGTGGCATTTAAAAGAAACCAGCTAGATTAAATAAATAAATATATGAAGTAAAATAAGGGTTAAATTGGGAGGGAAGGTTACTGGTGCTTCACGGACAGAAGAGCCCGTTAAAAACGAGATTAAAGTGCAAAATTTTGAATCAATGAGATTTGGAAACTCTTTGGCAGTATCACCTCACTTCTATATAAGTAAATGAGTGAATTTCAGAAATGGTAGATATTCAGTAATCCAATATCTTCCTTTTCCTCTTGGCCCATGCTTTCTAAACTTTAAAGGAGCAGACTGGAACTCCAGAGAAATCCATCTCCATTAAGGGGGTCTGAGTAATTTTTAAAAGCCTGTACAATTTCAGGACAAGTGTGAAAGAAAAGATACCAAAAAATCAGATTGTCCTCATATTAAACAAGATCTGGATTTTGGAAATGACATAACAGCCAATGTCATCAAAAGCTCCTACAGTGTTGAAAAAGAACAGAAAATGTCAATTGAAAACTACTTAACAGAGGCAGAAGGATCAGCTTGAGAGGTAGGAGATTATAAACCATGCCAGCAATGTACGTTTGAGAGATTGATTGTGTCCTTCATTGTGATGCAGCTGTAGACATGAAGGCAGAGGCTGTATGATTATTCTCTAACAGTGAACTATGAGGGAATTTTATCCATTTTCTTTCTAATTGACTCTTTGTAAAACCGTGTTCCTTTAAGCCTTGTTCCATCATCCTAAGAACTCCTGTCTGTACAACATGAAGAAATTATGAAAGCTCTGAGCTGTATTTTCATTCTGTGTAACTTATTTTAAGGCAGAATGTGGAGTCTTTTCCCCAACAAACTTTAGCAACTTTTAGAGCATAGTTGCTTTTGACTGAAATGATGAACACAGCTGAGAGTCATGGCCAGGGAAATTTGTCAAAGTTGGGTCCTCTCCAGAATAGACACTGCAGATCTGCCATTGCGTGAATACACAAGGGATGCAAACAAGCATTTGTGGACTAGTCATACTTAATATAGCGTGTATTACCCCATCCTCAAGATATCTGCATTTCATCCTCTGGCTTGGTAAACAATGGAAACAGGTGAACACCTTGGGTTGGGTACTTAATTGGTATAAATGCATGGAGCTATGCTGGATTACTGCAGCTGAGAAGCTGGTACCCGCACCATATCATAGAAATTATTTCATGGTCTTCAACTCCATAACCACCCTTGGTGTTTACAGGAGGTGCCTTCAGCTAAACCATACAGGGACTACAGTTTCCATGGTAGGAACATTTCTGATTGAGTTGATCGCAGCCAGAATATGATGTCAGGTCACACCATAATCTTTCTGAGCTGTGTATTGCTTTTAGTGATGTTTCGTCATCTTCCTATTTTCTTAAACTTGTGACACACTTGCCTTGTCTGCAAATAAATAAATATCTGCAGGTTTCGACCCTTGTCCTCTGGGTTGCAGTCATCCAGGGTGAAAAATTGCATTGATTCAGACTAAGAAATAGAAAGATTATGTGCAGCCTAGATGAATGCTGTAGCCATAAGGTTGCATGCAGGAAAAGCTTAAATTTCATTCAAGGTGGTGGTGAAGTCAGAACTATGCGATTCAGTTTTTTGCAGGATGTATCCAGTGGGGTTTGGTTATGCTCCACACTGTGGCTCAAAACTTCCAGAGCTACCATGAAATACAAACAGGCTTGTTGTCTGGTCAACTTTATATTCAAAGCCTTTCCTAAATCTGATTTACAATAGTGCAGATACATTATTTCATGGAAGCTACAGCTGAGCATTAACGGTATGAAATCAGTAGGGGGAAACATCACTGCAAAAGGCACTGATTGCAGAATTTGAACTTTAATGTACTATTTCTGTTCTCAGTAATTAAAAATGTAAGAAAATACACAAAGCACCATGTGTGTATACACGTGTATGTGTGACTATGATGACTGACAAACTAGTTAACAAAACTAAGGAACTGGTATTTGTTTAGTTAGACAGACTGAGTTTATACCAAATTCTATTTAGTTGTAACGCTGGTGAAGATGCATCTTCTTATCCCTCTTTGAAGTTTCTCCAGCACAGCCCCTACCCCCCACAGATGAGAATTCATTTGCTAAAAGGAGAATTGGCAGCAAAGACCATCCTGAGCTCTGTGGGTTGTGTCTCTTCAGGAGGCAGGATTATTGCAAACACTCCCTCTGCACTAAGATATTTAAACAGTCTTCCTGGCAATGTTAAAAATGTAAGGTGTACATGATTATGAAATATAACTGTACAATGACTTTCACATTGAAAAAGCAACAGAATGTTTTCCAGCTGCAGCTATCACAATGTCAGAATATATCACTCCGAGCATTTATTTCTGGAGGCAAAAAATTTCCTGCCTTTCTCACTCCTTCTCCAAGGTGTTCCCCTCCTTATCTGAGGGGCTCTGTTGTTTGAGGCAAGTACCCTTCATTGCTCCTTACCTCCTCTAACTGGCTGAGAAATCCAGACTCAGAAGGCAGTCCAGCACTAGTGAAAATCCTCCCTTTTCCTTCATGGGAATGAGGCAAGTTTATAGGTATTCCACACACCTACAGTATTGTTTCAACTATACTATAATGCAGCGTGCACCATCGTTATAATCTGTATTTCCTGACTAAACTCAAAGGATAGATAAACCCATGCAAAAGTAGCTATCTAAACAAATATCTCCAGGGCAGTTTTGCTGAAGATAAGAGACGTATTCCTCATATGAACACAGCAAACACCTGCCAACTTTCTGACTGAACAGCAGGTCATAAAGGAAGCACAGCTCAGAAGAGCAGAGGCATACATAAGCATCAGAATGAGAGGTGAGAGATAAAAACAGCTTTCGTACATATGGGGCTGGAAAACAGCTGAATAAAACAAACTCGGTGTGAATGCCAGCACGATTTTCTGCCCAACAAAATGTGAAGGCATATGTGTGGAGTGAAAGAAAATGGCATCACTGAATTCCAGAGCTGGAAGAAAAGCCAACTAGAAGGTAACAGAGACAAGACAGGAGCAGAAGCTACTGGTTGCTGTTGAGCTCTTTCAGACCAGAAAGACTGTGAGAAGATGTGGGATCAGAATAAAAGCACATTGTGGTGTGTTTGCCTTTAGTGAAAACTCAGAGGAACAGCAATGTCATTCTGTGGATTAAAATTTAACCGGAGTGATACAGCCTGGTCCTTATGGGTCAATTCCTTTGCTGCCATGAATAACAGACATTCTGTCCAAAGTGGTCAGGAGCTGTCCACTTATGCCCTGACCTACAAAACTCCAAGACTTGAGGAAACGAATCTGGGAGCCTAAAATACTCTCTTTCTTGTCCTTTGGAATCTGACCAAATTTCCTTTGTCAAGAGTCAAGTACAATTTCTCTTGGCTTCTCAACCCACTACTTGGTTGCAGTTGCATTTCTGTTGATCCCTCTTTATTCTTGCTTTTGCTGCTGAAGTTTTGATCTCTCTCATGACTGGCTTACCTGTCTGCTATTTTGGACTTGGTTATATTGTATACTCCATGGTTTCTTCCCATCTAGACTTGCTTCTGAGTGTTTGCCTTGCTCCTTGCTTGGTGGTCTTCAAATGTTCCTGACCACTGGACTACCTTCAGGCCATCCTTCTCGTTCAAATTTTTGGTCTCAGCTGCACTTTGGTCAAGGTGTTGTGTTCTTCTCTGGGTTAAAAAATCCTCATTTGGCTCCAGCCACCTGGCTTTTCTCTCTATGTCTGCCTGACAATGATCTTTACCACAAAATTCCAGAATCTGTACCAACTAAAAGGAGTCAAAACAAGAAAGTAGAAAAAAATAGGGTCACCTGCAGTAGTTAGGAATTAGACAGATGACCCACACGACCCAAGAGGGACCCTCCCCATCTTCCTTCTAGCTCTCAGTTCTGGCAAATAGTTTGTGTAGCTGACTCTCAGCATCCAAAAACTTGAGTATTTTTCCATGTCATCCTGTGCTTGTTAATGCAATTTGTGTGCTTTGACTGTTGTGATTATTTATTATTAAACTAAGAAAAGCATTGCTTGAGTCTGTCAGACTTTATAGAATCATAGAATAGTTAAGGTCAGAAAGGACCTCAAGATCATCTAGTTCCAACCCCCCTGCCACAGGCAGGGACACCTCACACTAAACCATCCCACCCAAGGCTTCATCCAACCTGGCCTTGAACACTGCCAGGGACGGAGCACTCACAACCTCCCTGGGCAACCGATTCCAGTGCCCCACCACCCTAACAGGAAAGAATTTTCTCCTTATATCCACTCTAATCCATTTTCAGGAATAGCTTGCACTACTGCACATGCCTTCCTATTACGTACAGTTTGCCACCTTCAAAAACATTGTTTTCATCTGTGTTTGTTTTAAACTGAGAAGCTTAAGGAAATGCAAAACCAGTTACAGAGGGAAAAAGAAACCAGTTGTTTATAGTATGAAGCAGTTAAGCTTTCAGGATAGTTATGTTTTTTAGCAAGCAGCACCCTAATTCTGCAAGCATTTAAGGGCATCCTAGGACTCAACACATTAGGTGAGGGTACTCTTGGCCCAGGTTCAGGCATGTCATCAGGGTCATCTTTGAAAAGACACTTGTATTCTGAACAGATGTGAGAGCTACAAGCCTGGGCTTGGAAATTGCTGGATGTATCTCCAGATCATCTAAGAATCATCTGGGTGCATCAGCACAGCTGGCAACTTCATATGGTGCTGGGATGTTGAGCCCATAGGGAGGAGAGAGCATCTTCTTCACAATCTGGATAGGCAATACAGTCCACAGACTGCAGAAGGACTGTCCATGTTGTCTAAAAGTGTCTGTATGGACGTCTGCAGAATTGAGACTTAGCTGTGGGATACAGGTCTAAATCATTCAACCAGAAAGTAAAACATTAGAGATAACTTCTGAGCTTTGAAAAGAGGGTATTTGTCATAAGAAAAAGTCTACTGACTTTTCAGCATGTGTTCATTAATCATGTAAAGTTAGTTAGGTTCTATCTATCAGAGAATTTTTCCGTATGTTATTCCCCATTTCTGCACAAACTTGATTTTTTGTTTGTTTTTTTTTTTTTAGAAATGTTTTGCTAGGGTGGTTTTCAGTAGCTCTACACATGTGTACTGAAGTGTGTTGAACTTATCCTGTTAGCACTATGAAGAAATACTGATGCTGACAAACACTTCGATGTGCTAATCTAAATCCCAGCAGGCACAGGTATTAAGAAGAGCTCTGAAAAAACACAGTAGGCAAATAGTTATAACTGGCCAGAATTTGTATTGTAATAAATCAATATTTGATTAGCAATAAATATTTCCTCTGCTCTCTCTCTTGCTTCATAAGACTGAAAACAAAGGTATGATGGTATTTGTCAAAGTTTACTGCATTAGTTTCATTGATCTCTTTTTGGACAAAATGGTAAAGTTCTCTGTTAACACCAGTGGGAACAGAGTTATGCCAACAGTAAACACTCTTTACAGCCTATCGGTTATAGATACTTGGACAGTGTAGGACTTGGAGCTGGGATTTACCAGAGAGAATCAGTTATGGATTAATTTCACAACTGGGTTGGTAAAATATTTGAGAGAAATGTCAGATCAGTGATAGGAAGCACTTTTAATAGAATGGTAGAGTGAAAGTTGTTTTTTAATTATGCACTTGAGGCACATTTTCATTCATGCTAATACCTAAAGATGCTCATCATTATATCATGAGCTGTGCTCAGTCCCATGGCGGAATCATCTCTAAGATTTGATTTATTGCACTATGACTTTAAAGGCACAGATACCAGACACATCACAGGGTTTTTATTCTCAGCATTTAGGCTTTGTTAGACACGGAGCTGCAACTGTAACATTTTAAAATGCAATAAACAAGGTTTATCCAAATATTCCGGGCATATATAGGGTGTTGCAGAGGGTTTCCTTTCTGCCTAGCAACTTTTTGTTACTTTTTGGTCACAAAAAGAACCACAAAGTCCCTTTCTGCCTCCTGGACTTTCCCTGCCATGCAGGATTCAGCCTACTAATACATCTTTGCTCTAAGTAACAGTAACTGCCCCAAGTTGGCAGCTCTGCGCAGCCCTTTTCAGGCAGGGAGCAAAGGGTCCGAGAACAGAATCGCATCTGAGCAAAAGTGAATGTCCCTCTCCTCTTCCCCAAAAAGCTGATGACTTTTTGAAGATTCAGTGTAATGAAAATGATCCTAAGCAATGTAATCCATCACAGCCTCTACTCATTGTGAGAAACAGGTTTTAACTCTCTCAGCAGCTCTTTCTTTGTTCATCAGTTATCTAGGAGAGATTATGACTGCTCAAGAACTAATGGTTGTCATATATATGTGAAGGTATTCCAGTTCAACTTCTGCCTTATAACTAATGGTTCAAATATCCAGTATACAGCTAGCTGTTTCATGGTCTGCAATAAGTTGTATGGTGCCTTTTTTCTTCCCTCTCTAGACAGATGTAATTTTTTGAGCTAAGAAAAGGATGTAAATAAATCCCATGTAATCCATAATGCTTCTGCCACAAAACCCCATGGTTACAAAAATGTTTACAGCATTTTTATTTCTTATGTGCTGCTGCACAGCTAACCTTTTGCATTAATAAACACTGTACACAAATGTTTTAGAAGCAAATTCAGAGATTTATTCCAGCAAATATTAGCCCATTCTCTTTTTCTTTTTTTTTTTAAATCTCTCTCCCTGACAAATCCTAACCACAGCTCTTCAAGATGAAGCAAGCTGTTTTAAAACAATTAAAAGTTTCTGCCTTTGCATGACTTCTATTGATACCACATCTGCTTGAGCGTGGTAGAAACCAGCTCCAAGCCAATTAAAAGGAGATGGGTGCATCATACAGCTCCATCCTCTCCTAGTGAACTTTTGACCATGAAGGCACCGTATTGATTAATTTAATTTCTTCCTAATCTGCTTGTACTCTGCTTGATAGCTTGGAGCTTTGCTCTCTTCTGTTTCAGTACAATGACCCTGCTCTTGAGAAAGCTGCAAGTTTGAAGCAAAGATTTCAAGTTATTACAAGATGTTGAACGCACAGATCTCTTCTTGGCTCTCTGCAAGATGTCATTTGCAAGATGAGGAGGGCTCTCACCCCCTAGAAGAAGCAGTTGTAAGGCATTATTTCACAGCTTTTAACATACCAAAAAACAATTTCACTCCGCACAATATAGCTAAATATACTCAGCCCTTCAGGGTGAATATATGGACAGGAAGAAACTATCTACACCCAGGTGTTCTGTTAGGGAAATGTGCATGTGCTATGCGGCTTTTAAGAGCTGGCCTGCAGGCAGGTGCTCATGCACTAGTCAGTGAAGTCAGAGGTCCCTTAATGAGTAATTATGCAGGCTGAAAGTACATTTTTACAGGACTGTTCCTTTTTCTGGTTTTGGGGTGGTGCTGTAGGTTTTTTTGTAAAGCTCACAAACTGCCAATATGTCAATCTTTATGTCTGTCGTGCAATGGCTTGTCTTAAGCAAAGTCTAATGAGCAGGGCCAAGGGTGCACTCTTGCAGGATGCACACCCTAGCCTTCTTACTCTTATGCTAGCCAGACGTAATGGATTTTCTTTTTGGCCTTGTGAGATAATGAGCCTTGGCCAACAGAGAGTGTTGGCTTCAAATGGGAGCTTCTTGGACAATAAGGAAATATTTCTTGCTTATTTTTGATAGCACTTGCATGCTAGATGTAAATTATGATGTGCAACAACAGAACAGGTCTGCAGATCTCTTCCTGTGAGCAGAAGATGTTTCTCAGAGGAAAGCATTTTACATATCTTCCAGAAAAAAAAAAAAACAGAGCAACAAAAATTGTTCTTATACAGAAATACAAAAAAAAAAAAAAAAAAAAAATACTGACACTTGCATCTTCATATTGGAAAAGACCTTTGCCATTCAGACTGTGCATTCGGGATCAAAGTGACAGGTAAAAGTAATGTTTCAAAACTAGTATACTGTGAATTTCCATTTGCTTAAGGATTTAATATTTATAAAGTGGCTTAGCTTTGAATTGCTATGACAGTATCACTGCATTAGAAACCTGACTGTCCTGATAATATAACTGTAACTAATTCCCCAAGAGGATCTTCGGCTAGTACCTGTTCCACACTATTTTATTTTTTGTTGAATCATGACATTCTCTGCGTATACAGATTGTGTCTTTGTGGCATGTAAAGGAAGTAAGAATGGCCTTTACCAAATTAAAGAAAAATGTGCATTGCTACTGAAGGAAAAAAAAAATAGTATAGATGAAATACAGATACTTGCATTTACACAACGTCTGGGAGACAAATACTGACCAGGTTTTTTTATCACCACTATAGCACTCCAACTTAATGGAAAAGACAGAAGGACATCACAGAATCTCATCAAAGGGATTTAAAGATGTCAGTCAGAGTTTCTACACTTACAGTGAATTTGGCACCTAATGTTTTTAGTTAGTCTTTTGGAGTTTAAAGATAATAGAAAATAAATAATGGAATGGATAGGATAATTTAGGAAAAAATTGTGTTTGAAATCATATTATCAAATAAATCACCCTCTGTGGGAGAAAACAATAGAGTGGGACCTTGACTTTACCAGTTGGATGAAGATAAGTATTCAGACTGAGACAACTAAAGCTTAAGAAGATAATAACTTGTCCATCAGGGGCAATGTTGCCAATTAATCTTAATAGCAACATATAGATCTCCTTAGTATTTCCATTGGACATGCTGGGAATATTGCTAACACCAGCATGGCCATGTTATTAAGGAATCGGAGGGACAAAAGGAAATAAGAAAAACCACAAGAGAGGGAAGGGCAGCTACTCACTAGAGATGAAATGGTTTCCTCTTATTTTTTTAAGCAGCATTTTTTCAGGTCCAAACTAGAACAAGTGTGTTCACGTTTACTTACTATGTGCCTCCTCCACTAGCATGCCACATTCTGAAAATCAAGATCAGAAACATTATTTTCCCAACAGGAAAGCATCATATATGCTGCTTATTATTCATGGCTTGAATAGTTTTTCAATATTACTACTTCTTCCATTTGTACTTCAGATAAAGACAACTATTTTCTCCTCATCTGGATATCTGCATAGAAGTGGAAAAATGGATAATAACATGGAGGTTGCGATTTGAAGAAAGCTTACCACTGATTTAGCTCAGCTCAGCTTATCTGTTTAAAAGTAAAGGAAAAAGATCTTCCATAATATTGTAAATTCTAGGTAAGGAAAGATTGTGCCCCGATTTAGTTGCTGGGACTGAGTGAAAAAGTGTATGTTTTGGAGTGTGAGTTTTTTTTCAGCAGAACTGTTCTGAATTTAATTTTTCAGCTCCAGTTTGTGAACAAAAATTGCATCATTCCATCATAAGAACAGTTAATTAGGAATGAAAACCCACTGAAGTCAATACAACAAATCAAATTACTTTTAGGACAAAAACACCGCAGTGGCTATTGCAGTAAAATATAAGGAACACCTCATGTCAGTTCAGTATTTATAGTGGCCAGCAGCCACTGTAAATTCCCGAGTATAACAGGAAGCAAACACCATGTGTGAAATGATCTCACCTCTTCAGGGTGCTGATTGCATGAGCAGCTCTGTTGGTGCTTATCTTTACACATATAGATAGATCTACCGAACATAACGAGCTTTAGTTTCTGCAACAGCAGGAAAAGCCCTGAATAAATGAGGGAGGTAGGAGCAGGGAATTGATATTAACAAAACGGGGGGGAAAAGGCCCTTCTTTTTTTTTTTTTTTTTTTTTTTTTTTTTTTTGGCGGGGGGCATTGTGGTTTGGTTGGTTTTTTTGGTTTTCTTCCCCCTTGTGAATGAAATGTACTGGCCTGTACTAGCACCAGTTTTGCAAGCAAACTGTGTCATTTGTGTTCTCTCACTTGCTCAGGAATCATCCAGAAGCCCAAAGCAGTTCATCAGCATGGAACTATGAAGCATGGAGCCTGCACATACCTGTACACTGCCATCAGACTAAATGTGTGACTGAAAGGTCCTGGCAAGGCTTGTGAAGTGAGGAGAAGGGGCAGGTGCTTGAGACAGGAGTGAATGTTTTGGAGAGCCATAGTCTATGATGGAGGAACCACAGCTAAGAGGTGATAGAAAAGATGGGAATGCACTAGTGTTTTGAGCTATAGGGATTGATGGGCATGGTTAATAGGACACAGGATGGAATGTAAGGCTTTAGAATTAGGTCTATGCTCAAAGCAATACATGGTATGAGGTATGGAAGGTACAGATGCCCACTGGTCCCCTGTATGCTTTCAACTACGCATAAGTAGGCTTAACCTACTTTACACATCTTTGAGGATGAAAAATTCCAAGAATGACCTATTTTCAAGTCCATCTGATTGCTGCCTTCGCAACTGCCCCTCTTTCCTGAAGGAGGAAAAGCCAAAGAAAAACTCAGAATTGATGAGCAGGGATCCCTGCACCAGCCAGGTGAGTCTGGGCAAAGGTAGAGGTATAGGCAGAAGGGAACGGAAGAAAGTGAGCAGCCTCCTGAAAAGGTATTGAGGTGGCACTGGGATACCAGGGATGGCTGTGAAGTGCTCATGAGTGCTGGTGCAGAAACTTTGGGATTTATACCTGCAGATATAATAGCTGAATGGAAAAGTGCTGTGTTACCACAGGGAATTTCCAAAGCTTTTTACCAGACTGTGTTCTTAGCAGTTCTGAAAATAAGACTAGACTGAAGCAGATGACAGCAAATTAAAATCGACAGAGGGCAGCTATTTAGCAATAGTAAGGGACACAGTCCAGCATTTCAGCTGTTGCAAGGTGCTGTGGTTGTTCAAGTGTTTTGTGTAGGGGAAAAGACTTGGTGATGAAATGACACTATTTTAAAGGTTTCTTTGCTTTTCTTGGGACATCTGTTGGGATGGCTGGTCTGGTCTCTCTGACAGGCTCTCTGAAGAGTAAATGGCTGCATGAGGATATTAAGGCTGGTATGAAATTGCTTTCTATGCCTGAATCTTCCCTGCATTTCCCCAGGAACATCTGTCTTAACTGGCCAGTTTCAGACACATTTGAAGGAGGTGGTAGATGCCTTTAGGATACTGGTTTCAAGAAACCCTGGGCCACAAAAAGAAGAAGACTAGTGTTAAGCTTTCTTTGGAGCATGCTCCTTGTCGGATACCAAAGAATGAAACCATGAGGTAAAGTCTGCTGTCTCTCCTTATCATACACAAGTGGAGGAAGATCCTTTTTCTTAGGGAAAAGATCAGGATTAAAATGAGAATGCTGGAAAACATGTGAGTCATCTTCCCTAGAGTTTCTGCTCATGGCTAAGGGAGGGTGGGAAAAGACGTATGACTTGCCTTGAACGGTAATGCCCAGGAGCCTCAGACAAAGCTCACATTTATTTTTTAAATCTTAATTATTATTTAAACTTTGGATGACTGCATATTTCAGAATACTCTGAGCATCCTATTAGGAAATGTGTTTATGGAAGGCAGGTTGTTTCACAGGGGCTTTTTAGTGAGATACAGAGGAGCAGTGTCCAGAGGATGAAATATGTTGGGGACTTTAAAGTGCAATAGAACCAAATGCCATCAATGCTCACAAGTGCACATAAATGATTATGAAAGAACTTCAGACTAATTAACAGAAAGTGCTTGTTTGTTTGGTTTTTTTATAAACAAAGAATGCTGAAGGAAAATTAACATGATTGGGGAAAATAAGGAGATGAACTTAAATATCTTGCTGAGGTAAATTGATTTTGTCAGCCTTAATATATGTGCCAGTGACATTTTAAGTATAAATGAGGACCTGAGAAGCTCTTAAATTTGAAGATGTAAGCTGATGAAATGCGTATATTCTTCCTGTATTTAAATTAGGCTTAACAACTACTTAAATCCTAGCTGATCAATCATTTCTGTAGTTTAACAGTCCTGAATTTCTCCAGCAGTTTTGATGGTTTATTGTCCTGTAACCAGCTTCACTGAATTGTTTTTGGTCAGCATCATTAGCTTTGGATGCAGGTACAAATCAGGTTCTCTACATTAAGAGAAAAGATGACCACATTTTGCAAACAGCAAATAAACACAGAGAAAATTCATCTTCAGTGTAAACATTTCCAAGTAATTTGATAACTTTTTTTGCTAAAACAAACAAGCCAACTCAAAATATTGTATTACATGTATGTTGCCTCTGTACGATACCTATATGGAGTACTGGTTACTGAAGATTTTCCAGGCCTGCTCTATTAAGTTCAGTTTGGGTTTCACTGATTGTGAGACACCATGTTTTCAAAGATATTTTCTTTGCATTTATAACACAATTCATGTCTCTGAAGAGAGACAGGGAGGGGGTAAATATCTGGTACAACTTAAATGATTGCACTGCTTTGTGCTACAGAATAAAAGCCTGAAGGTTTTCAGCATGCAGTGAGTAGATCAATGTGTATTAGGAGCAGACAGAGCCTCCCTGTTTATCCATGCTCATCCCTGCAGGCTGTAAGCTGTGAGTGATTCAGCTACCTGTCCTGGTAGTTAGACTTTTTTTCCCCCTCTTGCAATTAAGTCAGTGTATGGGACTATTTTGGAATCACAGTGATTTTTCACTGCTTTGCAGAGAGAAATGCATGTAAGTTGAAGGAGTGTGTGTTCGGGAAGCCTCACTGGGCTGCAAATACTGTACACAGAGATCACAGTCCTACCTTGTTCAATGCCATCTCCCTCCTGGACATCACTGTATCCTCTGCCCTGCTTTAGCCAAGAGAAATATGATTAGCAAATCATGGTTTTTCAAGCTGTGCTTAACTACAGTATTAACTTTGTCTGAGACAGGCCAGGGAGTGAGTGGTTCAGCTGACAGATCTGGAGGTGGGTGATTCACAACAGGGAGCAGAAGTGGCTGCCCTGACAGGGATCAAGAGGGTAGGTGACGACTGTAACCTTTCCAGACAACAAAGCTGCCACTGAGAACAGATGTGCAAATAAGTCCCACGAGTGCCATAAGCCACGTTCACCTTTCTTTTGAGGCAAAAAGCAGTGCATGTCCAGTGCAAAGAAGTTTTTCATTTCAGCATATACAAATCTGCCAGCCAAATGGACAAAAGGAAACTTTCCCTAACAAATCTTTACCTAGGAGCAGGATCTGTCTAAGGCACTGACCTACTGCCTCCAGAAAACCGTGCCTCCTGCCAGGCAAACGAAATTAAGAATTACTTCCCAGTGCAGCACTTAGGACACTGTTTAAATCTGAAGCACTTATTATTAGGCCCTTTAATTTGGATATGAAAATGGGACTGCCCATTTAGAAGCTACAAACTTCATGGTTTTGGATGTTCATCTCTCAGGGGAGAGAATTGTTTACCCCACCCACTAGCTTTCTGATCCCTAGATATTGCTGCCTTCCAGAACAACGGTTTTGACATGTTAATTTGCTGAAAATAAAGAGGATAGTTCAGCTGCTTGGCACAGGCTGTGGGTTTCTGCCCAAACTATTCTTCATGCTCTCAAGGGAAATTGCAGCAGGTATCCTTTGACAGAATGGGAGAGTTGGGATGCTCCTGGGACCAGATGCATCCAACTAGGAGAAGCTCTTAAATCTGAACCTCATTTACCCAAAGTCAAATGAGGATTTTCATCTTGCATTCTCTGTACACAGCTCTCCCTATGCTGTAGAGAAAGCTTAAAGCTAGATTAGATGAACTGGGCTTGTTGAGAGTCAAGATAACACGCTGAGCCCAGGACAGGGCACACAGGCAGCGTGTTCTTTGCTCTGCAGACCATTTCTAATTACTAGAGCTATTCACTCCTCTTAAGCTACTTATTAAAATGATTAGCTTAGAGCTCCTCCGCTACAGAGGAGTCCTAGAAGAAGTCTTTTATTTGCAGTGGCTTAACATTAACAAACAAATTGCCTGCCCCTGCTCTTTACAATGATAATCTAATGACAAGGACAGCATCTGCCATAAACAAGTTCTGTGCTGGCTGCTTTCAGTAAGACTTCTATCAGATGAAAAGATGAAATGAGGTTTTGCTCGGTTAGTTGGAGGAGGTAACAGAAACTGGCTTGTAAACAGTGGACAATTATCCTGGGAATTAACTTCCAAGGAGAGGACAGACTCTTTCGGAATATAACCATATGGAAAGTAATGCCAGGCAATTGCATAAGGTTTCTCACAATCACACTGAAGTCAACTCTGGAATGCTTGCTTTCCCTTTCCAGTTGAGCTAGAAGTTTATACTTTAGTTTGTACTAGTAAAATTTTAACGTCAGGTCTCTGCTCAGTATAAGCACATGGACACATGGATTTTATGGCCTTCACAGTATTGCTGCTGTGTTGTGGGTTTTTTTTTTTTTTTTTGGGGGGGGGGTTTCTTTTTTGTTTGGTTTTTTTTTTTTTTTTTTTTACTTTTTTAAGAATGGAGGAAAAATTGGGAAAAAACAGGCTAATTAGAGAAAACGGTCTTAATTTGGAAGCCACAGGTACCACTTTTATAAGCTTTTATTGAGCTTTTGCCCACAGTAAATTTATACAAGCTTTGGCTAGACGGTAAATTTCTGTTTGCTATGACCTGCTTTAAATAGGGAGCTTTCAGCACTACTTTGCTGACAGCTAAAGGTACAGATGAGGTAATAAAACCAACAAGTCCTGGGAAATGCCCGCTCAGTCGGGAAAAACATTTCCTTGGATCCTTTGTATTTTTGGATCTGTGTAAAATAACATTTATTGTTTTACTAAGATGCTTGGTAGCTACATCACTGTGGATTTTAGAAAAGCTGTTACAGGTTTTGATTCTTCAGCTCTCTGCTGCCTTCTGTCTTGCTAGTCAGGTGTTTCAGACCTCTTTCAAGAAGACTGGCAGTTAATATCACAATTTCATCCCACAGCTCCTGGCCAGCCTACTGGAAGGTTTCACTGAAGAGAATTGAATGCTGATTGAACTGAACAGCCTGAATTGAATAAAGCTTGACCTCTATACACCTGTCAATTGGATAGGAGTTACTTATGTGAATTACTATTAAAACAGTAAAAATCAAAGCAGTGCAATTGCATTTACAAATTGTGGTTGTATTTGATAAAGCTATCTAATTAGATGACTAGAATGTAGTGTTGTGGCTTTCACAGTGCTGAGACTGACCCTGAGTAAACCTGACAGCCTCACTTTTCAACAGGGTCAGTTCACACTGAATATGATGCATGTATGGGCTCCTCTCGGCGCAAGCTTCCCAAAGAGGGCTTCTAGTAGCAGGGCAAATTGTAATGTCCCAGGACTGCATGCTAGCAGCAACACGTGTTTCTACCCCATTGGGAACATGAATCATTTGCCATGATCTCCAGACTTAGACTAAGACATCTTCACCCACCCTGTCCAAACTACACAGCAAGTGCTTGATCTGGAGAGATAAGAAATACCTCTTATTTCCAGGAGCTTCAGCTGGAAGGTGGACAGCCCAGCATATGTTTCTTCCTAGCCCTCAGCTGCTGAGGAAAAAGTTCTGCTGAAGCTCTTTAGCTGAAACCAGTCACAGTCTAGCAGCTCTGGCATTAACATTTGGAGATCCTCAATTAGGCCTCTGATGTTACCCTAATGACTAACATATTAACAGTACTTCATATCCATGTGCAAGGGAATTAGCTGCCTGAAAAGCACTGTGAAAATCTGGTCACATATGTCTTTTATTAGGTACCCAATAGCTACAGCACAATTAGTGAATGCTTAGTGTCTCTTCATTTCCATACCATCACTGTAAAAGTAGAATAAATTGTACCTGCTGGATGAGGACATGGCTTGGTTGAAAAAGGTATGAGATCTCTGTATGAAGTTTTGTGTTAAATTTGTTTCACCTCTTGGAAAATGTGCTCAAGTTGCAAGGGAAGCAGTCTTGGCATAGGATGGGGAAGGACCAGTGGCACTTTCCTTGTGCCACTGAAGAACTGCAAAGTTACATCTGTGTGGAGAAAACAAACAAACAAACCAGACAAAACTTATCACTGCTAAATATTGAAATCCACCCTCATCATCAGAATGGCAGTAATACCATTTCCCAGGTAAATCTGAATGCTGAAAGAAAGCTCAGCCGCTGAACTTCAGCTCTCCACTGATGGAGTGAGTTTCCTTTATGAACAGAACAGCTGTGCTTCCCTGAGACACCACAGGGGTCGGTCTTCCCCATGAAGAAAGCTATTATATCATGGCACTTATTTTGTTGGAATACCATGCTCTTTCGAAAGGTCTACAGGTCAGGCTTGAATCTGAAAAGCAGAAGAGGTAGACAGATAAATGAAATACAGATAGTAAAGAGCTCAGCAAAAACAGATGGGCTGAGCTCAGGCTCTGGAGGCAATTCAGGAGAAATAATCAGGTTGAAAAGTTGCACTAATGAAGACTTCTTGGAGATGCAGACAAAACTAGATTCAATCGATATTTTTCTTTCTTTTTTTAAATGAAAAATTCAATTAAGATTTCCAGACCTTAAAAAAAAAAAAAAAAAAAAAAAAAGCTGTTTCAGCAGTTTCTTAAAAAAAAAAAACCACCCAAGCATCTTCATGCACAGCATTGTAACTACTATAATGGCAAAAAACATTTGACTGAATGTTTGTAACATCTCAACAGAGACTGGATATAAAATTGATTTGGAGAAATGATAAATGGATGGAAACTCTGGCCCTGTAATGGAATGACTTAAAGGGCAGCAAAGGAAAAGATGATCAAAGACAGATCCTTTCTTAGTAAGTACAAATGTGAAGAAAAGATAAGAAGAGTGAACAAGTGTCTGATTGCCTTTTACAATGAGATTATTACTCTGTGTAACCATTAGATATGAATGAGGTCTTTTAATCACTGTAGCTAGGTCTGGTCATTCCCCATCAGGTGAGTTTTGACAGAGGTGTTAGTGTAATTTCTTTAATATTAATAAAGGTATTCCCTCCCTCACCAAGTAACTTACTATCAGTTTTGACTCACAGTCTTGGAAGAGCAATGGGATGATGGTTTTTGTCAGCTTTCGGTCATTTCCTTCGGCTAGCGAATGAATGATGACATCCTTGCTACTTCGAAATTTCTAACAGAGCAACAATTTACACTTACCTCTCTGAGTTACCTCTGTGCAAAACTCACCCTTCATCCCTCATTTTCTTTAATTTTGCATTCCTATAAGACAGTTTGTAAAAACTTGAACCCTCAGCCATGCCTGTATTCCAACAGTCAGGCCACACAACAAGTTAAGTGTATATAGTCCCAGCTTGTGGAGTCATGGGATTACACTGCTTTTTGTTTGACTTTGAGGAGATACAGCAAGTTCCCAGCTCTCACATCTGTGCTGGCAACCTTAAAAAAAAGAAGTGATCATGTACATAAATAAGTCTATTACTTCCCAATATTGCAGACAGCCTAAAAGCATAACTCTGAAAGTGGAACTTTCCTTCTATTTTTTTAATAGCACCTCAAAACAATAATGGAAATAGGGAGGGGAAGAAGGAGGAGATGAGGCAACTTCTTGTCTTTAGCACCTGGGATGAAAATAGTAACCTGGGCAAGTGATTGCACATAAACCAGGGGAAGTAAAGCTGGATACTAGCCATGCTGTAAGCTGGCATCAAAGTGGCAGCTGGATTCCTAAGCCACCAACAGTGTGTTCCAATGTGAAATGCAGATGTAGGGACCTTTTATGTATTCCATACTCATACAGCTGAACCCTTAAATGGCTAGGTTGTCTTGGGGTTCAATTTACCATTATAGGTTCCTGTCCATGTCTGAGCTCCGTCATGGTGGTAACTACTGATGTTTCAGGTACTAGTGGACTTCTAGGTGCTATGGGCTCCTGCCCCATTCTTATCTCTCCACTTTTCAGCTGCTTGGCTACTCCCTACAACTGACTTCTTCAGCATTTCTGCACCATCTTATGTCAGTGTGTAGTTCCATATCCAGACGCTGCTGATGCGTATGACAACGAGTGTCTTGTGCAGCCCTCTCTTGGGCCTCTGGTAGAAAACAGACATGCTGATTACCAATCTTTTATCCAGCTCCTATTCAGTTTCATTCTCAAATGCCTCATTACATCGTTTGCACAGCCACACTAATCAGACATGATGCTTTTCATGGTTTCCAAGCACCACTCGAGCCTGCTCCACTTCACTGAAAAACCTCTCTCTCATTATGCCAATCTCACCACTGCCTTCCCCGAAACTACCTTCAGTATTTCCTGCACTTCCCAGTCCTGACTGGGCACCAAACTTGTTTATTTCTATCCTGTAGTGGAAACAAGTGAGAGATATAATGGACATTGACTCTGCATTATTGGCATTTGACATTTTCTGATAACAGCTCCCTCTGTCAGCTACTGAGTAATAATAATAAAGAGCCAGACCCTCTGAAAAACTGTGAAATTATCCTAATAAAATCAGCAATACGGTATAGTATTAAAACGGCATACATCTTTCTCCTACATACAGATAAAATGCAGACCTCCACTGACACAAAGGATGTCAAGTTCATTCCATGCTGTGGCTTGAAAACTGACCTTAAAGTGTTATCTGTACCTTTTCGTAGGGTAGTGTTCCTTTTTTATTCATTCTTTTGAAGCATCAACCAAGAAGGTGAAAATGTTATGAAAGAAATGCAATACAGAAGTACTCAGTTTATTTGAGGTGCAGAACACAGAAATCATGTGATTCTGGATACTGCTTAATTAAAAGAGTTATTGTCAACAATGGTTTCCAAGGAGGAATTTCCAATCTTCATTGAAAAATGAAATGTACTGGTAGAGAGAAGTACTTTTCTATCATAAAAAATAATAGCAAGCTCCCCTGCTTTACCTGACAGTTTGCTCCTAAGATAATTGTGCTATTTTGCATGTATGTGGAGAGATATCTTCACTGCTGAGCACAAAGTTGCCATGTAGGTTTGCTAAGTACTCGCAGTATGAAATAGTATATATGGTAGAACCCTGTAGATCATGTACTGTAAACCAATTACTTTTCCCTCCAGATGAGAGATGAAAGTAATTATTTTGGGAAGGCACACTGTGACCTCAGAGATCATAGTCATATCACAGTATTTGGAACCAGATTTTCTATTATGGTCATATTTTTTTCCCTGAAGTCAAAGTCATCCAATCTTAATTCATAAGTAATAATTATTTCCCCACTGTTAATGTTTTAGCACGTCATCTCTGAGCTATATACACTAAAGCAGACCTTGCAAATGCATTTAAGTGTGACACACCTCTACAAAGTTGAAATCTACAATCAACCAAACAAAAGAAAAAAATGCTTTAACTAGTTGCTCTCACATAAAGTAGACTGCATTAGAATTGGACTTCATTTTCACTATCTTTGGAAAGCTAGTATTGAAGCCATCCAGGAAAGTTAGGGATCTAAATCCATCAGAGAGTTTTGGAAGCCCAAAAGAATTTCAAAATGTGAATCCCAGCTCAAGCTTTTGTTATTATTCATCCACTCATGGAGCTACCCAAAATTAGATGCAATGAGATGACTCTTCTGCATACTGACATCAGAAACTGAACCAGGGTGGGCTAAACCTGGGAGTTCCTTACATTGACCTACACAGTATCATGCTTATCAATGCAGCAGTGCCACATCCATTATCCAGTCCATAGAAAACAACACTTCAATGAAGAATCTATAAAAAAATATCAGGGAAAAACCTTTGTGCCATGATCTCTGCACATTACTGTGCTCAGGAATGGGACATGTTTCTAATCTTGAGTTTCTGCTGAAGTTATTTTCTTGTGTATTACTGGGAGAGCTTGAAGGAAAATACTAGGTGGTGTAATGTATGTGAATGTGATATGTTACTAGGATGCTGGTTTCATCCTCCCTCTTGTTTCCTGGTCATTCTTCCTTTATTTTCTTCCACGTTGTAATTTTGCATGTTGTTTTTACATGCTGCAATTTAAGTCTAGCTCAGGTATGAAGAAGAATTTAAGTTCTACTTCTTGATCAAAAACTTTTAGACATGTCCAGCTCTTAGCAACTGCTATTATTTTCTAGCAGCATTTATTCTTATAACTAGATTTATTAATATTTTCTATTAAACTATAAATAAAGGTTTCTTTTATTTCCAAGTAAAGCCCTTAAGACGTGCAGTATGAATCTCTGTAAAACACATGAAATGAGAAAATAGTTAATCTGGATGTAGCAGACAACATAGTGTGAAATTCAACTCTGTACGGCAAAGGCTTAATTCTATAACATTGCTGCTCATTATATAGATAAGCTTTTTAGCTACAGTTCTGTTCTAGTTATGTCAAAATCATGTTGTTCTAATTTCTGTTAACAGAATGGCTAACTTTCCCACTGAGTTTTGTTTTCTTTTAAGACGAATACTGATGCTAGGTTTTGAGGAGTAGGGCTAGGAATCATTGCAATAGCAGATAAAATCCCCCCTTCCTGAAGAAACACTGCTAATGCTTTACTTTTGGAAGAAATTCATCCAGTGAGGAGTGGCAGGAGTGAAATTAATAAACCTCATGAAATAGAAAGAATTAAATAAAATTAATGAATTAAAAAGCAGGAGGGAGAACATTTATTTTATGCAGTCGTGAGCATCTATGAAGCTTCCCTGCAGCGCTGTGAGCAAAAGAGGGTGGGGATGGACATGGAGTCTAGCAGAGCTGCTTTTGCAGGTGTGCTTGTTTCCCAAAGGCTACAGCTCATCTTTTGTTATGCCTGGAAGATGCAGAGTCTCATTCCCAAATGAGCAGCATTTCCTCTTGGAATACAGAATGAAGTTTTTCAGTAATGTAAAAAGGAAATTAATTTCAGGCCATTTCAGCTTAAAACCAAAGAAATGGAACCCTTGAGGAACGGGGTACTTCTATCCAAGCTCATTTTGCCTAATGTTATCCAGATAGCAAAGCTCATCAGACCTTCCACTGAAATTCTTATTTGTGGATGTACACCTTGGAATAAACAGTTTTGTGGGTAGCAGAACTGATAAAACACTAATTCCCTTTTTTATTTTCACCTTCTCTCAGGCTGTCCTGCATTATAAAATTAAGCTCCCTTGCAGACCTTTTTTTTAATGCCTGGTAATGCACTACCTGGCAAAGGCTATAATTCATCTAGAGCATTGCCCCTACTGATTGCTCCACCTGATCATGTTGATGGTCAGCACAATGTGAAACAGCTGAGTGCTTTTTCTCCTTTAAATAGAGCACCACATAGCTGCTAGCTTTAGTGAAATCTGGGAGTGCTAAACTGTTCTTTTTTGTTGTTTGGTTGGTTGGTTTTTTTTTTTTTTTGTTTGTTTCCTGGAAATTCAAAAATAACATTGGGTGAGATGGATGGGATGATTTTAGAAGCATCACACAATTATAAGGAGTTTGTAGTTGTCCCAGAGGCAGGAGAAAATGCTGACTAGCTCTTCCCTCTCTCTTCCCACTGTATAACACAGTAAAAGATCTGTACTAATGCTGAGACCAAAGTTCACACAAAAAAGCTCCTAGGTTTGTAACGTATGTGACTCTGCTTCCTAGCCATCTCTGTGTCTCCAGACTTTTAGATGATTAAACTCACCTAAGATCTTTGCTTTTTGTTTGACCACACCAGGTAAGGTGAAATCCAGGTATAAATTTGTATTTGATGCAAAGAAGGGTATGTCTCAATCAACTCAATAAATCTGAATCTAGTGTATGATTCAGGTTTACTCAAAAAGAAAGCTAGCTGTGAGTGTTATTAGATTTAATTGATGGTAGAAATACATTTGATTTTAATGTAATTTCTGCATCCTGAAGTCAGATTTTTTAGGTCCTTTCTAGTTTCTTGCTCTTTGGCCTTTCCTAAGTTCACTTCTTTGGCCTACAGAAATAATATGAATGTCTCCGATAGCTTTAATATATGTGAGCAGCAACAGTGCTAATGTATCTACCCACTCTTCCATATTGCTCCTAAAGTTTGGCTTAACTTGGAGTCCTTTTATATTAGCCCTTCTGATGTTTGCTGTCAGTGACTCTTGCTGCCTCCAAGGCTGAAGTACGGTTTCTCACTTGGATTGGAAATTGGAAAATATGAAAGACAGGTTTTCTTTTACTGTTTGTTTTACTTTGTCCCTAGATCTGTCTCCACCAAAGTTGTTTTTGATGTCTTTGCTCTTTTTTCCACTCTATTTTGATCTCTCTATCACTTTGCTTGAAAGCTACAGGTATTGTGTATCCTTCCTCCCAGAACTTCAGCTTTCTTCACTTTAGCTACCAGGAGATTACTGGAAGTCTGCTTTGACATCTAAAACTATTTCTATTTCTTGGTCCTGGCCATGTCTATGATTTGTTGACTCAGTCCTCTTCACAAGCTGCATGATCTAGCGAGTAAATGAAGGTAACTGCCGTAGGCTTTACCTCTGTTTAAGGCAGAGAGATAAGGTCTGCTGGGCTCAAAAGGAGAATAAATGTACCTATAGCCTGAGATTAACTACATCCAGAACATGTGTTTAGTGATATTATTGTGACACCTCAGTCTGTAAGTGCTACCTGAACTACCCATGCTGTCTGAAGTGGAGAAAAGCATTCCTGATCTCTGCCCATGTTAGAATCCCACCTTATCCAGCATGTCATACTTGGAAAGCTGTAAAGACCAGGACAGAGGCAAATGTTTGTTCACTTCTGGGGTAGAGCCTTATCAATAAGATGGCAATATATGATTGTGATTAACCAGTAAACCCTCACAATGGGAGAAGGTTTAGTGAAGCCAGGCAAGGACAATGTGCCCATGAAGCTCAGGGTATAATGCAGGATGTGACTGAGCTGTTATGAAGGAAGCTGACTTCATCTCAACATAGAGGGGACGAGAGGGTGGCCTTTTTTTTTAGTTAAAGAACTATCACCAATTGAGTGGATCAATTGGTAGTGTAAATGTTTGTCCCTGAGCTCATTAAAAGAGTGTGACTGTCTCCCTGAGTTAGTAAACCAGTATGGGGGAGTAAATCTGTGGTTCAGCCCAACACATAGTAAAAAAAACTAGACAACTAGCAAAATAACTTCAAAGAGAACAATGAAATTGAGCTGGCTTCAGTCCATGTATTCCTTCTTGTCAACTGGGGGATGGTTGATGTCACAACAGCATATTGCACAGACCAGTAGTGGGAATCATGTTGTTATTGTGATTGGACTGTGTATTGCAATTGCTATATTTTGGTAAGTGCAATTTACATTTGTGTTAATGTTGTCAATATATTTTTGTATCACTCCACTAAATTAGAAGTCCCACATAACATTAACTGTCTATCTTCAAAAGGTACATATCTATTAAACATTGGGTATTGGACTGACATTGTTGGGCACATAAGTTATGAGACTTGAGAATTCAAGCTTATTCTTGCTTCTGCCACTGAACTACTCAATAACCTTGGGCATGTCACTTTGCTTCTCTTCCCTTTTGTGTTCTTAGCTCTCAGCTTTGCCACAGGATAATTTTGGCAATATCCCAGTTATTATATAAACCAGCCTAGCTAATTTAAATATACCTGTAATCTGAATACTTCAGGGAAACACAGACATAATTATATAAAAATGTTTGTATAAGCACAACTGGACCCATGTGAAGAATTATACTAGCCTGGCTATGTAGGCAGAAGTCATATTTCTAAGTGGCATGTTTTATAAAGCCAGTCTTCACTGTATAGCAGTAGCATCTAGTGTATCAACACTGAGTACATGTTGTTAGTCACCAGCCAGATAACATGGTCTTTGTTCAGAGGGCTTTTTAGGTAGCAAGAAGTGATGTATCATTCCCACTTGATCTCCTTGAACCTGCGGGTTGCTGCTGTCATTGTGTTCTACAGCTTCCAAGCCCTTCTCCACAGTCACCTTCTCTGAAGTAAGTGGATTTTCAGGTTGCCATCAGAGTTTATGCGCAAAGCTCTTGTTGTGGTATTGCCAGTTGAACTTGTTGCTGAATGCTGCCAAAGTAAAGGTCACTCCATTTGCTGTTTCCTTTTTTTCCATTTATGCCCTGAAAGGCAGGCTCAGGATTTAGCCTTAACAAAAAGTTCAGTGACCTTTTTCTGGAATGTTCTTGGTTTCATACAGTAATAGTTCAAAGCCAGATTTGGTCTCTAACTGCATACAACATGAGATATAGTAAACTTCTCTTTCTTCTCTTTGGGGATAAGCTAAAAGGATCCCATATCACATCTCTAGGATGCCTAATTAGTTTAATGAGAAAAGGTAAGCAGAGCTATGTTTAGGATGAGAACAAGAGGCTTGCATATATGAGACAGGGAGTGTGCACACATAAAGGTTAAAGATGTGGCATTCCTTTAAGGGCAGACATACAGTGCTAAATACAGTTCTTAAAGTCATATTGTATAAGCAGGAGGGCAAAGGGGCACTAAGTTCTCTTACTTTGCCTTCAGATGATACAATATAGTATCTGGATACATCCCGGAAACTTATAATTAAAGGTCTTTGCAGAATATATGAAGGTTCTTGCTTGAGCTTCCTGCATAATTCTCAGTGAAACGGGAGAAAAGATTCTTTTGAAAATACATGAGGCAGTGATTCTGTCTTCCCTGTGTGCTAGAGCTCCAGCAGAGCTGCCAAAGCCTGATGTTGTCGAAGGGATCTAATACTTGAAGTACAGCATGATCAAATAAAATATTCAGAAACCAAGCACAGCCTTAGGCTCATTTCATTTTAAGCAAACAAATAAAAAAACTGTAGGGGCTGATCAGGCAGTTAGAAATGGCACAGGGAAAACAACACAGAGAAGAAAGCAAACCTTTGACTCTGGAATTTGAGGTATCCAGAAGTAACTTCCACGGCAAGACTAGGGCATGGATATCATTTGACCCAAGGTTATGGCTCACCCTCTAGTGGCCTCTGTGTTTTTGAAGCTGCAGAGCACATTATCTAGAGCTGTCTGCTCAGAACATTTTCTTTCAAATTTACTGGTATGGATGGACCTGAGTGCCTGTAATGAAGCTCTGTTGCACCTGTAGGGGCTGCTTTCGGGTACGGGGTTAGTGTGTGCTTATGTTTATCTATTGTGAAGAAGGAAGGCACAAATAAACCTCTGTGGAGTCATTTGCAGCTACCAGCACATCCCAAATTGTAATTGTGGACTCATCTCCAGCATTGGTGCCGTACCAACAGATGCAGTCTCTCCAGCATTTCTGAGCTCAGAAGGGAAACGTGTTTCTGGTGTGGACCACTCGAAGGACCTTTGTGATCCCTTGCCATCTTCCTGTATTTCTCCTTCATACATGCTTGCTATCCAGAAAGCAAACGCAGAAGGTGAAACTGGGCCTGTGTCTGTGAGCAAAAAGGGTACCTTCTTCAGGTGCAAAGTGATCGTATTGTCTGGCCTGTGTTCCCTGCTCTAGCCACTCCCCCCCTCCCCCCCTCAAGTTTGTGGCTTGAGATTTGCCTCTGTCTTAAAGTTCCTTTGCAATGCTGAGCTTTCTTGTCCAGCCACCTTTCTAGATAAGAATTTTGTCTTTGATCTTCAATAGAAACTGGACAAATTAATTAATATCTTAAGTAAGTTTCTTTTATTTTGTTTTTCCCCCCTAAGTCAGCTTGAAAATTTTTTGGGAGCAGAAGCTCCTCCAATTATTACATCTTTTCATGCTGCTCAAGCTTTCCCATCTTTGTATAATAGGATGCAGAGCTGGGAGTAAAAGATTGCTCCTATCAATTCAATTTGACCTTCTCTTTACCATACTGCCATTGAAAGACTTTCACCATCCCTGCAGTTGACTGCAGTATAAAATCACTTGCTGCTGAAAGTGCTCTGCTGTTTTTCTAGAGACTTAGCAATGGGTAGAGTTGGTTCAGCCCAGGAAGTTGCTGGGCCGCAAAACTAGAATAGAGGGAGGAATTTACCCCATAAGGACACAGAGGACAGGGACATTTGTTTCCAAGATTTACATTTAGTCTGTTGCTACCCAATTAAAGGACAAAACATAATGTCACACCTTGTTCCCACACAGAAGTTGTTTTTTTCTGAGCACAGCAATAAGTATTAGCCTAAGGTAGGCTGAGAAAAAAAGAGGACAAACTGGTGTGAACAGTCCCCCATTAGGGCTGCTGGCACTCAGGATTTTATGATCTCAGCTGAAGGTCAGCTAAGGGTCTTGTCTTCTTAGCACAGGTGTTTCAGTGAGGCTCTAAGCTTTCATGATTAAAACAAGGCAGCCCTCCCAAATCCACATTTCCCAACATGCTAGCTCTGTAAGAAGTGGTAAAACATGTTTTCCTGGTACCAAAGGACTTCAAAACTGCTGGGCATTTTTAAATTGCATGCTGCTGATCTTCTTTCACCATGCGAAACAGTAGCACTTCTGACTTTGTAGACAATGGGAGTCTTACTACTGCTGTGTTAAAAGCAGAGTTATGCCAAAGCTGAGCTGTTCTGAAAATCCCTTCTTGAGCTCCCAAGCTTTAATCTCCTGGTCTTGCAACTAATGCCCCATACATCACTTCAGCCCCTCTCTTGCTGTAAAATAAGTGATTCTTTTGAATAAGCTTGTGCCTCAAACATGAAGTGATGTGGGGATGAATGAGGAGGGCTTACATGGAGTTGGAAGTCACCCTTGCGTTTTTTCACTTTATTGTCATAGTAACAACAATTTGCCCTTCGTGTAGTCAAAAATGAACACTATGTGCTAGTTATACTTTACTGAGAAGGATGTCGCATTGTTCATCTGAAGGATGACAAGGCATGAGAAATAATCACAGTGGCTTAAAAAACTGAAAGTGCGATTTTGTATATGGTACCATTTCTGGTTTGCATTTCAATGTGTACCAGTGGCAGGAAAAAAGACATAATTAGTGCCATAAAGCATGGACTTCCAATCTCTTGAGAAACACGGTAACTCCTTGTAGAGTTCTAGTTGACATGGTGATATTTCAAAACAGCAATATAGGATCCTGGAAGCCATGGTAACTCTTACTGTACAGAGATATAATGTAAAGCACCCTGTGGTGCTTTGTTGACAAGGGGACTCAAATCTACAGTCTTTGGCTATGAAAAGTACAGGTTCAGTGGCTGAAATAATTGTTCTATTATGCAAGCAGATGCATCAGCCTCTGCATGGTGCTTAGTACAGGCAGGTTACACTTTGAAGGGAGGCAATATGCCATGCCTCTGAAGCTGCCCTAGATTGCTCCCATCTCAGGGCAGGAGGAGCAGTAGGATTTGGTCAGTCTCTCCCTGCTGGTCTGTGAATGGCATCAATTTCCTTTCCTCACCCCCAAGCATCCAGAGCCCTTAGGCAAAGCTTTTGAATGGGATATTAGCTCTGTCAGCTTCTAAAGAAACTTAGATAATGGACAAGGTACGTGGTGATATTGGGGTTGCCTTTCTGGGATGTACTTGTGATGTCAAAGTCTGTCAGGAGCAGATGGTAGTAGCCACCTAGCTGCTGTTTCTGTGCGCATGAGAATTACCTGTACTGCTCAGCGCTGCCTTTCTGCAAAGCTGCTATCACAAGGGTCAGTCTGTTGATGTACCGGCTATACCTTGTGGAGGAATTTGGTCTGACAGGTGGCACATCAGGGTGCAAATTTGGAGTCCTGCACTCTATGCCAAACTCCCCTAGAGGCTTGCAGTGTTGTGTGGCTTTCTGCTCCCTGCTTGGGTCAGGATTGTATACTGACTCCACTGAAAAAGTCCAGGCTTTCAGCTAGAGAGGCTTGCAGCAGGGATTTTGTCTGAGAGTGCTGTGCAAAAATTTAGTGGGGCCTTGATCTTGATTCGAGCTTCTAGATGCTAAACCAATATAAAGGTTAGTAATAATAACTCATTACAGACACAGTAGCAAAGCTGTTCCCACAAAGACTCCTAGAAATAATTTTTTCTGAAGTATATCTGACCCTCTCAACTCCTCCTTCTAATGCAGGGCTGTAATTCCAATCAGTTTCTGGTGGACTTGAGCAATCAGTAAAACATTACAGGCTGGTAAAGCCACTATTGCCAGGCTGGTCCAAGACTTCTGGAATGTCCTTATGTAGCCTTAGGCAAAACTATATTGCTTGAGTTGTGGTGTTTCACACCTTGGGAAAGGTGTTTTACATTTCCAATAGTATTCAAATGAAGCTGAGTAGCATTAGAGGGCTTTGCCACTTTTTCTTGCAGCATGTGATGGTGAATGGCTAAGTGCAGTAATTTCAGATGTTAAGGCTTATACCAGCCTGAAGCTACAATGACAATACTAAAAGCATCTGTAGATTTCCAAGTTTAGAAAAGACAGCTTGGTATTACTGCGTGAGTCTTTTCTGTTTACTTGTTTGTTTTAGACATATAAAAGGTAGTAAGATGTTTTCAACAAATGTGAATCAACCTCTTATTTCAAACATATAGTGGTGGTTGGCTTTATACTGGTGATACAGTGACTGAAGAGATTCATGTTGTAAACCACGTAAAGCTTTTTTTGCCTTCATTGGTCTTCTAAGGTGCATATTTTATGTGCAGATAATTGTATTTGTGTGCTGTTGTCATGGTTGCATAGGTATGAACTTTGTCATTCTGGAAGACAGAGAAGAAAGCTAACAGCACATCACTGAGCAGGTATAATCATATAAAGACACATGCCTGCTAAAGCAGCAGGAGCCTGCTCTTCGTCTTCTCTTTTCTCCAGCCACCCTTCCTCCAGTTATGCATTCTCAGTTTAAACTGTGTTATTCATTCCCTATTGGGAGCTCCTAAGCTATTTGCCACTTACCTAAGTGTTGATATTGGTAAGAGATAAAAGGAAGAGACAGAGTGGTACACAGACATTTTGACAATCCACCTTGCATCTCCCTACTCCATTTCAGTACAAATCTGTACATGGCTTTTCCATTTTTTTCGTCTCATCATTTCTTCCCAATCCTTTTTCCCTCTGCAGTATTTCTCTCTATGAACCTCCAGCCCTTTGACTTTCTTTTCTCTTCTGCTTCCCAGGGACCTCTATTGATTTCTTTCATTACATTCATGTATGCTTTTATGGGGGAGATCAGGTCAGAAGCACAGTCTAAGTCAGAAGAAGAAGTGGAAGGATTAGAAGACAGCTGAGGAAATGTGAAGGCCCTAGGCTGAACCTATCTCTACAAATACCACATCTGTCCATCCAGGAGAATGTCTTCATGATCCTGGATGGTCTTGAACAAATAGCTGAAGGTCAGTGAATCAGTAGATTCCTCTGTCACCATCTGTAAATCAACGATACTGTGCAGTGAGGCATTTGGTGCATAGCAGGGCTGCCAATGATTTCTCTGTCTGGACTTGTCAGGCAATTTTGGTTTTGCTTTTCATAACAGAACAAGTATGACTGTAGCAGGACCCAGCAAACGTGATGTCCTGTGTTGACGCAGGTGAGGTAACCATTGAAGGTGCACTAGCAATGATGCTCTCAGCAAGGTTACAAATGTTTTTAGTAAGCTGGATATCTATTTTGGTGACTGAGGTGGATGCCCCAGTGTGAATAGTCAGCAAGGCACTTACTGGTGTATGAGAAAACAAACTGGTTTTGCTCTGGGAGCACGTGAGCTTGCAATGCCATGGTGAACGAGCAAGAGGTGGAGATTTAGAGCAAGTGCTGAAAGCCTTCCTGGTTTCCCTCATAAATTCATACCTGACTAATATGCCAGAGCCTACCTTGCTGCTATTGTCTCTGTGCTGTATCTCTCAAGGCAGCACAGGGATGTTGGCATCTGCTGCCAAGATACCTCTACTTTGCTGTGTAAATACATTTGTAATGTCTCTGGGGATGTATTGCTTTAAGAGCTTGGTTTCTTTGGGTTAGCAAAGCAAGTAATGGGAGTAGCTCTGTCTTACTGAGACTTGGAGGGGAATGGAGAGAGACAGAAAGCAATTATTCAAGTTAGAATGTGTGCAGAGCACTTTTATTTTTGTTATTTATTGTTTTATGGTCATGCAAGTTGTGCTGCACTTCGAAGGAGGCAAAGTGAGCCATTGGCACAGCTTGTGTAAATCACTACAGCTCCATGACACCACTGGGTATATACCAGCTTGCTTTTCCTGCTTCCTGGCCATCCCATTTTGCCTCAAAAGACTGCCATGTGCATTTCAAATGTGAAAAATTGGGACAGCGGGCATGATGATCAACAATGAGGGTATGGCAAGGAAGCAACTTGACTTGCTGCCTGATGCAGGAAGAGAAGCTAGATGGATGAGCAGAGCAAAGAAATAATCCTCCTTTTTTACCCATCTGAAAAGCTTTGGTAAACATTTTTGTAGCATTCTGGCTAATGCATACATTGTGAGAAGGAAATGCACTGGGAGGCAGGGCATGTTTTAAAAGCTTTGAGGTGAAAATAACTTTAAAATTCCTGTTTGCATCAAAATAAGGTGGTTTTTCTTCTTCTCTGCCAGCTTCATGGATAGATATATCACACCTTCGGATTTTTTTTATTTGAAGGATAGGCTGTTCAATGAACAGAAGCCTCTCTCTCACTTCCTCTCTTGCAAGATGTTGCCCAAGTATCCTCTTGTGCTGCTTCTTTACTCAAATGGCAGTTGTTGCCATGTGTGAAGGCTCAATGAGAGACTATTAACCTGTTGTTCTGGGTTCAGCCGCCCTTTGGAAACAAACATAGGGCAATCAATATTTAGAATTTTCCTTTTGTCTTTATGAACTGTGTGAAGTTTGGATAGCCTTTGAGCCTCTTTAGTTGTTATTGTTGCTTTTCCCCTTTCATATCGTTTTGATTCAGAAATTTCCTATGGTGGGGAAGTCTGACTGTGAGAAATAATGGGCCTAGTACTCCAGAGAGGCTAGTAAAAAGAATATTTTTAGGGGTAATGTGAGTGAGGATTTCAGGGGATTTGGGGTTTGGGGCTTTTTTTTTTAATTATTTATTTTTATTTTTTTATTTTTATTTTTGGGAGGGGAGGAGGGTAATGCAGTTTGCTGCTTCATGTCACTTTTGGAAGCATCCCGCGGCCCATGTGGCAGCTCATGGTAGGAGCCTTTCCTCTCCTCTCCCTCCTTTCAGGAGCCAGGGTAAGCGGACGACTAGCCCAGGTGCCAGCCACCTCCTTCTGTTGCCCCTGTTTCCCAAAGAGAACTCATCACAGAGTGAGTTGTGGACCTCGGATGTGGACGGACAGTTGGTTTGTGGAGTTTGAGCTGCTTTCTGCTAGTAGGTGCCTCCAGCGTTGTTAGGAATTAGGAAAGCTATGGAAGGGGTGAATTGTGTGGGCGGGATTTTGGGGGAGGGATGACTTCCTCCACAGAGGGAATGTGTTGTTTGGGGTGTGCCGTGGTTTAAGCCCAGCCATGAGGCCTCTCTCTCACTCCCCCACTTCCTCCCCCTCTGCTCCCAGAGGGATGGGGAGGAGAATCAAAAGAATGTAACTCCCACGGCTTGGGATAAGAGCAGCCCAGTAACTAAGGTATAACACAAACCACTGCTGCTACCACCAGTAATAATAATGATAAGGAAAATAACAAGGGAAGAGAATACAACTGCTCATCATCCGCCAAATGATACCCAGCCTGATCCCGGCAGTGATCTAACCCTTCCAGGTAACTGTCCCCAGTTTATATAGCAGGCATGACGTACTGTGGTATGGAATACTTCTTTTGGTCAGTTTGGGTCGGGCGCCCTGTCTCTGCTTCCTCCCAGCTTCCCCTCCTCCCTGGCAGAGCATGAGACTCACAAAGTCCTTGGTCAGAGTAAACATTACTGAGCAGCCACTAAAAACGTCAGTGTTATCAGTGCTGTTCCCAGGCCGAAAGTCAAAAACACAGCACTACACCAGCTACTAAGAAGGAGAAAAATGACTGCTACTGCTGAACCCAGAACAGGGCGGTTTTGTTTTGGTTTTGGTTTGGTTTGGTTCGATTTTAGGTTGTTTTTTGTTTGTTTGGTTTGGTTTGTTTGTTTGTCTGTTTTTTTCCTTGGAGAAGCCAAACCAGCCATCACTATCAAGATCTGTAGAATAATAAGACAAGGTAGTTTACAGAATGTAATCCATATTAGTTTTCGTAGGTTTAAAATTAGGCTAATCTTTATAGTTAGCAAATCAAGGCTTTTAATAATTATCACCCAAGAAAAGGGACTCCTGAAAAAAAAAACCCTAATTCTGTTGATTGATATATTCTGCACTAACTTCTTTTGTATATTTGGTTTGCTGCTGACCTTATAAGCAATACCTGGTGGAGTTCTCTGCTATGCCACCAGGCAGCTTTCTCTTAGGACATTTGTGTAAAATGTTTCTCTGATATCAGCAGTATTTCTGTGGCTGTGTTGCTGCAGATCACCTTGTGGGTGCTTATCAGTGTGTCCACTGCCAAAACAAATCTGGCTTGCCTTCTAACCACAGTTTAACCAGCTGTGATAGCTGTATTTTCCACTCTAGCTGTTAACATAACATTGTAACTTGTTCATTTAGCTTGGTTATTGTAACTTGTGCAGTCCGTGCTGTATCTTTTCAGTCTCAATACTGACAATGAGGTAACTCTTAAGTAATGCTACACCATTTAAGGCTTCAGATCTAGAAAAGACCTACTTGTATTTTTACAATGGAACAGTTGTAACTTTTCCAAACCCAATATTCAGTTTAACTATGCAAAGTTGTGAGAGCTGTAGGGAAACAAAGAGAAATTTTCATGGAATTACAGATTTCTCCTAAAGAGAGAGTAAAGCAATAAATTTTGTGGGTTTTTTTGTTTTGTTGTTTGTTTTTTTTTGTTTGTTTGTTTTTGTTTTTTGGGGGGTGTTTTGTTTTGTTTTTTGTTGGGTTTTTTGTTTGTTTGGTTTGGTTTTTTGTTGTTTTGTTGGTTTGTTTGTTTTTGGGGTTTTTTTGTTTTGTTTGGTTTTTGTTGTTTTGTTTGGTTGTTTTGTTTTTTTTGTTGGTGGCTTTTTTTTTTTTTTTTTTGTAAAGCAGAAACTTCAGCCTTTCAAGGTATATTAAAAAAAATGAAGAGAGTATTAAGCAAAACTGTTTCTGTCAGTGGAAGCAGAGGGCAAATAATATATTTTACCAACCCAAAAAGCAAATACTTTTCAGAGGAAAGGAAAATATTTTCAATATAAATCAAAATACTCATTTTTTTAAGTGGTTTATTTGACCTCTTTCATTTCTACTTTTAACCTGCCATACCTGTTGGCTAAATTTAATTTGAGCTTGTAAATACTCCCAGACAAACCAGAACTATATTTTAAACTTGTTTTTCTTGGTAGTTGATTTTATTTTCACATCAAGGCTGTTGTCCAGCAATTGTTAGCATAACAGAGATCAGGCATGACCTGAGCTCTGAAAAACTTGCTGTGCATTTGAGCCATCTACATCACCAAAAGAACAGGAGCCGCCCCCCAGTCTTGGCTTCTTCCTCAGCCTCTTTATTGTGAATGTTTCTGTCCCAGCATGAGTGTATGCATGGGACTGTGTATCAATGCAATGGACAAACCTTTTCTTTCAGAATCATAGAACTACAGAACAGCCCAGGATGGAAGGGACCTTTCAAGATCATCTGGTTCATCCTCCTGTGGGAAAGGAAGCCTAGATGAGTTTATCTAGTGTGCTATCTGATTGCATTTTGAAAACCTCCAGTGACTGATGCACTATCTCACCCCTGGAGTGGTTGTTCCAGTGATCAGTTTCACTGTAAAAAATTTCTTCTATCAAGGTGGAACCTCTCCTTGTGCAACTTGTACCTGTTGCCCTTGTGATCCATATACTGGATCAATTTCCCTGTTAAGTACATCCTTTCAGGAACCCAGGTGCTTATATCAACATACTTCAGGGGTAAAAGTGAGTTTCTGGTAACAGAGGTGTCCTGGGTTCAGCAGTAGCAGTCATTTTTCTCCTTCTTAGTAGCTAGTGCAGTGCTATGTTTACATTTTTTGGCCTGGTAAGAGAGCTGATAATGCTGATGTTTTTAGTTGCTGCTCAAATGTTTGGTCTGACCAAGGACTTTCTGAGCCTCATGCTCTGCCAGGGAGGAGGGGAAGCTGGGAGGAAGCAGAGACAGGACACCTGACCCAAACTGACCAAAGAGGTATTCCATACCACAGCACGTCATGCGCAGGATGTAACCGAGAGTTACCCGGAAGGGCTAGGGACTGCAGGGTTGGACGAGGTATCGGTCGGTGCTCGGCTGGGGGGAGTGGGGTGAGTTATCTGTTGGCTGGTGTTGAGGTGTTGTATTCTCTTCCCTTGTTATTTCCTTTAGCATTATTATTATTGGTGGTAGCAGTAGTGGTTTGTGTTATACCTTAGTTACTAAACTGTTCTTATCTCAACCCGTGGGAGTTGCATTCTTTTCGATTCTCCTCTCCGTCCCTCCCGGAGCAGGGGGAGGGCAAGAAGGGGGGGGAGTGAGTGAATGAGGTTTGTGGCTGGGTTTAAACCACGACAAGAGGACGTCTCAGATGCCTTTCCTTTGGTGGCATTAGTGGCATGGGCATTAGTGGCATGGGCTTGCTGTCTGATGTTCTTGGCAAGATGGCAGAGGCTGGAGGCCAGCATGTCTGACTTGCGTTTGAGGTCCTTCTGTGATGTTACTTGCTGGTACTGTGCTCTTGGCTCCCTGTCCATTGCTTCCCAGATTGAATATAAGTACTTTGCCAGGCAGAGAGAATATTGTTAAACATTGCAGGCTGAGTGTGTGGTTAGCATCACAGAGCCTGGATGAAGCTGTAGGAAGCCTAGGAAAAAAAAAAAAAAAAAAAAAAGGAATAGCCAGGGAGAAGTGGAGCTAATGAATTAGTTTCCTATGGGTTTGTGTCTCGGGGCATATCTCCCATGTAGGTTTGCTGGGGCCTGGTCAGGGAAAGCATTCAGCCTTTCCCCCTGGCTAGGGTCTTAAAGGCCTCTTCACTAGATCGGCTGCTGATTCCTGCAAAAGGCATAAATGTTTTTGAGGGATCTTATTTCCTGCCAAATGCAGGCTAATGATCTCAGAGTTAGCAGAGGGAGGCAGAAAGGCACATACAGAGCATTTAACTGGTTTGAAAACCAAACTACACATCTAACCCCTGGTGAACACAATCATGTGACATAAGGAGCTGGATTGCCAGTGGGCGTGGAAGCACGGTGAGAAGATTATTATCCCAGCATTGCATGTGGATGCTTCATCAGTGGGTGGGAAACTCTTAAAATTTAGCTTGTATTGGGAAGTTAAACCAGTTATTAGAAAAAGACTGCTGTTCTAAAACTACTTTGCTCCCTCTTGAGTCCCATCGTATGACTAAGGGGTCTTGCCAATTGAGAGGAAAATAGAGGGTTAGACTCTCAGATATTAAAAGTTCCCTGAGGCTCTCCATGCTTCAGGGCCCTGATGCCACTTCCAAATTGATTTAGAATCAAATGAAAAAAGGGGGGGGGGGGGGGAGGGTGAGGGGGGTGGGAAGAGAGAGGTGGGGAAGGATGAGGCATAAATAGTTTTCTCTTTATTTTCCTCTTTCATGCATGAGCTAATACAATGGAAAGCAATGCAGCTAAAATGAGTGCATTCATTGGGAGCTGGTGCTGTGCTGCTCAGAGTTATGGGTGGAAATTGCTCAGTGTCATGTTGGGTCTACCTATTTCTTCCCCTCACTGTATCGCCATGTACTCTAAGCGGTGCTGAAGAGGGGCAAACCCTTTGGATGTCTAATGAACACGGTGGACTAACAAATGCAAACCTAGTCAGTGCACAGAGGGAGGATCAAGTTCAGCACCTGCTTTTTCCATCATGGCTGTGGTTCAGAACCTTCAGCTGTAAATGGGAGGGATGTCACCTCTTCTGGGAGAAGGAACAGCAAAATGGCAGTCTCCCAGCAGGATGTGTAGTAGGATCTGACACTTCCTTCAGGAAACAAAAGGGCTGATTAGGGTAGGTTCGCCCCTGGAAAAGGCCTCATTCTGTACTTGTCCTTTCCTTACTTGTTTGAGAGATCATCTCTGTGTTGCATCTTTACGTCATCTCCAGGATGTTACTATGTGCTTCTTTTCAAGTTAAAACAAATATTATAATGCATTTCTAGTTGTTGAGTGCCTTGTATTTTCCCATGGTGCATCTCTCCTGCTGAGACTTCTCACTGGCTTGCATGTTCTAAATGAAACTCTCATTTTGATGCATCTTCCATCTGCTTAAGTGTTGGCCATAAATAACAACATATTACAAAATTGCCTTCTTGTCAACACACAGATTGTTTATGTGTCATTTCCTCTATCCTTTGTGTTTCTGTAACTTCCTAAGGAAGGAGGATTTATTGGTATAGCAACATTTGGGAATGAAACCAAATCCTATGGGGGTATGAATAAATACAGTCAATTTTTGGTACTACATTTTTATTTACTTTTTACAAAATGTCTTCTTTCCTTGACAGCTTTGTATCTCGCCATGTGGCATCCACTAGCTTTGCCATATCATCTGTTATTTAGGGTCTTATATTTCCAGAGTATGTTTGCAAGCTGACTGTAGAACTGCGAACCACAGTCCCACAGTATTTTTAACTGAAAGCTAATCTAGAATTTCCACTTATTCTAACCTAATCTTGAATTCCCTCAGTTGAGTGTCATATTAAAATAAGGGCTCTGTGAATTTAAAATGCAGGTGGGAGATGGACAAAATCATATTAGGAAAAAACCAGAAGTTTCTTTTTTCTGTTTGTTTGTTTTTTTGTTTTTTTTTTTTGAAACTGAGCAGTCTTTAAATAAATACTCTTGACTTAAGTACTGCATTTCCTGTGCCAGTAAATTGCTAAAGCCCTTCTATTCAGCAGCTAGTGTGCCTTCTTGTGTGAATTCTCCCTTTCCCAGTGGCTGACTGGGCCTGGCTATTTGGGGACCAACTGATACAAACACTGTTTGGAGTTTGAGTGCAGATTTTCACAAGAGTTCGCATTTCTTATGATGGATACTATGGAAACCTTGTTCTGTCATTTGACATAATGACATATTATTAATAAGGCTGCTGAGGGCCTGCATGGCTTGTCCTGAAGAGGCTTACTAGAGATGCAGTGGATACAATGTGGTTGCAGACTTAGAACATTAGGATGGTAAAGGCGGACAGCTGGGTCTCAGTCACCTGGTGCCATGGGCCAGCAGTAGCAGAGCTGTCCTTGATGCAAGGCTGTTCTTTTCCACGTTTGTTTTGTAAAAGCAAACTTTTTGAATTTTTACTCACAGAGGATGAGCATATGTATGCTAAAGCTCATCCTACACATGCAAATGCATTTCCAAGCAGAGTTACTTCAAAACTAAAACACTTGTCTTTCATTATCTTTCTCCTCTTTGTACAAGGATATTACTGTCTTGTCTTCAGAGGGACAAAATCATGCTACATAGGCCAGGCACATACTTTTTAGAGAAAGGACCTCATTTGAACAATGAATGCTTCTGGCTCCAGACTACTAAGTTGGATCAGGAGAATTTTGATGATTCAGTAGCAAAAACTCTGCTGAGCAAGGCCTGCTGCCGTTTCTGTGTAGACATAAGTCAACTCTGAGACATACTGCTAGCCTTTTTACAGCAACATATGTGACAAATTCCCAGAATCTGCTGGTTTAAGTTTTCCAGAGGGACAGGATTTTCACTGCTTGTTTGCTTACACACTTATTACATCCTTTGGAGAACAAGCAACATGGATAGCCTTCTTAAAAAAAAAAAAAAATAAAATAAATAAAAAAATTGGTTCCTTAATCTTCATTGAGCTTTTTTGACCTAATTTTACAGTTATCAGTGGTGAATTTTGCAATGTAGAAAGCACTGGCCAAACTCTGTTTCTGTTCAGATCTGCGGTAAACCTCACGGAAAATCCCTCTTTTCGTTTCCCTTCCTAGAGCTTACTTATACATATGTATGCATAGATATACTTTTTTCTTGCATGCATGAATGAGTCCCTTAAAAAGAGCTGACACTTGTCTTCCTATGGGAGAAGGCTAGAAGACTTCAGTCTGCTGGAAAGATGGAAGAGCACCAAAGGGCACTGCAGAGCACAGGGAGGGTATGCACAGTTTGGCCTCTGCTGTGACAGGTGGACACATCATAGGGACCCCAAGCCTCTTGTAGAGTCTGCAGAAAGCCCTGGAGCTGCGATCAGTACTCTGTGTGGAAGACATGAAGTGAAGACAAAGCAAGAAGGGCAATTGTTTATGATCTGCTTCTCTTCAGGTTTTTGTGTGGTTTTTCTGTTGTTCTTTTTTCCAGTTACTTCAAATCAATAACTTGACTGTCTCTGCTTATTTTTGATAAAAATTTGAGTTTTGAGATTTAAAGATCTGGGGTGTTTGCTGCTAAGAGCAGAACAAAACCTTCTGGTTTCAGTATGTATAAAACTAAATGGCTCTGGTTTATTCCTAGTATAAATTTATCTTTGTCTTAAGTAAATAGATTTTGTAACTGAGCTTATGCTGACCAGAAAGCAAGTAACATTAATCGTAAAAGGCAGGACCATTATGTGCAAATTTCATTGTCAACAATCTTGAAAATATTGTAGTGTGGTTATTTTTGTTTGGATTTTTTTGGTCCTCTTCCCCCCCTAACCCTCCCTCTTTTTTTTGTTATTTCAATCCCTGTTTAATCTTACTCTGGTATTCTCAGGAGATATATTACCATTGCTCACTGTATTTCTCCATTTTAAGGGTAGTCTTGATTATCAGAATATCAACATATTTGGAATAATCTTCCTTTTAAAAAAGAAGAGGAAAAACACTCAGTATACCCATGCTTATAGTAGATGGCATGGGTATTTGCAGGCTTTTGTTTCTGAAGAAAAAAAAATAAGAAAAATCATTTCAACAGAAAAGGATAGTGATTAGACTTTCTGGTCAGGATCTGAAGTCTCCATGGCTGGTCTTTAATCACAGGTCAGGCAAACATTGATCAAGAATGACACAGATAAAACCAAGCTTTCCTTAAAGTGGGAGTTGGCCCTGTAACTTCTTGAAGTCTCTTCCATTCCTGTGGCAGGGGGCTTGATAGTGTTAGTTACATGCACTGTGGTCTTCCCTTCTTGCCACCTGCTGCTTCTCGTTCGATATATGTGACTTTTGTCTGCTTATACAGAGAAAGCTCTGTGCTTTATAAACTCAGGATTCATTTAAAGAGGGGAGAAAAGAAGTGGGTGTGTGATTAAGAAAGGATATACTTCCCAAATCAGATGCTAAACAATTATTAAGCTCCCTGATTATGGGTAGGTTTCCCTTGATCATTTGTCATTCACTACGTATATGTTCTCATAGGGCTTTAGCTGCATGATGATGCTTTGTTTTTTTCCTGTAGGATCCCCGTCTCAGCCTGATCAGAGTATGGCTGTGCTTGCAGAACTGATAGCTGTTTACTGTTGATTGTGCTTGGAGTCAGTCCCTGTACATTTTCTGCTGCACACTGTATCTTGCTCTGAAGGTAAAGCATCTTTATTTTCCAGTAGATACTTTCAGTGTGGCTTCCTGCAGTAACACTTGAATATTCTGTTAATTGAATTATCACTGTACACCTCACTGTTATCAGCTTCACCCAGTAGCTGAGATGCAGTCAGAGAGGGAAACAAGGTAGAATCAGTACAAATGTCCATTTATTGTCTCAACTCAATTATTTGGCTGTGTAAATTTTTATTTTTATTTTATTTTATTTTTTTTATTTTATTTTATTTTTTTATTTTTTTTTTCACTTCTGTGGTCAAAGCCCAGACATCAACAGCAGCTTTAAGTACTTGCTGTTCTTTGACAAGGTGGTTCAGCCTGGGTGTTCAGAAAATGAGGGACACACTGTTAAATATCATGCAGAACTTGATGGTTGCTAAACATGATAAAGATGAAAATTTACTCTTCGAAGTCACTGCCTTCATGTTATCTTTTTCATGCTGCAAAAGTCATATTGGCCAAAAGTAAAAGAGCCATGATGTGGGTGCTATTGGGTTTCATTTTCTATGCAGTTCTGAAATACAGCTCAGGGGGAAAGGGTAATATTGCTGTGTACCATTTCTCTGGTATATGTTCATAGCCCACATATCAGTAAAGCAAAGTCACAGACTCTGAAGGAAAGCGTGGGGAATACATTTGCGATGTTTCCTAGTGTTACTACTTTTCAGTGCGTAATATTAGACTTGATAACAAGTATCTACCCAGGGGTCACTGTATGTTGTGGTTGGGGTTTTTTTTATTAGCTACCCTCTGTTAGGTGCTTGACTCTATCAACATAGAAACTTGTCCTGTGTAATTCATGCAAAAGTGCCCTTTCTAATGTGAGACTGCAGGTTTTCTTACTACTACAACTAGATTCTGCTCAGCTGTCTTCTTGAGCAGAGCTTTTTTTCTACAAGCCATTGATCTGTGCCTGATTTCCTGTGTTCTGTTAATTTAAATTTCCCTGTATGGTCAGGGTTTGGTCCTCCTACTCCTGCAGTTTGAGTTGCTGCGTGAAAAACAACCTAATTGTACTTTTCCTGCCTTGGGATGGAGGCAGAAACACTATTCTGAGGTTCATTCTTAATATCTGGCAACTAAAGAGCTTTGCTGCTTTCTCCTATTATTTTATATTGGTATGAAAGTTGCATCTTATAGGAATGCTTTGTCTTCGATCTCACAAATAAAGTAGAGGGTAAAGGACCTGGAGCCAAGGCTGGGTACGCGGAAAGCAAAGTGAATGTGAGCAAAACCAGGTTTCTCTGTTTTCAGTTTCCAGATAGCCAAACAATTGACTTCAAGACTTCAGAAAACTATTACTGTTGTCTTTTGACACTTCAGAAATGGCTTCACAAGAGACATTGCCGTTCATGCATTTGATAGACGCATGATCTTCGCTTACGGACTATTGGTGCGTACAATATGAAAGACAATTTTCCTGCTCAGCCACTCCCCAGGTTATTGTAGCAGAAAATTATGCTTGGCGTTACGTTGTTTCTTTTGCTGTACATTATGTGTTATATTTCCAGTGCTTGAATTAGGGTTACAAATTTCCAGAGTTATGCTATGACAGCATAACCTTGGAATTATTTTAAGACAGCATGGCAGGTAATAGAGGCCTCAAATTTATATTTGGTAATAAAAAAATAACCTCTATAAAATTTAATATGGATGTAGAAATATTATTATGACTTTGCAAATCATTGCAACAGAAAAATTCCCCTGCAAGGCTTTTTGTCCAAAGGCAACACTTAGTAGTGGTGGTGTCCTCACTCAGGTTAAATGTGCCGTTGTATTTTTCTGTCTTACAGAGTGATGGTAATGGAAGGAAGTGATAAAAAAAAAAATGAATCTGATTTTTATTGTTGGCTTAGTTTCAGTGATCTAGAAAGTTATAACTGCAGCTACTTGAATAAGTTATAAAATTAATCTCTTTTTTCATATTTCTTATTATTTGATAATTTCCCTTGATTATTGTTGTTTGCAATTACAGTGGAGTCTAGAAGGTCAAATTAAGATGAAGGCCTCTTATTCTATATAACAGCACGTAGTTCTTTCCTAAAGAAGACGTAATCTAAGTTGCTGAGATAGAGGAGAAAGAATATAAACTTTTTACTCAGGATCATAGAAAAGTCTCTGACAGCTGAGTTGACATCTTTTTGGAGTCTTAGCACACCCCCTTGTTTGTTGGCCATAATTTGACTGTGGATAAATGTGCTTTCCTGCTCTCTTCGTGTACAATGTGACATAGACAATTGTGTACCTCTCCTTCTGCTTCATCCACACCTTTTGTCCAGCAGGGAAAGGGAACTCACTTGTGACCCAGCATTAGTGCTAGAATGACACACTGGAGGTTTGTCTTTAGTACCCATAAAAATAATACTTAATGATACTTAGAACTTTAGACGGAGAAAGAAAATCCTGTTTCTGCCAAAGGGAATGAGAATTAATCCATGAAAGCTGCTATTTTAGCAGCTTTTCCTTAAGCCCTTGTCTTTTTTCATGAATTGACCCCAAAGCCTGGACCAGAGGTCTCTGGTTCCGCCATGTGAAGTGGTTCTTTGGCTAAGTTCAATGAAGTTCAGTATGAATTCCAGATTCATCTGGATGCTTTCCATTGCCCTGACAAGAACAACTGCTGAAACTATATAATCACATTTCTGTGGTTTTATATTACTTACTGTAATTTGTTATCTTGATTTAGCTTATGTACAGTATTTGCCATTGTAGCTAGAGTTTGAGAATTCAATAAATTATGAAATTGACTTACTCCCATTAAAAAAGTAATTTGGAACTAAGATTGCTCCTCTGTAGTGCTGTAATTGAAGACTGAAACATAATGAGAGCAAGTGATTTTTCTTCTGTGATTTCAGCATGTCATTGAAAACAAAGGAAAAAGAAAACCTTGATGAAAACCACAAACTCTCTCTCTCCATTTTAGTTTAATTGTAAATTCAGAAAAATAGCTGTTCACTGAAATGGAGACAAGTGACTTCAATTGTATTTAAGACCAAAGAAATAGAACTGAATTAAAGTATTTTACAAATATAGCAATTTGTTTGAAGATATAGAGAATTGTATTGTTCTCTGCCTGATAGTGTTGCAAACTGTTTCCATTTGCCTGTTGACTCAGCCAGATCAAGAGGAAGATTCGTCATGCTTACAGTTAGATTTTTGGCTAAGCCAGTGAACCAGACTCTGACAGTAGTCTTCTGAGTAAAGATAAGTGCCAGAGGCCAATTCAACTTGCATGTTTTAGAAGGCAATGAATGAACCAAATTTTGGAGTAGCTTTTCTTTTGCTCATGTTTGAGTTTTAGGAAAGTGAAGAATAATTTTGGGGAAAGTACATACTGTCCATCTCCTAGTTATTTTTAGATGTTTCCTCCAAAACTACACGGAATCATAGGAACATTGTTCAAGGATGAATCTCAATGGACAGATATTCCTTTCTTTCAGTCTGAGAAAGGATAAGTTTAGGGTTTTGGGTTTTTTTTTTTTGGTGTACATTTATTTGGCAAGTTCTTTAAAACCCACTAGTAGCCAAGATTCTACAATCTCCAGAGTTATCTGTTTCCCTGTTTCAGTAGTCTGACACTTTGAAGTTCCTATTGTAAATAGGAAGATGATCTTGAGTTGAAAAAGCTAACTTTTCTCTTTTTTTTTCTTTTTTTCTTTTTTTTTTCAGATGTGCCAAGTTTTATAATTCTAAGAGCAACAACTGGGGACTTATGCTGTGAGGGATTACTGGAAGTGTTTTGCTCGTGCAAAGAGATTTGCTGTGTGTAACAAGAAAAGGTACTGCCTCATTCTTCCAAATATATCTCAGTGTTCGAAGGATTGAAGCTGTGATGTGTGGTGTTGTATGTGTGCATATTGTTTGGTTTTTAGTTTGTTTTAAACATTTTATTCTGACATTTGCCCATTCCTTGGCACATGACCAAGGTTTCCATGCTGCTTGTGGAGAAGCAAAAATACAGAGGCATCAGTGCATCTGAGGGTAATAGTTCCCTTATTTTAGGCAATAGAGGAATCTCACTTCTCTGTCCAGAATGGTTTGGCAGAAGTTGGCCTGTAATTAGTAGGAATGCAAGAGGTGCCTTGAAGCCTTTAAAATGTATAATGTTAGAGCCGTGCCAGAATAAATACCAGTTTCCTGCTGCAGACCTGGAATTTGACCATCAGCTCTTACAACAAAACCACTCCAGTGAGCCTAAACCTTTATGGCACCTGGGCTCTATCCCATTAGCTTTCATTGCCTTTGTTGGTCACACCTTTTCAGTCTGCTTAGCTGGTCAGGTATGCTTTCCATCACCCAGAGGGAAATTGGGCTGGCTGGAGATATGTTAATGAGTGACGTAATTACAGAGGTCACTAGGCAGTCTGGCAGTATATCAAGACATGGGTGACTTCTTGATTATTCCCAGGTTACCAGTGTTTTGGGTCTGTTTATTTTCAGTAAAACATAATTGGTGCATAAAATTACTGCTAGGATCTCCAGAGGTTCCAGAGGATAATGTTAATATTGTTAAGATCTAGCACTCTGAAAAGGAAATGGGGAAAAGCTATATAAAGGTAGGGAGGTAGATTCTAATTACAGGCCAAATTAAAGTATCTTATGGAATACAAAGCATAGTCTAAGAGGTAACATAGACACAAAAGAAAAAAATAAATAAATCCATCTCTGAACGATGGCTTCTGTGACAGAAACCAGACTGTGCTCTGGTTTTACAGGGGCATGGAGATTCCTTAACAAGAATACTTGGGAAAAGAGAAGAGTATAATGTAAACCCATTATAGCAGGTTTTGTGTATCAGCCATGTGGTGGTAGAATTGTGTGCACATAGCAATAGCAGGAAAGTTGGTTTCTAGCCACCCAGGACCGACCCACAGCTCCATGTCCTCAGACAGCAGGTCTTCCCCATACTTGCTCTTTCTTACAGAAGAAAGTTATATATGTGTAAGACCCTTAACATTAGCTCAGCCAGTTTTGCTAAGGAATGTAATGGAAGACTGCAGTTAAAAGCATTGAAAGTGTCAGACATATTTTAAAAGGATTAAACAGAGCAGAAACTGTCTGTTCATACATCTGAGCAGGTCAGGCTGAAGATCAACAAAATGTTTAAATATATGTTCTTAAATCTATTCCTCTTCCACAGAGTAATGATAGTCCATCCATAGCTATAAGAATATTTAGTGTATTAAGGCTTCAGTGAAGGTGCTGTGCAGTTTGCTGTCTTGTGGGCCTTAGGCTAGCATGCTGTGTTTTGAGGTATGCTTTTCCTTTCTTCCTGCATAACAGCTTGCTATTTAGCATGCTGTTTAACTTAACTGATGGCATCAACAAAACTATCAGGATGCTGCCTGAGACTGAAATTCTGATTTGCTCTGTTTCTTTCTGTGAATATCATAGAGGATCATGAGCTCATGGGAATCCTTGTGTTGTCTTAGAATCATAGAATGGTTAGAATTGGGAGGTACCTTAAAGATCATCTAGTTCCAACCCCATGCCATAGGCAGGGACACCTTCCACTAGACCAGGTTTCTCAAAGCCCCATCCAAACTGGCCGTGAACACTTGCAGGGGTGGGGCATCCACAGCTTTTTTGGGCAACCTATTCCAGTGTCTCACCGTCCTCACAGTGAAGAACTTTTTTCTAGTATCTAGTCTTTGGTTGAATCTCTGATCTTGGACATTTTTTAATTCCTACTGGATGTTTTTCTACAAGGTATCCCCATTCAAATAGGTTTTAATTTAAGAGAACGTTTTGCCAGAGGTCAGGCACAGTAATTATTGAAGTATTTCATGGTTTTGTTTACATTTCTATGGGCTCTTAAGTAAACAGATTAAGGGTATGTCAAGCACAAGAAAGACATAAAGACAAAATGATTTGTGTTGAATGAAGTCCAGATTGAAAACTACTGAAACACAGTTCTCCCATAGTTATAGTTGTATGTTCCTGACACCATAAAGTGTTTATGTGGCAACCATATTGCCTCAGCTTTTCATCTGTGAAAGAAAATGTAAATTTTCCAATATCAAAACAGTTTGCAAATTGATAGGCAGGAAATGTTTTCCACCCCTAAACTCCAGTAAAATGTCCTAACATCTACATTGTGTGCAAACTGATGACCTTGGCACAAAGCCTATAACATAATAAACTCTGAAATAGATGGCAGGAAAGTGATTCAGGAATTACAAGTCATTTGGAAATAAAATGAAAGTGTGTCTGTATTTTTCAAGGAAAGTAAAAAGCTTCATGGTAACTGTTTAGTATGTTTAACAGATCAATTTAAAAACAGAGTCTAGGGTAATGTCTTGATTTAGCAGATATTTATCAAACTAAAACAAAACCAGACAAACCTTAACAGAAACCTGAGCTGTTGGCTGCTCTGTAGTGCCCTTTTAAAATCCAAGCCAGCCAAACAAAAAGAATCATAGAAACAGCTAGGTTGGAAAAGACCTTTAAGATCAAGTCCAGTCTTTACTCCAGGACTGCAAAGTGCACCAATAAACAATGTCACTAAGGGCCTTGTCTACACCTTTTTTTAACGCTTCCAGGGATGGTGATTTCCACCACTTCCTTGGCAGCCTGTTCCAATGCCTGATCACCCTTTTAGCAACTAGATTGTTGTTAATATCCAGTCTAAAATGTCTCCTGGTGCAGCTTGAGGCCATTACCACTTGTCCTATCAGTTGTTAGTTGGGAGAAGAGATCAAGCCCCACCTCACTACAACCTCCTTTCAGGTAGTTGTAGAGAGCAATAAGGTCCCCCACCTGAGCCTTCTCTTCTCCAGACTGAACACATCCGGTTCCTTCAGCTGCTCCTCATAAGATTTGTGCTCTGGACCCTTCACCGGCTCAGTTGTCCTTTGGACCCACTCCAGCACCTCAATATCTCTCTTACAGTGAGCGGCCTAGGACTGAACACAGTATTGGAGGTGCAGCCCTACCACTGCTGTGTACAGGGGGATGATCTCCTCCCTGGCCCTGCTGGCCACACTATTTCTGATACAGCCCAGGATGTCATTGGCCTTCTTGGTTGCCTGGGCACAAGCTGTCAGTTGGCACCCCCAGGACATTTTCTGCTGAGCAGCTTTCCAGCCACTCTTTCACAAGCCTGTAACGTTGCATGGGGTTGTTGTAGCCCAAGTGCAGGACCCGCACTTTGCTGAACCTTGTACAGTTGCCACAGTCCATTGACCCATCCTGTCCGAATTCCTCTGCAGAGCCTTCCTACCTTCCAGCAGATCAACACTCTAACACAGCTTGGTACCACATGCAAATTTACTGAGGGTGCACTCATCCAGATCATCACTACTGGCCCCAATACCAAACCCTGGGGGAAACCACTAGTGGCCAGTTATTGACTAGATGTGACACCGTTTACCACCGCTCTTTGGGCTCTGCCATCCAGCCAGTTCTTTACACAGCAACGAATATGCTTATCTGAGTTATGAGCAACCAGTTTCTCCAGAACAGTCTTTTCCTATGGTCCCCTTATACTGACCTCGTAGTGCCAGCTTTAAGGAAAACAGGGCTTCTCTTTTTTCAGAGTTTAGAAAGCCTAAATTTACAATTATGTGTGAGTATTGATAAAACCTGACAAACTTCTGGATCAAGTGTCCTGTTAGACTTTGTCAGTAGGGATTTGTGTGGTATATCAGTATAGATCTCTAAAATAGCCTGCCATGATGCATTTCCTAGGTCTGCAGATCATTTCATTCGGTTAGAAAATCTAATATTTCAAATGGATAAGATGTTCTGGTTTTACTCCCAAATGCTCAGTTTTCTAGAAATAGCTGGTTGTTTGCTATATGAAAGTGTGAGGTGGAGTTGCAAAGCTTTTGTAGTCGGGGGAACTCTGAGCTGGTACTGGCTGACGCTGTTTAATTATCTTTCTCCTCCTGACATTTCTGTTAATTCTTTTCCACTTGCAATTGGTTTGATGTTTCCTTTGAGAACTCCTGGGTGCAAAGAAATTTTCCTGTAGTCTGTTTCTACAACAGGATCCTAATTTGCTTCTGTTTCCTGTGACGCCCTTTCAACAAAAACAATAGTGTAATCCAAGTTAAAGTGGGTGTTTTCAAAGATCAGGCACCTTGATTGCATGGAGGTACCTAGCTGGCCTGTCCGGGTGCTGCTCCACCAACAACGGATGGCTAATATTGCCTGTGTGATATGATCAGCTCTAGCTCTTAAAGAATGAGGCAGAGAAATCCTTCTCTTTTTGGAATCTCTCAGAGAACACATGGTTTTAGCATGGGAGTGGACATGTTTATTTTATGAAACAATTCAATAGCAAATATAAAGCACATTCCATTTGCATTTCAAATGCAAATGGAAAACAGCAGCATATCTTTAAAAGAAAATGGATTGCTGTGTTGAAAATGAATGTCCTGACAAGTCGCACATTGAGCTTGCATTGACAATTTATCATACTACCCCAGTTAAATTGAGTCATAGTTTTGCATATACCACAATGTGCTGTCCATCTGTATAGCTGGCATTGTGCTATCAGAACTTTATATGCAGGCGTGCTTGAGAACTGATTTTCTGAACAACGAGCAAGCAAGTGATGAAGTAGTGGCAGGGCATCTTATGCTGTGGTGAGTGGGAGGCCAAGGGAGCTTTCTGGTCATCTTCAGTTTGGCCCCTGGCTGCCTGTACTATTATCTCATCTCTGATAGTGACTGATGCTCTTTAAGTTAAAAAGGAACCCATCCTCCTAAGTATTTGGAAAAACTTTTCTATTTAAAAGGGATCAGTTTATGCTATGATGTAGAATGGCTAATAGCCCATGTCATTTTTTTTCAAATCCCAGATCTGCAGCTTTTAATGGCAATGACAAGAACTTGGCCCAGCACCGCCTCTGATGAGCATGGGTTCACTTATGGGCTTGATATAAGAGATTTCTAAGGACAGATTTAAAAATACTTCTGTTGAAATTATAATGGAGAATGACTCAATTGTGAACTTTGGAACAGTCAGCCTGGGAAGCAGATGTCTCTTATGAAGACCTTTAGCTTTTATGAAAACAGTAGCTAAAAATGCCCTAACTAAAATATGAAGACAAAGAAACAACTATTTGAAAGGAAAAGACTTGGAGATATATCTAATCCAGACTGAAGTACCTAGTTTAGATAGCCAGAAGCAAGCACAAGTTGGTGGTTTTTCATTTGCTTGTTTGTTTGGGTTTGTTGTTTGTTTGCTTTTGTGAGGTTGTTTTTTTTTTTTTTTTGTTTTGTTTTGTTTTGTTGTTTTTTTTATCCTTTTTATTTTCAAGGAGATTCTGTCAAAGCAGAGACTAACTCAGAGCTGGCATTAAGGCATCCCCGAGTGTGTTGGTATATGGTTTGTGTTTTTAACTGTGAATTAACAACAGCAGAACTGGGACTACACATTTATCTTTCTATCTCTTCATATGCTGAGCTCTTGCAGCAGTTGTTGCTAGTAAGGTGCCTAGAAGTGAAGGTTTCGGTGCAGGAAATATGTATCCTTTAAATTTCTCTGTAAATGGGAATAAGTATGCAGCACTCAGGGCAGCAACCAAAAAACAGCATCTTTGGCTCCTGTTGGAATAGAGCATCACATAGTGCTTTGCAGTACTTGTTAATGGCTCTTTGCCTTTATGGGCTTTAAGGTCTGCTGTTGTTCTTGAAATGAGGCAGATGTGTGATGATCCAGATTTATTGTGTCTCCTGGCTTCTAAGCACCTAGCCTTGGCTCAGTTGTGAGGGCACAACCTGCAATAAAGAACATGTATCTAGAACACAGTCCAACAGACTGTTGCCATTCCTAAATAGAACATTTAGTTGCCCCTGGGAGGCCTTTGGCTCTCCCGTTCCCATGGCTAAAACAGGGTTATAGAAGAATGATTGTGACTGGTCCTAGTGCCTGGTAGTCATATGCAGGAACACAAGGCTTAGTCATACTAGCTGTCATTGGCAAAGACTTCATAAGGTGATGAGGATGTGGTTTGATCCACATGTGCAGAAGACCATTCTTTGGCTTATCTTCATGTTCTGGGAGAAAACATGCTATGTCAGATGGCAGATTGGTTGGAAGTTCCTATTTAATATGATCTTTCATTGAAGCTGCTCTGATTTGCTGGAAGGTGGCCTGTGCTCTTATACTGGACTTGGCCCTATCCAGCCTGGCTATATACTCTTTACTCAGGTCTTTAAAGTTTCTGAAAAATAAATGTGTCATTTCTGACCTCCTGTCTTAATATGGCTTACCTGATCTAGTGCTCCTCACTAGTGCTTTTCGCAGTGCATTTTTTTTGGTTTGAAACCAACCACAGTATTCATGTGTGATGTTTACTTTGATGGAACTACTGAATAGAGCATCAAGCAGTTAGTTAATCCTAGTTCCATTTTTGTGTTTCGTTTACAGTTCTTGGCTATATTTATTTTTTCCCCATGAACAGTAACCTCTTTTTTTTTCCTGTACAAAATCAGCAACTGTGTATAGCAGCTTGTTTTTAACTGGGGGTCAAGATGTTTAAAATGCACATAAACTCAATATTGGACTGCCATGAGGTTTTGTTCTTTAGGCATCTGAGCCCCAATTTCTCTCTGAATTTAAATAAAAATAGCTGTAAGCTTTCTTCCTACATTGTACCAATAATGGGACTGTCCCTTCTAGAGTTTCTAGTAATATATGGAAACTCTTCTCTGTTTTCCTATAGTAGAACTGCTAACGTTGACAAACAGTCATCTTGCATCAATGTGTGCTTAGAGCGTGTTAGGAGACAGCACTGTGTCTCTTGCTCTCTCTCTGAATTGAGGAGTGCTGAAGAAATTTCTGGCTCCTCTCTAATGGTGTGCATTGTGAGTTGTCCCCTCTCTCTGAATGACGAGAACTTCGGGAAATGTTTGGCATATAAAAGTGAGGAGAAGGAAGTCCTGTTTGCATAGAAATTAATTTTTCCAATTTTAAGAATATTCTTTTTGTTTAAGAAAGCAGAGGAGAGAGGTATTCAGATGGTGGTATACCAAAAGGTTTAATTTTGTCTTCTACATGTCTTACTTCCCAGATCAGAAATCCTTATTTGGATTACTGTCTTATTTGGAATGAGCAAAGAATATAAATGTGGTAGGTGTTGTGAGTAGGTGTGCTAGTTTATTGATTTTTTGTGGGGTTTTTTGAGGGTTGGTTTTTTTTTTGGTGACGTTTTGAGCACTGTATTCTAGTTCTTGGGTAAGCTTAGCATCTGTAGTGTAACTGTAGAAAGACTGTGTTCAGATCCCTTCATGACTAGCCTTTTCATGAGAAAAGAAGGATGAATTCTGTGATTGATAGACACCTAGGTGTTCTGGTGATCAATCTCTGAGAAAAGAATTAGTTCAAAAGGCACTCAGGCTGCCTTTGATAGTTTGAGTATGTTTAGAGTAACTTTTCCACTTGGTGCTCAATTGCATGGTTGAGGGTCTCTGCATAATCTGTACTGAGTGCAGTTAATTCAGCCACAGGGAAAGCTGTGAAGTACTGGAAGCTCCAGGCAGTCTGAGGGTGGAAGGCAGGCAGGCAAAATGTCTGTTATGTAGGAGCTGAAGAGCAAAACTGAGAACTCTGCAGGAGGTGAAGTTTGTAGTGTCTACAGCAGAGAGTTGGCATTGTGAAGACTTAAAAGATGCTATTGACCTCTACCTAGATGTATGACAACCCACAGATCCAACAAATGCAGTTTCTAGTTGATCATAGATGCAGCTAGATGATTCTCCTTTAGCTTTGTGTTCGTGCTGTCAAAGTTCTGGTTTAAGTTTGATTGAGCTACTTGGGTCTGCAAACCAAACTAAATAGTTAACCAAGTTCATTGACTGAGGACAATCATTACTTGATGTGTAGGGGTAGGAATTTTTGTGAACTGTTGCTCAGGCGACTAGCTCCCTTGAAAATGAGCAATAAGATTACTATTATCCTCTACTAATTCTAGGGCAGCAGCTAAAGATTCCAAGTGGTGCAAGCAGTACATGTGAAATGAATGACAAGACAACACTTTTGTAGTGGAAAGTAACTTACATATAGGTCAGGAAAGCAATTTGCCCAAGGCTGCACAGAAGTTCAGTGGCAGTCTCTTTCATCACCCAGAGGATAATCTTGGTTTTGAAGAAGAAGATAAAAAGAAGGATTTTCAAGGGGATTGGATTGGAAGCAGAGGCACATCTTTGGCTCTTGCCCACTTCTTGAGATTGAATGTTTGACACTCCAAATCCTGGCATGGGAATGACAGGTTTGTTTTGTTTCTTCATTCTCCTCTTTTCCTGTTTTCTGACATGGTATGCACGTACTCTCTGGGAATCCATACTACTTTACCCATGCATCAGGCATGGAGTTATTAAAATCTACTCATATATTTTCAAAAGCCATGTAAGTTTTACAACATATAATTTTAATGATTTGTTAAGGCAGTGTGTGCTTTTAACTTTTATTTTTAACAGAGCTAAGTAGACAGTGGCATTTTTTCAAAGCCTGTCCAAACTTGGGCAAGAAGGCTTATTTTTAAGGGCCCAATGTATTCTCTACAGGAAATGTCCTGAACACTGGTTTAGTGACACCATTCTTCTTCTGGCAGAGATGAAGGGAATAATTTGTTATCAAGTGTACTGTATACCATGTAACTTAAGAGCAATCAGTGATCAAGAATGATGAGTTATAAAGGACTCTTCTGAGGTTTTGATGTTTAAGACTGCATTCCCACAGGTAGGGTTTTTCTACTTCCCCTCGCCTCTTGCTGGGTTTCTCACTTACAAATATCTCAGCGTACCTTCTTTACAAGAACTGGAAAATGCTGGTTCTTCCTGTTCTCACAGTTCTGGAAACATAGAGCTTGAAGAAAGCACACCAATCAGGGCTGAAATAGGTTGAATCTGTATCCAACCTGTGTGCTACACTCCTGCCTGGGAGACAGCCACATGTATTAACAAGCAGTAATAAAACCTCTTCTGTTAAAAGACTTGTGGATAAAACAATGATTGATATTCTGCATCTGCTTTGAACGACATAATTCAAGCACATTATGATGAAGCAGTGTTGAAATGTCTTAATTTTTCCATGTGGTCCGGTCCTGTCCTAACTGCCTGACATTGATGGCACTGGATAGATGAAGGTATGCTTCCATTTTGTAGTTCTCTTTCAGCTGTAATTATTGCTGTTGATGATTATAACCTTATTACCCCATGGTAACGTTTCAGGAAATCTTATGCAGGATTTGTTATGATAATTATGATTCCCCTGGATAAGTTTCTCCTCTGCTTGGCAATGATATTGGGCTGTGAATTTCTGTATACGAAATACTTTTGATTCAGTCTTAATTTAATTAAAAACAAACCAGGGATGAAATTATAAAAAAAAATCAGTCTTAGCTAGGTATTATTTAGTAGTGTAAAGGCTATAAAATGTACCGAACTTCTGCTTCATTGTCTGCTGACATGCGCAAGCAATACTAACTTGCTTCTTTTTAAATCCCATAGTGGAAAATAAGATCTGCTCATGTGGAGATGGATCTACTTGCAATCTATCTAATACTGAGTGCTCCTGCAACAGACTGTCTCAGGTGTTTAGGCACAGCCTGACACAAGCATGAGCACGTAAGTGGTTTAGCAACAGAAACAGACCCATGAGACCTTTTGCATCTAGTCCTTCAGATCCAGTTCTCTAAGCCTTGATACAAGGGCTAGTCATTAGCAAGTTACAGACTATGGAGCCTGTGTGTTGAACTTGATTATCATTTGCTCATCCTTTGTGACTAATCCACACAGAAATAGTCTTCCATCTTGTCTGTGCAGTAAAAGCAGGCCCAAGTCCACAGTAAACCTTCCTTAAATATAGTCTCTTAGATGCTATGGCTCTGTTTTTGATTTTGCTCCTTGGGACGGATTGGATAGCCAGTCTCAGTTGTCCCTGTTATGCTGTCAATGGGGTCTTACCTTTGCAGTGCATTGAGACAGATTAGCTATTTAATGCTTTGCATCATAATAGTGAGGAGTAAAAGTGTATTATAGTGTTTCTTGGCTTTGTTAGTGTATCAATAATGGTTGGAAGGCCAGATGGAAATTCTGATTTGATGACACATTACTTCTGACATTAAAATTTTTCAGTTAAAAAGGGAAATGTGTACAAATCCTTCATACAACTACCACCTCAAATTTAAGCCTTGATTTACCTCTCTCTTTTGAGGAGTTTGCACAGCACCTGCGGTTTTATTTTTTTTTTTACTCCTGTCAGTATAAATCAAGCATCATAAATCAAGCTATAAGTGCAAGCTTTTTGTCTGTGAATTTTATTTGCAGTGGAAATAAGAGGCTTCAGGAGGTAAGATTGCTGTCACTTGAGCCATATTCACCTGCCTGGAGCAGCACACAGAGAATATCCTGGTCAAAAGGCAGCTTTGCTCTTGGAAGTGATTTACAAATAGACTTCCAGGGTGTAAACCTTCCACATACTGCTGGAGTAAATTAGCATACACTTGAACTGCACTGAAAAATGGCCTAGTAGTTATGGTCTTTTCTTTGGATATTGGTATTTGCCCTTGCTTTGCCAAGGATTTCTTGCCACTGCACACATGAATTGTTCTGGCTTTGTACGGGAAATTGTCAACAAGTGATGCGCAAGTAGACAAGGATTAAACAATTCCGTGTTAAATCTCCTGCAGAAAAGCTACAGCATATGAAAACCTTTGCTTTTCATGTTGCCTGCCATTCAACGTAAGCTTTTAAAGGTATTGATCATACTACTGAGTTTCTGTATTTGCTTGATCCTAACAGTTTTTCCATGTGGACAAGTCCTTTAGGTTTTTGTCTCATTACCCTTGTAAGAAAAAGGACTAGCAACACTTAGTTGTTTCACAGGAGTGTCACAAGCACAGATGCACAAAAAGTTATTGCTCATGCAGGTGGGAGTGTATACCTTCCCTGCTACAGCAAGATGAGAGTGGATTCGGACAGAGGGTGTTGCTCAGCCTCTTAGGATCCTGCTCAGCCTCTCAGGATCCTCAGCCAAGGCTTGCTGTAGTGTTGGGTTCCAGGCCTCTGTAGCATTTCCATTATTGAGGTGGGAACTTGGAAAAGTTGTGATCTGGAAAAGGTTGTCTTTTGGTCTGTAGCAGCCCCCAATTCCACAGCATCCTACCTTTTGGCTCTAAAGGATGATAGGACAGAATCTACCAAACTAGATCACCAAATCTAGTTTGATGCTGAATGCTGATAATGTTTTGTTCAAGTACTTGAATTATATGTCTTGTCTCTAAATAAAGAATGTGTGTGTATGTATGTTGTTGATATTTTGAAAAATTTAGTTGGTTTTAAAATCCTAGGTCAAGTGAGGAATGCATTCTTTAAAATAAGGAGAAACTGCTGTGGAAAATTTTTCAACACTTGACAGCATCCCAGCCAATCTACCTGCTTTCAGCACAATAAATGGAATTAGTCTGTGTCTAGGGTGACTGCCAGCTATTTCATGCAGCTATCCTAACTGCTTTCTAAATTGAGCCCACGGAGAAATTGTTGCGTCATGGAAGACGGGACTGAAGGTGCAGGGAAGCTGGTTAATTTCAAACATGGGGATTGTGAAGCCCTGATTTCATCTTACACAGGTACTGTTTATAGAGAACTGATTTATATATTAGTGAAAACATATTTCCTGAGATCTGCTTCCATACGTTGTGTGGACATATGGTAGATGTAAGAAAGGACCAGGTGAATTTGTCTGGTAGCTCCAGATCCTGTCTAACTGAGGCTAGAGCTGACAAATGGTAAGAAGTGGTCAGCTGAGTGACATTGCAGTGATCATTAGTTAGAGGACTCCTGGCTAAAAGTTGCCTCCAGCCACACCATCGATATTCATCATGAATTTTTCTAGTTCTTTTGGGAGTTTTCTGGTTTTGCTGTTTGCCTTTGCAAAGTGATGAGTGTTACAAAACAATTACCTGAGGCCACAGAAAAGGTCTGAACCTGAAGGTGTTCAGCCATTTGGTTTCTGTTTAAATACATGTGATTCCTTGGAATATCAGGTGGCTTCAAAATGGCTTGGGATACAGAGTGGTAAGAATCTCTTTGATGTATTTGAATACATAATAAAGGCATCAAGATGATATCACTGGAAGAAATGTGATCCTTAATATTCTGGGATTTGTTACTAAGACTGAATTACATTAGGTGAGAGAGGTAGTTGTGGTTATTCTACTATATTTGACGAAAGTAAGAACCTAGTTAGATTACTAGTTTAGGTATTCCTGCCAGCACTGCAGGAAGGTGTAGATTCATCTTAGAGTCCCATGGTGATTTTTTATCATTTTTATCAAGAATGATAAGCTCTAAATGTTAATGGATGTTACCTTTAAGAAAAGAAACTGCTTGCTCAATCTAAAAATGAGATCTCTTCTAGTGTATAAAGTACAAGAGAAGTGCAATGAACAACCGTGTGTTGCTTCTTTGAGGTTAAAACAAGTAGTTAATCTAATTGGATCTTAGCTTGATACTAGAAAAGCTTCTTAACTTTAAGCAATAAAGTCTGTTGCCCTCATAGCAGTGGAACTCTGGTAGAAGAGTTAAGTACGCTACAAACAGACAAGGACAGAGCCTACCATATTTTATCACATCTCTAAGTTGATCAGACCCTGCACTTTCCTATTTGGTTCAGGTTTTTTTGGAAAGGGCATACTGAGTGAAGACTTCTGGTCATTATGTCTTTGTTTTGTTAGAAGGACAGAACAGTGTACTAAGACAAGGTAAGCCTCTAAAGAAGGAACGTTTAGATCCAGAGTGAAAAAATCTTTAAGCGGGAATAAAATTCCACACTGCTCAGTGAGTTTCTCTCTGTCCTGCTTTAACAGATTTCAGTTGCTCTGCACTTCACACAATCCAAACAGTCCCCTCTACGTATCTTGTAAAATCATTTTGCTTTTCATAATTTCCAGGATTTACATTAAATTGTACTGCATGCCACAGTCAAGCTTTCTCTCCATTTGATCTAGTGGTCTCTCATCATCCACGCTCTGCAGAGCATTCTCAGGCACCCTTAAGGAAGACACATTCCCTCCTTTTCTAAAAAGTTAAATTAGATGAAGGGAACGGTTCTGGAAAAAAGACAAAACCTGTTTATTATATTCAACTATACAATAAAACGTGAGCAAACAAACACTTCCACTGTGTGCCATATAGGAGATGGGAGCAGTGACTTGCTGAGTTCCCTTCCAGCTCTGAGATTCCCCTTATGGATGAGATACAAGTTGAACAGTTATTTATTCTGTTTGGACACGTAGGCAATCCTGATAGTCACTTGTACTGTGTTCATTAAAGTAATCCTAGCTCAGAAAACACAGCAGTACACTTCAGTGTGTAGTTTACAGACTGGCTGATATATGTGTGAAGTTGTACTCTCCATAGTTCTGGATACATGAAGTACTTACTTTAAAGACAAAGTGCAGGGCTTATGAACCCACACCTTTACAGTGTAAATAGGATTCAGTTTCTAGTCTCTGTGAGACACCAGCTCAAAATTCTGTTGTGGTTTCAATGCATAAATGAGGAGTACATCAGGGGTGTCTTCATTCTAGTGTTAAAGTGCTGCAAGGGACAAACCCAAACATTTCACACTTCCACTTTAATTTTGACAGATGCAAGAAAGCCCAGTCAGACCTTCTTTTGTGGTTTTCTCAGGTATGGGTTGAAGGGAGTAGCAAATATTTATATCCTGTGAACATTTATATCCTGTGAGAGGAGCCTAGGTTCCAGAGAAGTCAATTGCAAATAGCAAAAGTTTTCTAATAAACTCATAAACTGCTCCTCTGAGTAGTTATGTAGCTTACACTTGCCCATGCTCCGATTTTTCTTTCTGTTGCTTAGCATCCTATATGTGCTTACACTGCTTGACTTCAGTTTTGCTATGCAAAGAAAAGGCACAATAGCTGTTCTCTGAAATCACTTAACAGTAGTGATTGCATGCCACTGTGTTTACAGTGGTAGAAGACTGATTTTAATGAGCCAAGAGAGAAAGTCCAGGCACTCATCTACCTCCAGACTGCTTGTAAGCATTGATTTAACTCTTAGATCTCTTCAGGAAGCAGGAACATCTTAAGCGCAGTTTGCAACCCTATGCTGTGGTTCAGGGCCTGAAACTATTGAACCTCTGCCACAATTAACATAAAACAATGTGTGAATATTACCTATCAGAATTATAATTTTTGTTTGTTTGTTCAGGTGTTTTGGATGATTCCGGATCAATTTGCTTACCATAGTGATAGGTATATGTCACAGGTGTGCTGACTTAGGTAAAAAACTATACTTGGTTATGCCTGGGTTTGTCTAACATGCTTGGATTCAGTGTGAGGTTAGCTCCTGTAGAAGTGCTGGCTTATCAGATTGCCTCATGCCCAACAATTGTGCTGCTCTTACTAATGTGAAAACAGCAGATAAAGCAGATTCTTCAGGGCCTGAAGAGAAAGGTTTCCAGTCCTCCAGATAATGTCTGCTCTATAGTAACTGGTTAAACACTTGCAGGAGGAGGGATTGTGAGAGGCAAGTTTTCTGCAGCACCTGGTTGTTCATATTCTTTCTCTTCATCTTAACAGGTAGCTGAAATTGGTGCGAGGTGTCCCTGCCATGGGTTCGAACTTGACCTTAAGGTCCTTTCAAACCCATTCTATGAAAACATTCTATGATTTCAGCTGTCACTGCTTTAAGAGAATGGATTAAGCTAGTTGATCTAAATTGATTATTAAAAGGAAATGAAACAAATGCCCAGATATTTTTGTTAGAAATATATATATATAAAAGAAACAAACCGAGAAATATTTCTTTTCCTCCCCTCTTTCTTCTGTTCTACTTATCTGACCTTTAATCGATGTTGTGTTTGTCATAAGAATACTTGAGTCTATCAAGACTGTGAACTAGTCTGTAATACTGGTTTGTGAAACTGAGACATTGTTTTCCGCCTCAGTTTTTTCTTTTTTTTTCCGTGATAACAGGTGTTTGTACATGTAAAGTATGCAAATCCCTACTTCAGAGCTGGTAAGAATCAGTTTAGGCTTCAGCTAGGTGACTTTGTGTTTGGCTGTGTAAAGCTCTCCCTCTGGAATTCACATATCCGTACTGTATGTTCTGAAACCAGCTAGACTTGCCACAGAAGGAAAATGTGGGACTTCAGGTCTATAATAGGTCAGAAGGAAGAACCTAGGCATAAAGATATGGTTGTACTCTGCTGCTATTTATATATATTCGTGGTGTGACTCTGTGATGATGCTTAATTTCACTGTGCCATCTAATTACATGAAATACCTTGCAAAATTCAGCAGTGATTTTCTACTTCCTGAAGCTGGTTTTTGCACTGGAGATTGTGCAGAGCTGTCAGTGGTTCCAGTAGGATGAGACAGAGTTGATACATTTTACTTAAGAGCTGCTAGAACAGGTCGCTCTTGTATGGCATCATGACAAGTGCTTCCTCTGTTGACAGTTTTTACATGGCAGGCAATTTGGTGCCCTGTGTCTCTTCTGACGATAGTCTGTAAGAAAGGATTATTTTAAACCCTGTGGCAAGAGGATGGAAAAGAACATATTAAATCACTGGTATCAATAGGTCAGAGATTGTTTTGTGGCAATGAACACTGTAGTGTTGAGATAGTTTCCATTTAACATGACTTGCCACTGCCCAATTTATAAACCTGACTGGTGAACTGGGAATAGGGATGGCTTCTTGGGCAAACTAACATCCTATAGTCTAAGCAGCAGCTACCACCATTATCTGTCTCCTCTCATGACCACAAAATCCATCACAAAGAAAGCTAGCAATTTCTGATACTTTTTAATGAACTGTCTTAGAGAGAGTGTGAGAGAAAAAAATGTTTTTTCCTGAGTTACATAGGAAAAAGTTAGCTACAGAAAGCTCTGGATTTCTTTTGTGCTTGCTTCATAGTATGTAATATCACCAGGATTGCACTCTGAGCCTCTCTAGCTAATACTACAGCCTCTTAAATACAAATATTGAATTTGGAAGCAGTTTTATTACAAACACTCAGAGAGCAAAGAAGATAAACACAAGAAAATTGTTTCAGTATTTTGACAATCAAGTTTGAGAGCTTTTACACATCAACTCTTGGCAGTTCAGGATGTCAACACTGGAACTGAAGGGGTAGTCTTAGGAAAAAGCAAACAAAATAGGAGCCAAACCCCCCAGCATAATAATAATTAAAAGTCAGAGCATAAGGGAAAGATGTGATTTTTCCAAGGTGCTGAGACGAGAATACAGGATGTTAGTTTGTGTGGTCAAGGTGCGCATGGGGCTTAATTAGGGTTTTTATGACTGCTGCTGTTAACAAACCAATGGTGTGACCACTAAAATTCAACATCAGCTGTTGAGTATCAACACGGGAGCTATAAAAGCATAATGTTAATTTCTCTGTCTTTTCTTCTTTGCATATAATTCCTAATTGCAATCTCTGGTTTTAGGTGTGGTTTTTTTTTTGGTTTTTTTTTGAGTGGTGACCCTAAGTTAAACTAGAGTTAATTTGTTCACAAAATTGGCAAAGTGTATTAAAGTTTGACAAGTTGTGGTTCTTGAGAATTTCAGTGGTTGCATCATCAAATGAAATATTGGAACAATAACAATTCTCGGTAGTTTTTCCACCTTTGATGCCAGCTTGCTTTATTTTTCCTCCCAGAGAACATTTCCACTGCTTTCTTTCTGCATGCCATTTATATAACAAGAAAATTATATTATTGCACAGTGCTCTGGTTATATCATGTGTATCATTGTGTGATGACAAGTAATTCTGATGGTAGAGCAAGAGAAGTTCTGTCGTCAAAACAAAGAAGTTATAACTCAGGTAAAGATCTTGGTTCCTATGTTCACACCAAATGTGACCAAGCATCTTTTCAGAGTAGGTCGAGTTGCTAAAATGCATCTGTTGTACCCTAGCATTAACTCTTTTGCATCTCTTTGTGGTCACCTCTTCAATGCTATTTACATGCTTAGTGCTGTTTTGTGTTTCCATGTTGTTTTGTTTCTTTTCTGGTAGAAGATAAATGGTACTTCCTGGTTTCTTTAATAGCTTGGTGGTGTACCTAAATGTTCTTATATTCCTTACCTTGCTGTTCATGGTATTGAACCCAGTCCAGCAGAAAAACTAGATGGAGTTCAATGACAGATGCTAAGTACTTCCTTCATAGCTGCTTAGCCGTGACAGCAATGAACATGATTTCCTGCCGCAGGGTCATAGGGAAGCAGTGAACTTACCTGTTGTATTGAGTTGCTTATTGGTATGCCTTGGTCCTTGCAGATGCTGAATTTTAGCAGAAAGGTGTCCTTGTATTCATCTCGATGATTCTTGGTGTGTTAGTAGCAATAAGAACTTACACTAAATATGCAACATTTAGATGCCTTGAAACAAGAAAAAGCTAAAGAACTCCTTTTCAGCTCTGTAATTTCTACGTGTGTGATTTTTTTTTTTTTCGTTTAATTGCATTTTGCCCAGTGCTAGCAATGAATTTAAGGGAGAGAGGCTGAATCTGTCTCACTTGTGGCTCTCAAACGTGTGTATGCATGCACATATGCACACAGACATACACACTCTTGTTTGGCACCTTTCTGGTCTTAAAGCTCTTCATAATAGAGGCTCACACTTGCATTGCTAGGCTTTAGATTGGGGCCTGACAGCAGAGAGTTGTGTTTATTCAGAGCTGCTGGCTGCATTATGTGAAATTGTGGGTCAGTTGAGGAAAACTGCTGAAGTCCAGCATGTGGTAAATGTTGCAGAATTGCTGCTGCCCCCACCTCAGTTGTTTTCCTTTTTTGAATGGTCAGGTGTTTGCTCTTGCAAAGTATAAAGGGAACATTAAATGCCTTCAGGAAAAGAAGAAAAAACTGAATGATGAATCAGAGCATATTGGTGCAGGAAGTTTGCCCTGCTGCCAAATCCAGACTGCTTCTTTAAAGCAGTCGTCTTTTAGGCACTAAAGATTAGAGATCAAGTCAGCAGCACTCTTTGCTTGTAAAATTTCCTTGAATGTGGACCTGTATAAAGAAATAAATAGCATTTTCTCCTGATGTTGTAGAACTAGTTTTTAAAATGAGTTCTGTGCCTTTACAAGGGTTCAGAGCTATTTGGATGATATTTCCTCTTCTATTTCCCACTGTGTGGGAAGTGGTGTCTGCATGTGATTCTGATCATGAAACGAAGATTGTGAAAGCACTGCTCAGAATACTGCTGCTGTTATAAGCAGTGATGAAACCAGGCATCAAGGTACTTCGGTGTGATGTTAAGAGTTTCAATTAGTCATGCTGGTAAATTACTTGCCAGATGATGTTGTTCAGTGGCCTTTGTAGAAGTAAGTGGTCTTGGACCATTTCCTTATGTGTGGGTGAGTCATGCTCAGTATGAAGTGTTGTTGCGTGGTGTGCTTGTATTTCAGAGCTTGAAAATTGAGATAAATAAGGTAAATGACTGCTATGCCTGCTTGTATGTGTGAGGCCTTCAGCCCACAAATCGCCTTGGAAACCATAGTACCTCAGGCTCACTGGCTAGCAGAGAATGTAACAGCACAGCAAGTTGTCTGCAAATTGTAGTGGAGGCTTGAGTAATGTTCTTGAGCTAGAGTAGTTCTAGAGAACAGAGCTTTCAGTGCCAGCTTGATAAGACTTTTTTTGCTGTGAAATGCTAATGTAGTACTGTGGGTTTTGAGTCTTCTGAATCTAGCCTTGCCAGATTCTGGATTCTGGTCCTTTTTAGGACCTCCCAGGATAGGTCTGAAGTACAGGACCTGCCTGCTTCTGCCTCCCTGCTAGATTGCTTTAGCCATAGTAACAAGCAGTACATAATATTTATGTCACTTTTCTCTGGCTCTGGGCAACTAGGCAGATATGATCATAATTCCTAGTGTGTGGGAAGGAGCATAGTGTTTCTGTTTTCTAGCAATAAGACAGATAAAAACCGTGTTGCTAATGTGTTCAAAGTATAAGTCCTGTATGAAACTAAATGAGTAGTGCTGGACGTGTGAATTGTACCACTCTTGAGGTTGTGCTGAAATTTCATGTACTGCTGCTTCAGAGAACTGCAGTTTAAGTTAACTGTATTTGCCTTGTTGCCTTGGGTTATGTGCTATGTTTTTTGTCATGGGATAGGAGCCTTTGGGATGCAGCAGGGAGTAGAAACAGCAGCTACTGCTCAGAGGAGAACAGAACAATTCCTTGTTCAGCCATTATCCCTGGAGTGTCTGAAAGAGGATAAGGACACAAGGAGAGAATTCTGCATAGTTTGCCAGGTGGCTAATAGGAGGCGGACATCTTCATATTTCATCTAACCCGATGTTACTGTAGCCATAATGATGGGGAACCTCCGTCCACCCTCCTACTTAAGCAGTTATTGGGAAATACCTCTTCCTGATACCTCACCTAGGGAGGCTAGAAGGTATGTAATGCTCATACTGGAGTTATTACAGACAGAGCAAATGAGTCTGTGGTATGAGTATCAACCGTTAGTATGTGGTACTTGCTGATTTTAACCTATTTTATTTTAACCAGCTGGCGAATGAAGTTGCTAAGCACTGTCCATCATATTTGAAAAATCATGGCAGTCAGGTGAAGTTCCCAATGAATGGCAAAAGGGAAATATAACCCCCATCTGAAAAAAGGGGAAAATGGATGACCCAGGGAACTACAGAGCAGTCCGTCTCACCTCTGTGCCTGGCAAAATCTTGGAGCAGGTTCTCCTGGAAGGCATGCTAAGGCACATGAAAAACAACAAGGTGCTTGGTGACAGCCAGCATGGCTTCACTAAGGGGAAATCCTGCCTGACCAATTTGGTGGCCTTCTGTGATGGGGCTACAGAGCTGATGGACAGGGAGAGAGCAGTTGATGTCATCTACCTGGACTTGTGCAAAACGTTTGACACTGTCCCACACGACATCCTTCTCTCTAAATTGGAGAGATATCAATTTGATGGATGGACCACTCGGTGGATAAAGAACTGGCTGGATGGCCGCATGCAAAGAGTTGTGGTCAATGGTTCAATGTTCAGCTGGTCCCTCAGGGATCAGTGTTGGTCAACATCTTCATTGCTGACATGGACAGTGAGATTGAGTGCGCCCTCAGCAAGTTTGCCAATGACACCAAGTTGTGTGGTTCGGTTGATACCCTGGAGGGAAGGAATGCCATCCAGAGGGACCTTGACACGCTTGTGAGGTGGGCTGATGCCAACCTTATGAAGTTTAACCATGCCAAGTGCAAGGTCCTACACCTGAGTCAGAGCAATGCCAGGCACAGCTACAGGTTGGGCAGAGAAGAGATTCAGAGCAGCCCCGTGGAGAAGGACTTGGGGGTGTTAGTCAATGAGAAACTGAACATGAGCCGGCTTCAGTGTGCGCTCGCAACCCAGAAAGCCAACCATATCCTGGGGTGCATCAAAAAGAGTGTGACCAGCAGGTCGAAGGAGGTGATCCTGCCCCTCTACTCTGCTCTTGTGAGACCTCACTTGGAGTATTGTGTACAGTTCTGGTGTCCTCAGCACAACAAGGACATGGAGCTGTTGGAACAAGTCCAGAGGAAGACCTTGAGGATGATCAGGGGACTGGAGCACCTCCCATATGAATACAGACTGAGAAAGGTGGTGCTGTTCAGCCTGGAGAAGAGAAGGCTGTGTGGAGACCTCATAGCACCCTTCCTGTATCTGAAGGGAACCTATAAGAATGCTGGGGATGGACTCTTCACTAGGGACTGTAGTGATAGGACAAGGGGTAACGGGTTAAAACTTAAACAACAGAAGATTAGATTGGATATAAGGAGGAAGTTCTTTACTGTGAAGGTGGTGAAGCACTAGAATGGGTTGCCCAGGGAAGCTGTGAATGCTCTGCCCCTGGCGGTGTTCAAGGCCAGGTTGGACAGAGCCTTGGGTAACATGGTTTAGTGGGAAGTGTCACTGCCCATGGCAGTGGGTTTGGAATTAGATGGTCTTAAGGTCCTTTCCAACCCTAACTATTCTATGATTCTATGATTCTGTTGGGTGAATGAGATCATAACATGGGTTAGCATGAAGGTAGTGGAACCCAGAATACCTGATGTCGAAATGAAACTCTGTACATAAGTAAAGGCTTAATTGTATAAGTAATCCTATGGGAATGCTTGAGAAAAATCTGAAAGGCTTAGTGGAGGGAATTATTATGGAGTAGCACCTGCACATTTGTGTGTCCTGTCATCTGCATGATACAACAATTAGTTGGGGGTCCTAAGAGAGAGATGTTAGCTGAAAGGGTGCCAAATGTTGCCTTGGTTGTATAGCACTTGTAATACGAACCTCCACAAAGGTCTATTTTTATTTTTTTTTTTAATTCATTGTTTATTTTGTTTTAATTTTCATTAGGGATAAAGCATTTAAGTATCTAAAAATTACATAATATTAATTAGTTATACTGCAGCAGTCTTCAACTGGCTTCTACTTTACGTTTTCTGGTTCTTCCTTTTCTAGTAATAATGGAAGTAATCTGTGTTTTTTACTTCAGCAGAAATCCATCAAGTTTGTTGCTTTGAAACACAGTAGGGAAATACTACCTTAAAAATGTAGTTATGTCCTTAGAATAGATTAAGATTCTGATGTTTCTAATAATAATAAATTAGCAAGACGGTACATTTTCTGCTTGGTAACTGACTGGAAGGCAACATGATTACTTACGGTGTTTAGTTTCAAATACTAGTTTTCTCTTCCTTAAATTGCATTAGTTATATCTAATTATAGGTACAGTTTGTGATAATCAATTTGAAGCATAACGATGTGAGTTACCTCTCTCTATAAAGAATATATTTTGACTTGGAACATTAGAGGTATTTTGAATGCTGTGTGATTTTCATTTGTGATTTGATTACACAGGTAATTGAAATGTGACAGACTCTGATAACATTTTGTTGGAACAAATTGGTGAGTTCAACTTCTTTCTCAGATTTTTTTTTTTTTTCCTTCATAAATGTAAAAGAAAGGAGAGGTTTCATCTGCTTGCCATACAGATGTTTATGAAACATTTACCTTTTTTGCACTGCATTTATCTTATTTTGCCTTTCTATTGTGATCTCTTCTGGAAGAAAAAACCCAAACCTCCCTCCTCGAGCCAATAAACCCAGCAATAGAGCTCTTACTGCCCAATGACTTTAAACCAGGCTTAAGCATACTTTGGTAATTTAGGTGTAGATTATAATGAATTTATATCAACTTAAAACTCACACTGTGCCATTGCAAATATGATATATTAGTATTCACAAGTAAGTTATCCAGTAGTTCTTGATCATGATGAAAACTATGCAGTTATTTAAAGACTTCAGAGCTGCTCAATATTTGGTAAACATCTGTAAAAGCTGTTACAACTTTTTACTTGTGATGAAACTGGAAGACCAACCTTATGTGAAATGTTGGTTAAAGCAAGTATTTTTATTTCTATCTTGCAATATATCTGGGGGTTGATTGGGCCACTGTTGATTGCTCACAAGTCAACACACAAGCCCCTTATTCAGAAATAAGCTATCAAAATACTTCAAATGTTATATAGGTAAAAGCTATTATATGTTATTAGATTCTCCATAGCCAATTTTTTCTCCTGAGTAACCTGATTTTAGACTCCAGTCATGCAATTAGATTTACATATGAGTAGACTCATTAACCACAGCAGCTTGCTCATTTACAATGAACTAAAGTATGTGTATAAATTCTCTCAGCATGGGGAATTCAATATGTTCTGATAAATTGTTTTGTTGGAATGGGCAAGACCAAACAAAACCAGACTAACCAGAAACTGTTGTTTTGGTGGAGAATCTGGGGAAGGATAAAAGGAGTGAGAATAAAATGAGAACTGTTCTTTTACCAGCTGAAAAGAAAAACCTGACTGAAAGTTCCTACAGAATGTAAATCTCCAATAAGTTAATTCAGGACTACTGAGCCACATTGTTATGGATATTATTGGAATGTTTTGTTGGAAAAGTGTCTAAAATTTAATTTAGATAATATATCGATAGATTTGTGCATACTTATAAGTGTAAATGCACACATACATCTACACATTACAAGTGTGGATGCCCTGCCATATGTAATATCACAGGTACTCTTCTAATGCTGGGATTTGCATTTTATTATTTTTTTTTTTTCATTCTGCTATTTGTAGTTTGCTAAAATTTCTCCATGGGTGATGTCGATCTCTGTGTAGTAGATTTAAGTTCACTAAAAGCAAGCCTGCTTTTCCTGGTAGTCTTAGGAATTGTCACAGATTTGTAGGGAATCATAAGATTAATAGCAGCTTGGAACTAAGTTTGAATGTCTTCCTAGTGGCTTTTTTTTTTTCCAATTCATTACCAACAGTGTTTAAAAAAAAAGAAAAAAAGGATAATAGGCCTGATGATAATTTTTTTTTTTTTGTGAAAATAATATGATCTAAGCTAACTTTCTTAGTGCTTCCTAGTGTTTCCCTGTGTTCAAGACCAAAAGAACCCTTCATTATTTGGTGTACATATGAGTATTGTTTTACGTAAGTAGGTTTAGTGTGATGAACTTGCAGAAGTAGGTAAAACCGCTGTCTTGTAGTTACATGTTGAAACATATGAACCATGGGCACTTCTTGAGGTTTTCTGTATGCAAGCTGATTCTCTCCACCCTTTCCTGGGGCAGAAGTTTGGCTCTTTCCAAAGCATGTCCTTTCAGTGCCACCTCTTGGTAGGTTCACACACTGGCTTCGTTGCAGAGTTAATTTTCATGAGTGAAGAGGTAAGCATACCCTTAAAACAGAAATAGGCTTCTGTCTTGTTAGCTGCCCATTGAGGAGTATTAAAGTGTGCTAGTATCAGTGGATACATGAAAGTCTGAACTCCACATTGATTTGTTGAAAATGCAGTAAGAGAAGTTGGCTGATGAACCACCCCCTGATGGGTTTAGTGATGTTGCTACAAAGGTTTGCATGTGTTTGGATTTAGCCCAGTAAACAAAAACCTGTAAAGTAATATTTTCCAACATATTTTTATCAACTGTGTGTGCCTAGTAGCCTGGATTATAATGCTGTGTGTTCAGTAGTTTTTACGGATGATGTGAAAAGAGTTGTGCTTTGGGTGTATAAAGGGTTCCATAATCTTATGTGCTTTAAGGAGTAGAATTGAGGAGCTTGTACTTTAAGAACTTTGTTCTTCCTGCTTCTTCCAAGATATCCATAGTGCTTCAGATTTTAAGGAGGAATATTCCTGCGACAGGATCCAAGAATGAAAGGCCCAAGTGAGGTGCGCACCTAGCCCTTCTTCAAAAATTTCAGTTTCTTCCTTCTGTCTTGATTTGGTCCCTGTTTCCTTTTTTAGGATTTTGCTTAGGATTTTCTGTAATTTCTAAAACAGTGCAACTGGTAAATCTGCAGGTGAATGCTATTTGCTCAATAGATCTTGCAGGCATGACCATGCTTAGACCAATCATGCCAATTTTGGCTGTTAGCCAGATTGCTTCATTAACATCTCTTCTTCATGGAGATGGTATTGGTGGTTATGGTGCTATAATCAGTAGTTCACTTACCCCTTTACTTTGTTATAGATTACACCTAAAATTGCTGAGAAAAGCTAGAGATGAACAAATCACATCAGAGAATACTCCGAAAGGATGCTCATCTAATCTAATAATATACACTGAACAGATGAAAAGGAATTGAAAAGTGCTATTCAAATGCCAGACAATACCAAAGATATAATCCTGCAAACGTATTTTACTAGGATAATTAGGAAAAAAAAAACCCCACCTGTAAATGTACATACTTGAATGGGAACAGGGAATTGAAAAGCTTTCATTATGTCAGTGGAGAAGGTGAAAAGCTTAATTTTCCTTTCAAGTTTACTCGTAATGAAGTTGTGGATTCCTGACTGACAATTAAGCCCAAAAGCTCTGCTGCCAATCTCAGTAAGAACATTCTTACTCATTTCAACAGCAGATACTTAATATTTAATTGCTTCAGCATTTCTGGTGGTTCTCCCCCCGTGTGTTTTGTGCACCCTTCATGATAATATGTTTTGAAGGGCATACAGAAGTGTCATCACTTTCTCTTAGCATCACTGGCAGGGAGGATTGACTGGCAAGGCACAAGTCTCTAGGTACATAGAAAAGAATGAGTTCTCTCTTTAGTTTATGTTAAAGACATAGAGATGCAGAGACATCTAAAATTGCTTGTGTATGTATTTGGTGTTTATCTGTGAACTGAGGATTGCTCAAAAAGAATAAAAATAATAGCATCTTGTTGTTGGCAACAAAATTGATCCTTTTCAGAAGTAGTGGAACTCCTCAGAAGAGAAAATATCAGGTTTCTTTATGGAGAATCACAAACTGCTCTTGAAAAGTTTTGTTTGGTTGGTTGGTTGGTTTTCAGGTTGCTGAAAGTATTAACAAAGTTTGTTCAATCCAAAATATTGATTTTAGAAATACTAAAATTCACACTGGGGTTTGGCATATTCACCAGATTGTGGTGGAAAACCTGTTCTTTTCAATGCCAGATCATCAAATAGCTCAGGAGTTGGGATGAATCTTGGCACTGTGCAAGGTACGGTATAGGGCTCCATTTTACATGGTTCAACACCGGAACAAGATATTTTTCCTTCATTCTCCTTCTTCTTGAAAAGCAGTGTAAAAGATTATGCTGTGTGACTTTCTCAGCTGCCTGTCCTGAAAAAAAAAACTATTAAGCTTTGTGTAAATGTTACTAGACCAGAAAAAGACAGGTTGAAGTAGCAGCTTATAAGTTAGGATGTTACGTGGGGCACAAGAGGCTGGCCTACTTGGAGTGGGGGGTTTTTATAAAATCAAGTTCTCCTTTGGGGTCAAAATTATGTTATTTTCATACCTGCATGGTTCAATGAGATGTTTTCTGCAGCTCTGAAATATGGTTTTGTTTAAGTACTACAAAAGTCAGAGTTTTGTTGGCTTGTATTATGGGTGAAGCAAGTTATGTTGTTTCATTCTAAAACTGTATGGCGGAAGCTGAGCTTTCTTTTATGCTGTCTTTTAAGCAGCATACCTACTTTATATCACTGCATTGTATAGTAGCTTTATAGTGCTGTTGTTATTTGTTTCCACTCATTTTAGATATTCTGAGTGCAGCAGAGTGTTTCTGAAATACCCAAACCTGGGCAGAACTTGTTTATGATAAGGCTTAAATTCTGCAGTGTTTAATATTGGATTGAAATCTTAGCCCAGCTGAAGCTGGTGCAAATACCTGTTTCTTCCCTTGAAGCCAGCTTTTCCTGCCCTTCAGCTATGTCCAGACTGTCAGTGTATGTCTCTGTATATAATAGTTAATGCTCTGTTCTTAGTATTACCAGCATTAAAAATAAGAAAGAAAAGACCCAAACCAGATTCTGATTCTGCTGTCACATTCAGGGTGAGAAGAGAACTGATTTGAACCAGGAAATTTTCTGATTAGGATTTAATGAGAATACTTTTGTCTGTCGTTGCCATCTGCTTTGCCTTACTTGTAAGGTCTGCATCTTTGATGTGGACAGTTTCCTACGCCCATTGCAAAATTAATCCAACAAGTTTAGAGTCTGTGATGCCGTTTTTTTATTTTCATTACATGTTTCTGTCTGAAACACAGCAAAAATGATCTATGTTGAATGTGGTGATCTTTCCCAAGGCATATTTCACAGGCAAGTGATTTCAATTCGAGTAGTGTGGTGCAACTTAAAACAGGCAGTGATAGCAAATCATTAACATGTAATAATAACTTGGATAAATGGAAACCTACCAGAATGGTTTCTAAAATTTTGTCATGTATGTTTCCCTTTTTGACATTTCTTCCTTACAAGTCACAGAAGTTTTAGTTGGGTATGGAGGTCCCCAGGGCCTCATTCGTCACAGGCATGCTTACTGAAGTGTGTCTTCATTTTCTGGGAGATCTTCTGCCAAATTCTCTTTCCTCAGTGTGATTAATGAATGCATGGGAGGAGAAGGGTGCATGGAGTGGTTAGAGACAAGCACTTCCTCCACCTTGCAGAGATGCATCCCAGGCTTATGGCACTGGAGAAAGCTACTAAGGAAGAGCTGAATGAGTTTTCTGAAGTGTAGCACGTTTTAGAGTTAGATTGCAAGTAGGATTGCAAGTTTGCCAATGACCCCAAGCTGTGTGGTTCAGTTGATACGCTGGAAGGAAGGAATGCCATCCAGAGGGACCTTGACACGCTTGTGAGGTGGGCTGATGCCAACCTTATGAAGTTCAACCATGCCAAGTGCAAGGTCCTACACCTGGGTCGGAGCAATGCCAGGCACAGCTACAGGTTGGGCAGAGAAAAGATTCAGAGCAGCCCTGTGGAGAAGGACTTGGGGGTGCTGGTCGATGTGCAACTTAATATGAGCTGGCTTCAGCGTTCACTCGCAGCCCAGAAAGCCATCCGTATCCTGGGCTGCATCAAAAGGAGTGTGACCAGCAGGTCGAAGGAGGTGATCCTGCCCCTCTACTCTGCTCTTGTGAGACCTCACTTGGAGTATTGTGTGCAGTTCTGGTGTCCTCAACATAACAAGGACATGGAGCTGTTGGAACAAGTCCAGAGGAAGGCCATGAGGATGACCAGGGGACTGGAGCACCTCCCGTAGAAGAGAAGGCTGTGTGGAGACCTCATAGCAGCCTTCTAGTATCTAAAGGGGCCCTATAAAGATGCTGGGGATGGACTCTTCACTAGGGACTGTAGTGATAGGACAAGGGGTAACGGGTTAAAGCTTAAACAGGGGAAGTTTCTTATTGTAAGGGTGGTGAGGCACTGGAATAGGTTGCCCAGGGAAGTTGTGAATGCTCTACCCCTGGCGGTGTTCAAGGCCAGGTTGGACAGAGCCTTGGGTGGCATGTTTTAGTGTGAGGTGTCCCTGCCCATGGCAGGGGGGTTGGAAGTGAATGATCTTAAGGTCCTTTCCAACCCTAACTATTCTATTCTTCTATTATTCTATGATTTTAAGATTAAGTCATTAGGTTTGACGGTGATATTCTGATGCACTGGAAACATGGCAATGGGACTGAGACAAGACTTACTGAACTCAAGTGACATTCCTGATATGAGATGATTCTTCTACTGTGAAAACATATGGAAAAACATGATTAACACAAGTACCACTGATTTCAGGCACAGCCAAAGTGGTGGGGAGTTTTAACAAATTTCAGAATAAGTGGGGCACTGCAGAGGGCATTTCCTCCTAAGGTATGCTCCAGAATCACATCAAGATGTGTTGAAGAACAGCTTGAAAAGAGATGTCGTACAGGTAAAGGGATGCTTCTTTCCTCTGTGAGCTGGGAAAAGACTCATCAGCTTCTTTCCTCTGTGAGCTGGGAAAAGACTCATCAGCTTTCTACTATGGAGACAGTAGAGTAATCCAGATAGTCCCAGCTGGTACTGTAGGAACCAGAGAGCATATTCAGTGACCAAGAGTCAAACTGATGTCTCAGTGTATGCAATGACTGAAGTGAGGTGGGGTAATCCCTCTCATGTTACAAGGTTTATCCCATGAACGCAAGCTTGTTGAAAGATTCAGCTGCACCTAAACTTGACATCCTGGTGGACTGCTTGAATCATTCTGATTGTACAGCCAAGTATTATGTTCTGGCAAAGTAGATAGAAGGTTTTCTCTCTCAGTGAGACTACAGTACCTGTAGTCTCTGTGTTGAAAAGAGAATGGAGGCATAAGTAATGGAAGGAAGAATAGAAGGGCATGGAGAAAATCTTGGCAAGCTGCTTAAGCCTTCTAACGGCACCACTGAGTATAAGAGTGGTAGGAGGTAGAGGCAAACCTGTGTGCAATGTAAACTGCCATAGTTAGTAAGTACCCAACCTAGGAGAAACAACAATAATATCGAAAAATTACCATCCTGCTTAATCTTGCAGTCTCTGAGCCTAGACCTGGTTTTGAAATGTCAAAAAGAGTTAAACACAGAATACCATTTTCAAAGACTTTTAAGTGTGTGAGCCAAAGTGCATCTGAGTCATACAGCGGGGTCTAACAACCCAGATCCTTCCATACATTTGCATCCCTAACTCCCAGTGTTTTTCAGTTGGAAGCTGGGGTTCCTTAGAAGTTTATAAGCTTCTGAAATGTTTGGTTTTGGTAGGTAGCAGGAGGGATTGCACTAATAAAGTACAGTCAAGTGGTCCTCTGTCTGAAGCAGATTTGTAAGTGTACCAAAGGGAACTGTTTGTCCCAGCAGTTGCTGGGAAGAGGCAGGGAGCAGTAGTGAATGAATTAAATAACAGGTAACTGAATAATGGATTCGCTTAGTTTCATGAGAACTTATTCACACTCTTTTTTTGCGTTTGTTGTCACCTGAGAATCTAGCGCTGTTTACAGCTTATCCCATGCTGAATTATTTCATCTGCTCATTATTCCAAATAAAAACTTTCTGTAAGTCTCTATCACAGGTGAAGAAATCTAAATAAATTAAGCACATCTGCAAACAGAGCTGCTGCTGTATTTCTTATGAACAAATAGACAAATGGCAGGGAAAATATTCTCAGTTCTCTGCTGTGTCAACGTGTCAAAACTCATCAGGATTAACTTCACCCCTGGGTGACTGTGTATCTTTCTTCACAAACATTTATGATTTTCTGGCACTGGTTACCAAGTCCATATCAACAGAGAGACTTTCATGCTGAGATGAGTTACACAGATTGAGCAGAAATATTAGCACAGTAATTTGAAATGCATGATATATGCAGTGCCTTGTCTGCAAAGCTTGTTAATTTGCTACTTTTGACAAGCCAATTTAACCATAGGAAATTGTTGATAGTAATTAAAACAACTTGAGTGTGGAGATGGTGGGTTTTTCAAATGGAATCTAAGTTTTGTAAACTTGCTAGTTCTGCCAAAGTCTTAAGTTAGCTTAAGTTACCAGAGTACCTTAAGTTACTCAAGTTCTTAAATGACTTAGGTGGTTTGAAAATATTGCCTCTAAGAAGGGGTTTCAAAGTTTCACAAGACCTAGACTTCATTTAATCCTCGTAAACAAAGGTCTGAAAAATTACCCAAGTAGGGATGGGATTTGCATATTTGTATGTCTTTGAGGTCTGGCTCTGGAGCTTTAAAGACAGATTATGGAAGTAGACTCCAAAGACTCAGAGATTGCTTCACTATTTTATCTCAAGATTTATTGTTTAAATCCATGGATTTGATATCAAAAGAAAATGTTGTATTATATGGCAAACTGAACATTTTTCCTAAAATCACTGAGTATTCCATATGTTTATCCTGACATGCATGCAATCTCTAGTTGATTTGTGCTATTCTGGTGATCCATAACTGTGGAACTCTTAATCTAATTATATTTCTTTTTGACATGCTTCAACTGCTCCTTGTCGATTTCTGTATTTGTGTTATTTCCTTGTATTATAGTGGTGCTTGCAGGCTGCAGCTATGCTTAGATCTCTTATTGGGCTGAACAAGTGATCTAAAGGGATAAAATGTAGGAGGAAAAAAGTAAGACAATTTAGAAGAACCTGCCCAGAAGTATGGTTGCACTGCCCTTTGTCTTCCCTATTTTAAGGATGTAAAGGTCATGTGCATTGGCTTGAGTGGTTTCTTCTTTGGATAAGCTTCAGCTTTTGTCATCTGCTGTGCAAACTGTGTAATGGCACTAAACAGAGTGAAAGGAGGGTATCAGCCTTAGTACCTGGCACTTCTTCATTTTCCTCAGCTATGCTGGGCTTCTGTCAACAAAGGACTGTACTTTTTTACAGTTGTTCTGCTTAAGGTCACTCCCATGATCTCATCTTGCATGACAGAAAAATCAGTTTCTCAAAAAAAAAATTGAATTGATGAAATCTAGTCTATGACAGCAGTCTGCCTTCCTTAGAGCAGCAGCTCTCTTATCAGGATCACAGCCTGAGGATTTCTACAACCCCTTTGTTTCTATGTATTGTTTCATCCCAGAATCCAAAATGCTGTCAGAGCATATTTAATATTCTAACCATTCCATGTGTCAAACAAACATTTGGGTTGTATCTAAGCTGAAGAACAAAATATAATTATTTTTCCTGTTCCTATGTATGGCTGTCTACCTTTACACATGCTTGTGAAGAGGGTTTTCTTGAGCCCAAATACTGCAGGGAGATATGAAATTATATCTCACCAGCCACAAAAAAACACTAACCTTGTTAGCGATGGCAGAGACACTGCGGAGCAAGTAAGGAGATCAGCGGATCCTGAACGCTGCTTTATGTTTGATGGGTGGTGCTAGTGAAGTATTCCAAAGCAGCCAGGACTGACTGTGACTTTCAGACTATAAATTACTTTGGAAGACCCCATTTGCAAAGGGATTTTGAAAAACAGGCTGAACATGGAAGAGGAGCTCTGAATGTTAGGCACTGATTTCTTGCCCAAACCAAGATTGTTTTATACAATGTAGTACAATCCACTTCTGTATCTGTCTTTTACAGACCTAATTATGAGGGTAAAAAATAATTTATATTTTTTTCTTTCTTCGGAAATTAGCCTAAAACCTGTTTTTGAAATTATAGTCCTCCTTATTCACATAACAACATAAGAGACAATGTGTAGACTATATGCCATAGATTATTTTGCTAAGTGATAATGAAAGCAAGATGTACAGAAGACATATTACTTATTGTTTTTTAATAAAGGTGGTTAAATATATACATTTTTCCTCATAAAGTCTCCTTGAATGATCCTAGTTGGAAATTTATCATGTCAAAGTATTTTAGTTTCACAATCCATTTTTTCCCAGTTCACATCAGGAAGTTGAAGATTGATGCCTGATTAAAACATCTGTCCCACACCAGAGAAATTTCCAATTAAAAACCTTAGCAAACAGGGATACATCAAGTTAGAAAAATCGCGCTACCTGTTCTGTGGATTTCCCACCAGCTACTGACACCTGAGCTCCTTGTAGAGTACAAGAATAATTACAGTGTATTTGCATAGGCTGATGCCAGATTCTTGCAAAATAAATGCAGGAAAGGATTAACATGCTTATTCATAGACCTTGCACATTATACACTGGATTCTTGAAATAATTGTCTCCTCTTCCTCCCCCCTTAATTTTTTTGTTGCATAAGGTTTCTAGCTTGAAAGTTCTAGATAGAAAATTACTTTGAAGCTAGCTATAATGGATATTGTAGGAGAAACTGAGTAGAAACCAAATCTGTTTATTAAGTAAATATTGTCCTTGTCTGCATTTTTCAATGCTCTGTAAGTGTGGGGCGTATGTGTATCACAAACAGTGTTACCAGCTGGTTGAGGATAGTTGGGATTCCCCAAGGATATGCAGTTGACTCTAGCTGGGATCAAACATCAACCTACAGTTTGTGGTTTTTGCTAAAATGACAACTAGAAATGCCAGCTGAGATCAGGCTCCTGAGCACTCAGTTCTGTACACAGGGAAAGCATATTCAACACAAAGCCTATGAGAACAAGATACTCAAAAAAAGTAGAATGCAAGCAGTACACCAAGAAGCTACTTACTCTGTTGACCCATTCATCATATGCTGACTAAGGAAACTGGAATAGTCCTTGTGGGTTACTCAACTCGAACGCCTTCCTTTAGGTGCCAAATTGTTCCCCATACAATCTGTTTCTGTATAGTCTATTTGACTCTAAATGTCCTACCTAGTGTAGCTTCTGCTGTTTCATTTAGTAAGCTTTTCTGTTTCACTGTGAAGGAGCAGTATTCTGCCATTGGTAAAGGGAAAGGATTTTCCTGTAAAGGGAAAAATGAAGGAGAGCTGTAACTGCTTATAAAAGGCTTCAAGTTTATAAAAGGCTGATAAGACAAGCAGCCATAGGCCTGAACTTCAGGAATGATGATTTAAATAAGTTGTGTAGGTGAAACTTTGTAACAGTAAGACTAGTAAGAACTTGGGCTACTTGGATATAACACAGTTTCAAGTAGCAGAGATATTGTAGGAGAAGCTTTCACAGAGGTTGGAGATTACTCTAAGCAATCTTTTAATGTGTTTTTCAGTCCCATGTCTCTGTCTTTCTTGGACCTTCAAGGACATGGTGCCTGATGAAAATTAAAAAGTCATTTCATTATTATTGTTCACTATTGATATGTTCACTGTCAGTGGACAGAGCACTAACGGAGACACAGAAGGGCCTGTATTTTCTGTCCAGTTTTACTACTACCCTGATGCATGACTTCATGACCCTGCTAATCAGAAAGACACAGAACCTTCTGGTGTGCCTTTGTTGCAGGGACAGGACACTGCATGGTTCCCTCAAATGTTAGAAATGCAACTGTCTTTTCGTGGTGATTACTGGTTTTGGTGAGCAGCTGCCATGCTTAAAGCAATTCTGCTGGCTTATGTACTGCATTGCAGGGAAAAAAAAAATGTTTAGGTTATTTATTTTACTATTTTTTATTAGTGTGTACTGTCTTCCTTTTATTCATTGGGATTTATTTCTGAGTACCAAACCTGCACATTAGCATAGGTAGAGAGATACTTTTTATCTTGCCTAAGAGGTTATGACACTTAAAAATAAATTAATAAATTATTTACCCAGTATTGGTGTGAATTTCACTCCTTTTGGTTGTAAAGCTATGCATTGCAAAAGTTATTTTTTGATACTGCAATTGAAGGGGTTTTGAGATTATGGACTAGGTTTTTGGAAGAGCTTATAGCTGCTCTCACTCAGAACAATAGAGAAGAGCTTCCCCATTGAGAACAAAGGGAGCTGTGAGGTGCTGAGCACGTTTGAAACTTCATCTGTACAGCTTTAGACTGTGCATTTTGTTAAGGATTCTCTCTGAAGGTTCCAGTAGAAAGACTTGGTTTCAGCAGGCAATAGCACCAAGGGATTTGAATTGATGTTTATTTTTCCTCAGTTGCCCTCCTGGGCAAGCTAGGGCATACTGGAAAGTATAACTACAAGTTTCTAAGTCTGGAAGAACAAGTTTGTTTCCAGCCTGAAAATTTTCCACATCTGCTTAGTACAGGTCTGCTGCATTCACCCCCATTTTTAAACCTCAGCCCCCCACCAATTTAGTATTTCCCTCACAGTGTTTGCAGTCGCTTCCCACTGGCAAGACAAGGTCTTTGTCTGCTGTAACAGTGAAGCCTACCTTAATTTCTTCTTGGTCTCTCTCTCTTTCCAGGACCCTCTCTTCAGCCTTTGGGGCTGACTTTTGAGACTTACTGATCTTCTTACGCTGCTTTCCCATGAATAAAGTCTTATGCTAAAGCAGTAAGTGCTTTTCAAGACTTACTTTCCCGTGAGAAAGTCGAACGGTTGTGGTTTAAAACAGGTATCTGCATTTCTTTGTTGCCTGTTAATGCCACAGTATCAAAGTGCTTCAATACAGACTCACATTTGTGTGAAGCAGAAAAAGTACTTTTACATCTACTTTGCAGAAGAGATGTAGTACAGAGATGGTACTGCATGACATTTTACTTAAGAAGCAAAAATAAGCAGTATCAATACAGTCTGTAGTAAACAAACTATAATGAAATTGTAAATCAAGAATCATTGTAGCTGAACATGTGTGTCTAGCAAGGTCTTGGACAGGCTGGTTCTTGGCTCTGCCTGTATAACATTTTCATCAAACAAAGCTAAAATCATTACTGATAAAGTCAGCAAATGACATTAAGGCTACAATATTATTCAGCAAATGATAAAGAAGTCAAAAAAATAGTTGCAGTCTGCATGCAGATGATTAAAAATCTGCAAATGATGTGCATTCCCATATGCTTATATGAAAAGATAAATAATGCTTACTGTACATGATGGGGGAGTGGGGAGTAGGGGTGGGCTCTGTCCTAGGACACCGTGTTTCTAGAAGGTAATTACGCATTGTCACAGGTGGTGAACTGGATAATGAATGATGGATGCCCTATAGTGCTTGCGAGTCAAGAGACTTATATGAATCCCAGACATACAAAGATCAATGTACAATAGGAGTACAATGTTTACAACAGCTTTATTGCAGTTATAACCACTACTGGAATGCAGCTTTAATTTTCATGTCTGTTGTTTAAGAAGTAGTGGTAAAATTAAGAGGAGAACAACAAGGAAGATAATTGAGATCCTGAAAATCAAGCTACTGTTTGTAAACATATTTGCTTATGTATTCTATTTCTTCAAAGAAAGAGTAGATTAAACTGATCACAGTCTATGAATACCTATTTGAAATGTTGAGAAATACAGTAACAGGTGTCCAGCTATTAAATGAAGGAACAGCAGCATACTAAAAAGTTGACTAAACCAATTGAGCAAAAGTTGAAAGAGAAGTTTCATTTTGAATGAGCAGAATGATTAATGACTGACATTTTTGAGCATCATTGCGGATCCACCCCACAATGAAGATTAAATAAGAAAGCATTCCTAGTGTTTGTCGTACCAGAGTTGAAGTTGGAAGGTGAAATTATTTCTAGATAGCTCTATCATGTGATTCTTGGGGCAGTACTTAATCCCAAGGCTTGGGCGACTTGATTTTTTTAACCCTCCTCCTTTTTCTTAAGCTTCCTGTACGTAGAAAGCAACATCCTATTTCCAGCTCTACATGTCATGGTTTGTGCCCTCAATACTAGAAGCTGCAGTGGTCTGCTGCATCTGCTCCCTAAGAAGGAAACTAGGAGAACAGTAAGAATTATGAGGAATTTTAGTAGGAAACTAGGGGGCATCCCATTTCTGCAGTGCTACAAAATTTACTTGTATATTAGATTTTAGTGATAGCTTGCTACTTGAGTATCGTTGTACCGTCTTCTTTCCTATTCATTTCCCCTGCTATTCTAAAAATTCATTCAAACTCGAAAGTGTAAAATATAATCTTTAATGCTTATTTCATTATTTCTGGCACTGAATCCACTGATTTCAATAAAATATATCCAGAAGGGCACTGTGTCATTTTTCCTGAACATTGCAGGAGCCATGTTAAAATGTATATGCTAATTGAATGCAGGAAAGCAGGATTTTAAGTTTATGAGCTCCCTCTTGCTTTTCCTAGCTATTTTGTATTGCCCTTATTTTCATGGCAGTTCCCTGCCAGCTTCTTTCTGTATAAAGTAATCATATTCAGGTATTCAGGATTAGATTGTAGGATAGCAATAGTAATAAGGATTTTTATTTTTATTTTTTTTAAACAGCGTGGCATGCACCCATGCTCAAAATTCTTTGAATATGGCCATGATCTCATTTCCTTCCTGTTCTTTCACTGTCACACGTGCACTGATGGGAGGGACAGTTGTTGCCAAGTACTGAATTGCTGGAGGTCCAAGGGGTATTTTCATTTCTTCCATCAGCCAGGCTGAAGTGCTCATTGCAACTACAGTAAGGTCCAATAATGTGCACATTGATGAGAAAACTGCAAAGCAAACAGAAGTACGGCAGCCTTTTGTGTTTGAGATTCAGCAGGCACACAAATCTGAAAGAGCCTCTTCTACTTTGACATTATCTACAAGTTCAATCTACAATATGCTGATTATATCATAATACAGAAAATTGGTTAATTCCCTCTGGAAATTTACAATAAAAATAATTTTCCCCTTGAACTGCTCTTGCTTCTTCCTTTGATTGGATGATGTTATCACCTTTATTCTTAAGCAGGGGACAAAGAGAGTGTTTTTATAGCAAAGTATGTACATTTATATAAAATCTGCACACTTTATGCATGTACCTTATACTTTCTTTATAAATATTAGCAATGAAGATAATTAGTCAAGCATATCTCTGAGTCACCAGGACTTGTGCAAAACTTTATCATTTGCAAGTGGCTATCAAATCACCTGAAATTTTCTTCCTCCTTTGGGAAAATTTTTTCCCTCTCCCCACCTTCTCTTCTTCATTTCTTTGAGTGTTGTCCTCAGAGAGCGTGTCGAGATCAACACTGGAATTATAGGTCACCACATTGGCTGATATGTTGATTTTGCTGTCCCAGTAGAAGCCGTTTTATTAGTTAAATGGGTCTGTTTCATTCATCTACCTATGGAAGGCAAGAAAGGTTGGCAATGGCAATAGCAAAAAACTCTAATATAAGGTTTACACTTGTTTCTGCATAGCAGAAGCTAGGAATAAGTCACACATTGTTTTGCCAGGGAAGGTAATTAAGAACCTGTTCAACTTCATTGTTATGTGGATGAACTCTCTAAACCTTATAAAGTCTCTGCTAACGATTTTACAGACATCAGTCATGAGATTGTCATGGTAATTAGCCGGTGGAGCCCTTGGCTAATGGTATGGAAAAAGACCAGATGAAGGAGATGGTGATCACTGCTTCTGGATTCCTGATCTCAGACACTGTGCATTTCCTGAATTTTAGTGTGTTTATGGGTAATATGCACTTGGAAGACATGTGGCTTTGCTCTTAATGCATAAGGGAAAAAGCCATATTTAATAGAATGCAGCTTTTATTTTCCGTATGTGTCACTGTGAAACTTTAAAGCATCTACGTCTCCTCCTACTAAATTGTGTTAGAGGCAGAATTCACATCTGATGAAAGCTCTTCAAATGATGTTATGGGGCATTTTTGTTATAAATTAGCACATACTGAAGGCTTGAGTTGGAGTAAGTATAGGGGGCTAGAGAAGGGTCCTCTGGGAGGTGACCTGGTAATGCTGTCTTGCAAAGTGTGTTTACCAAAAAACCACTCTTAAAAATGGTAAACTAGTTCTATAATCCACAGAAGGAAATACAAACCTTGATTAAAACCAAGTACTTCAGATTACTTGGCTTTATTTGAATTATAGACTCGTAATAGACAGATGTTGATCTTATCACAGCTAGTCTGTTAATAGTTCTACTAGTATTCTCTGTGGTAGAAGACACAGATGTAGAGAACCAGAATTCTGATTACCTCTGCATGTTGGCAAGTACTAGAATACTGTCTGCATGTTGGTACCTAAGCTTGGGAGTCTTCGTGAGGAACTTTCTACAGCAGTGAATTTCTTGCTACAGTTGAAACAAGCATGATTTCTGCTTCATATTGAGTTTTACTGGCTTCCCTAGCTCTCCATAAAACTTAAAGAGAAGGAATCTGTTATGTAAATATCTTGTTTTTTTCTTTTTTCTCTTTTTTGATTTTTATTTTATTTTGCATTAAGCCATTTTATGAGCAGTTAGTTTTCTTTGCCCCATAGTAATATTTCTGTTGCTGATTTGACATATCTTTGCTTGGGCTAAATAAAAAAAGATCTGCTTAATTTCGAGTAGACTAAAGAAAAATAACATGTCTGCCAAAGATATGTCATTTTCACAGTCAGGTACTTAGATCTGATATTGCTTCAGGTGTACAACAGTGCAGGGAAGAAGGGGTGGCTGTGGCTGGCTGTGGCCAGAGACAGATTTGCTAGAAAAATTGCCATAGCCTTTGCATTTTCTTCCTTGCTTATTCAGGGAACCACTTTAATGGTTTCTGACAAAGTCAAGATGGAGTCATAGCAAACTGCAGCTAGTTTTGAGGGGGGGAAGATAGGAGTAGGACCCTCAGAGCAGTTACTGCCTCTACAAGCAATGTTCCTGATATCAGAAGCAGGAATAGGTAGTCCGGGTTTCCGTTTTGGCTTTCTCTGACAAGAACAGACCAGCCTCCTCTGGCTGGCAGAGGCATGGTACGTAAATGAAGATTATGAAGCAACTAAGTAACCCATCATTTATAGGGAGAGCTATCTGTAAGAGCTGTATAATACTTTTGCCTGTAAAGTGACTTACCATCATTTGGTGTAACATATTCTAGGTAAATAGTTTGTTACCAGCCAAATGAGTTCATGATGAACAGCTGAGTTAAAGTATTATTCTTGGTTTTTAACTACTTCTGTAATATACTACAGGAATAGTAAGCTACAGAATTACCTTCCATGAGAACACACCCTGCAAATTCTTTAATCTTTAATCACCTTTAATTCTGCATTTCTATTTCCCTGTGGTTATATGTCAACAATGCATTTCCAGTTTTGATTTAGGGTATTAACATACATTACTGTTTTCAGGATTGTCAGTTTTCTTTTTTTGAAGGAGAGTTTATACTAGTTTATCCTACTTTCTAGAACATGACTGGTTTGTTACATCTATTAGGTATAAAGTGGAGCAGAGTCCACCAGCATGACTTAAAATTAGATTACTAGAATAGGGTATGTTAAGTTCTGTTCTGGGATGACCTTTGCAATGGACTTCTATTACATCAGTCTATTAAAAAAAAAAAAAAAAAAGAAAGGGCAATATAAAATGGCTTTTTATAAACAAACAAAAGAGTGCTAAGTTATGGAAGGACTTATTTATTTTGAGTTGCTACTTTCTGCAGAGAATATGAAGCATTATTTTGAATGAAGGTGAACTTTAGATTCCTGACAGGTGATCTCCCACTGCAACATATCATAGCAGCCTCTTGCTTGCTCAATAGTTCAAAATTTTGGTCTTGCTGAGACATGCAGATGTTGCTTTCAGGAGCTGTAATTATATTCAGTTGTACCTCCTGATACATGTCTCTTAATCTTTTAATTAAATCAGGTACGTCCAGCCAGTAAGAGATCACAGCTTTTACTAGTCAGTGCAAAATAACATGAATTGGAGGGAAGGCAGGATTGCTTAGACTACCTAGTGTATGGAGATTTTTTTTTTTGAGGGGAAAGTAAAAAATGCAGGAAGAAAAAAAAATAAAGGAACTCCATATGTTTGTGTGATACTGATGAACCCTGAAGACACAATTTTGGTAATCTAGTGCCAGTGCCACCAGCAGTAATGCAATAGGATCCTCTTAGTGACTGCATATCCCTTTTAACATCAGTAATAATTACTGTGTACACTTAAGCAATAAACTAATCCATGACTCCAATCAATCCTTTATAATTAAGCTTAATGAGTTGAATTGTCTTCAGTGTCAGGCCTAAATATTGCCTAAAACTACAAGAAAAGGAGATATAACAAAAATATTTTTGCAGGGATAGTACAAGGTTATTATGACATCATGTTTCTTTAAAATAGAAATACCTATAACTGATCAGAACACATATTTATTGAAAAAATATGCAAATAAAATGCTGTAGTTGCATTTTAGCCCATTGTCTCCCTTCACCCCCTGGTTATAGAGGCTTGTTGAAAATATCCAGAACTCCAAAAACATTTTGATGGTGTGTTTGTGCTGTTTAGCTCACTTTCTCGCATTATTTCTGAAACTGCTGTAACAGGAAAGAAGTTGCATAAATCAAATAGTCATTAATAAGCTGGATTTTCAAGGTTTTCCAGAATGGCCTAATTCTGTTCTTCACTTGACATAAGAAGAAGTAATATTAGGGCCAGCAGAAAGCTCCAAGGTAATATTACAATTTGAGTTATTTTAAGGACTAGAAAACTATTTTCTTCTCATTCAGTTTTGCAGACTTGTTAAAAATAACTATAATTTAAAGGAAAAAAAAAAAGGGGGGGATTCTGGACAGGATATTATGGCAAAAAAAAAAAAAAAAAAAGGTACATTACCCAAAGTTTTGGCTTGTAATTGATTGACCCTCAACATTCCATACAGTCCACAGTATAAAGAAGCATTTCATTAAATGCAAATAGGTTCAGATATGTGTGTAGTATGAGCAGTTGATGAAAGCGGTGGAGGGATGGAAAGGGATACTGAATCATGTAGTTTCTTCTTGTGCTATTAGTACCTGCTGTAACGAAAAAGTAATACAAAGAGACTACAGTGCTGCCTCCATGCCTTTGATAGTGGAACTTGACACAGAGTGGTTTGGAAACACATCCTTGTCTGACACTCGTGTTCTTTTGGCTCATTCAGATGTGAAAGTGTACTGAAGCCTGGGTCAAAGCCTCAACTGTGATAAACTGATGTCTGGACTTCGGTGAACACAGCTGCCAAATCTGAAAAGGTTTGGATCTTCTGTAGGTTTCATGTGCATAGATGTGCACTTTAATAGCTAGTTAGTGTCTTTAAAATGTCTGGTATTTGCTAGTATAGGCTTCTCTGAAAATTCCTTTAGATGGCACTTGGGCTGCCTTAAAAAAAAAAAAAAATAAATCTAACTCAAATCCCTTACACAATCCTCATTAAATGAAAATGTTCAGTCATTTCAGTCTCAATGGGAGATTTTTGTCTGAGACAGGATTTAATGCAATGCCATTCACATCTGTAGGAATATATTAAAAATTTAGAATGACCCAATATACAAAAATGAAGAACATAAATCATATTATGTCATTAATCAGATTGCCATATGTAGTTTCCAGTCTCTGCTTAATTTGACTGGGATATATCAAAATGTAATGCATCAAGTAAAAGGTATTTTTAAAAGGGATGAATGCAGCACGTACTCCATTACCTTTTTTTTTTTTTTTTTTTATTAATGGTCAAATGGAAAAACCTAATTTGCCGTGGTGATGACTTGAGAACTTGGCAGTAGTGTTTTCGTGTTTTTTGTGAAATAAAAAATGTGAAAGAGTATGTGTCCCTCAGAAATGGCAGAGGTTTGTGTCCCTACATAAGTGTGTGCATATTCACATAATTTACATAATCCCATTTAAAAGCCTTTTTGCAAATGGGGCAATGGAAAATGTCTTGAATTACACTTCCCTGGATATCCTCTGCACTTTCAGTGTAGTGGAATATGTAAAAGTCCAATGAATCAAGTGCTTCATAAGGAAAAGTGGCTCTGATTTTTCCATCCTTTATGCATATAGGATTGAACATGTAGTTTTCCTGACTCAGATGGAAAGCAATCATCACATAAGAAATTGACCAGCCACAGCCTGGATTGCAACTGGTTGTGTGATTTTTAAAGTCTTTTTATATGGTTTTCCCTTTTCCATTCTGCATACTACTGCTTACTGTGGTCAAGATTTGACTGCTTTTTCACCGTTCTCATTATGATTTCTCTATCTTTTATTCTTAAATAATGTTTCCTAAAGGAATTAACTCATTGTGGTTTTTAGTTCTTTCTGAGCTTGACAATCATAATCATGAAAATCTAAAAATGTCAGTGTTGCTACCGTGTTGGAAATGGATATAATGAATGCTAATAAAGACTTCAAAGGAGGAACTGTTTTTATTATTTTGGTTTAAAAATGACAGGTGTGTTTTCTTGAGTTAAACCTAGAAAGCACATTTGAGATGGATAAGTTCAAGGAAGAGGTGAAAGGAGATATTAAGTCACAAGATGAGCAAGGCTGTTTTTTGTCATATTTCTGTAAGCATTTGAACTCTGGCAACTTTAGTTGCCTTTAGCTTTCACAGACTGCTTGCAAGTTTCTGTAGTTGGTTGTACGTTATCTATCTCTTTCTTTCTTCATATTTTATGGAACTTGGACTGAAAATGCCAGCATTGTAAACAAATCACAAGCACTGAATAAAATGTCAATATTAATTTCTAAGTTTAGGTGACAATTGTAATAAAAGCTCTAACTATGGGAAGAAAGATAAAGCTAGTTACAGATACAATTTAGTCTCTGCCTCAGAATTGCTGACATGATGTTTGAGGAGCTAAAATAATTTTTTTTTTTGTTTTCTGAAATCACTGTCATCATTGTGTTTTTTAAGATAACATTTGTTTTTACTACAGTTTGTTGCTGCCAGTGCTTTTGCTATTAGTACTTCAGAAACCCGTTTTCCTGATTCTTCCAAATTACCTACTTCAAGCCATTTGCTTGCATGATCTGCAAAGGCTGCTTAGTGGTCTGGTGAATGGGTGTTGGTATGTGAAAAAGGCACATAGGTTCTGCCTTGCATTTAAACCTTTCAGCTCATCTCATGGCATCCTATGAAAGGGCTGCTTCTGAAAGAAAATGGGCAACTATGAGTTCAAGTCAGTAACTGTATTTCCTGGTTTATAGGGAAGTCACGTCTCTTTCTGGTTCAGCTTAAGCTGCACATGCAAACCAGTATGGCCAGAATTGGTTCTGTTTCTGACTGTGGTGTCCTTGCCTATCTGACTTCTGCTACTTTCTTCCCTTTCTGCATCTGCTAAGCGTGATCTTGTTCTGTGTCAGGTGACTGACTTCTCAGCTGTGTAAGTGGACTCATGACTAAAACCCGAGTCTCTTGTATCTTTAAATTACAGACTTCATAGCATACAGTTAATTGCTGTATGCGTTTTTTAGTGACAAATGGGTATGGTTATCTCTCTCATAGAATCACAGAATCCCAAGGGTTGGAAGGGACCTCAAAAGATCATCTAGTCCAACCCCCCTGCAAGAGCAGGGTAACCTACAGTACATCACACAGGAACTTGTCCAGGCGGGCCTTGAATATCTCCAGTGTAGGAGACTCCACAACCCCCCTGGGCAACCTGTTCCAGTGCTCTGTCACTCTTACAGTAAAGAAGTTCTTCCTGATGTTAACGTGGAACTTCCTATGCTCCAGTTTACACCCATTGCCCCTTGTCCTATCACTGGATATCACTGAAAAAAGCCTAGCTCCATCATCCTGACACCTACCCTTTACATATTTGTAAACATTGATGAGGTCACCCCTCAGTCTCCTCTTCTCCAAGCTAAAGAGACCCAGCTCCCTCAGCCTCTCCTCATAAGGGAGATGTTCCACTCCCTTAATCATCTTTGTGGCTCTGCGCTGGACTCCTTCAAGCAATTCCCTGTCCTTCTTGAACAGAGGGGCCCAGAACTGGACGCAATATTCCAGATGCGGCCTCACCAAGGCTGAGTAGAGGGGGAGGAGAACCTCTCTTGACCTACTAACCACTCCCTTTCTAATGCACCCTAAGATGCCATTTGCCTTCTTGGCCACAAGAGCACATTGCTGGCTCATGGTCATCCTCCTATCCACCAGGACCCCCAGGTCCCTTTCCCCTTCACTACATGTTCTGTAACTTTCTCCATATTGTGTTTGCCTGGCTATTGGTTTTGCACTGTATTTGCTGCATCGTTCTATTCCAAGATGCTCCTTTAGGATGAGTTGTCATCTCAATATTGCTACATGCTCTTTGAAAGAGATGTGTAGAGGAGGTGATAAGCTCCATTTCCAAGTGTAGCCCATGCTCATCAAACTTGAAATTCAGAACCGGAAACAGGTCTTGCTTGCTGTTATCTTTACAGTTCTATTTCAGGGGCTACAGCTTACATGAGTACTTTGTTTAGGGTTTTATGTGGCACATACTGAAGACTCCTGGCACCCAGCCTCTAGAGAATAGCAAAGAAAATGGAGGAAACAGAAGTACCAAACTTTATGGTGACTTATTCAGAGCTAAACAGCAGTTTGGTGCTTGAAATGGTTCTTTTTCTCAACAGAGTCGTGGAAAGAGTGGGCTAATGTTACACTCTTGAGCTGTACAGCCTCCTCTGTTTGTCAGTGATACAGGTAGCTTTCAGCTTGTCATTCGCTTGATGTTGCTAGTGCTGCAATAAGCTTTCATATATATGTATTCTTGCCAACTATATATCGTTTGTCTGGCTGAATCTATCTCAGTTTCTTCCAGATTTTAAGCATATATACCACATAAAAACCATCAGTAGAATTTTCTGTTGGGAGATGACACTCCAAGCCGAGAAAGTGAACAACAAGCAATGACAAAAGTGGAAAGTAAATGCAAAGTTTCATCATCTGAAAATTACTGTGGCATTGCAGTTCCCAGATGAGTAAAAACAATGCACCAACATTTCATCACAAATTCTCATCAAAGGTTCAAATAGAATTTTTACATTCATACACTATCATGAAGTATTTATAATTATTGTGCTAGAAAATCTAGCTGGTGATACTCAGAAATCAAAGGATTAAAAATAAAAGAAACATAAATGAATAAATAATTATAGACTCTGTGTATTCTCTAAACTTAGAGTGTCAAAGTTCTTCTGTAGTGGGGAATAACTGACATTTTCAATTGAGCTCCCTAAGAAAGAAATACAAAATATGCCAGTAGATGAGAGAAAGCTTTACTAAGAGAGATCTTAGTGAAATCAGTAAGAGTGTTAGCTGTTGTCCTGGGTTTACCAGTAGCCGTTTTGCTCCGTCTTAGTAACTGGTGCAATCATTTAATCCACTGTTAATGGTACTATGTCATTCCAGGTTACTGTTGCCAATGAATGGGCATATGATGACGGTGCATTCCGTGTTAGTTTTCGCCACAGCCGAACGAGTTTGACGCCCCTGAAGAGAGAGCGTGCCTTTCTGGGTAACTCCTAGTTACCTCCCTGGGCATGACGTGCTGTGGTATAGAATACCTCTTTGGCTAGCTTGGGTCAGGTGTCCTGTCTCTGCTTCCTCCCAGCCTCCCTTCATCCCCAGCAGAGCACAAGACTCACAAAGTCCTTGGCCAGAATAAACATTACTTAACAACAATTAAAAACAATCGGTGTTATCAGCTCTCTGCCCAGGCTGGAAGTCAAAACACAGAGCTTGCACCAGTTGCTAAGAAGGAGCAAAATGGTTACTGGTAAACCCAAGACAGCTGTATAGTCTAATATTTGTGCCCTGGTAGTTAGGAGTAGTTATTTCTTTTTTAAGACATTTGGGCACCAAAAAAATGGGCTACAGTTTGGTATCTAACTCTCGGGATGTGGCCCTTTCTCAGGTGGATAGTTATGTTTGCCTGCAGCACATAAGCAATGTGGTATGCATAGATCATTGCTACATAAGGAAATCCTTAATTCTGAGTAAGGGCTTGGGCTTTCTTCATAGGATGTGGGGAGAATTAGGGGAAACAAAAGTGGTACTTGGAAATCATTTGGCACTAAGCTCCTAATACAATCAAGATGGAATGATGGAAGAAGTGCAAGTTGCAGTTTTATCGCCAAGTGGCTGGGCCAATGATTTTTTCTGCTTGGGATATTACATGGGGAGCAAGCCATGCTGTAGGGAGACGCACCGGTGGTGGAAGACAACAAAATCTTTTTGAACAACAAGGCAGTGAGAGAGATGGAAAGCATTCAGATCTCATTGGTGCCATCAGCCTGTTCACTGGATCTGGGACATACCCATCCAGCAGTCTGAAAAGGAACTCACAGTTTTCCTGGTGATAGGGCATTAGAAAGACATAAATGGTTTCTGCTCAAATTTATCTGGAGCTGAGGAGAACCTGTGTGATACCAATGACTGTGTAAGGTATGCTGAAGGTAAAAAGTCATCCTTAGCTGGATGCCAGTTAGGTTGTGGCAGTGTGCAGGGTGAGACTGTATGCAAATGTTACTATTTCTGCACAAAGAGGTATTCCTTTTTGTGAAATGCCACATACTTATGCTGATGTTTGAGAATAGACCTGCTGCCTCCAGCATCTAACCAAATGGAACAGAGGTAGCTAAAGGCACTGGCATGACTTGTAGGAAGTGCCAGTAACACAGAACAGTTGGCTAGATTTTTTGTTGCTGCTTGGGTTTTTCTTTTTTTTGTGTGTGTGTGTTTTTTTTTTTTTTTGTTTGTTTTCCATTTTAACAGTTGCATGTACATTACCTGGGATATGGTCAAGAGAAGCTCAGTTGCAGAAAATAGAAGGTATCTCAAAATGGACAGATTGGTGAGCAGAACAAGGAAGAGAAGAAGAAAGTAAGCAGGCAAATGTCAGAATCCTGGCCATGCCTCAATATTTTGATCCAGAAAATTGCTTTAACCTGCTAGATCACAGTTTTATAGGAAAAGATTCTATGTTCTTTTAGGGTCTAGCATTGCAGCATATCTTGTTAATTTTTTCAGCTTTTGGTGGCACTCTACTGTACATTCAGTTGTTCTACTCTCACTGCAAAGCTGAATCAATCTATCTGTGCCACAGTTAAATACTGGATGATTTAGTGTGCTTTCAAAAACTGCATAAACTACCTGTTGGCAATGTATTAAACATTCAGCAGGAAATGTTCATGTATCTCCTCATAATAAGAATGCCTAAATAATATAATAGTCATTACCAAAATTATCTACACAGTTAATTGTGCAACAATGTGGCAATGATTTTGTGACTGACAATCTTGATTAACAGATTGTAAGAATCAAGTATGACAAACACATCTGAAAAGATGGGGCTGAGTTTCCATGATCAAATGGTAGAGAACTATTTGCAGTGGAGTTCCCTGATCCCAGTCAGGATCTAGACACTTAGACCTGTGACCTTTTCTATAGTAAGTAGTTCTCTGTCTTAGTCATAACAATTCCAGAAACAATTTTTCAGATATGTTATTTTTTTAACAGATCTGAAAGTTCCTTTTGAATCCCAAGAAGATAATACATATCCCCAGTCTCACAATTTCCTTTATTGATGGAGTAGGTTCGTTTCCACAGTAGTGGAAAAAAATGTCAATTATTAATCTGTGTGTTACTCTCATTTTGTTATGAAATGCTGGATAGGAAGCTAATGTTAATGGCTTAAGATGTGATACAGTTACAGGGTGCTTTAAAGTGTCTGACACCATTTTGAAACAGATACTGTCTTTCATATGTCTAAAAACCACGAATAATATGTATTTACCCTGTAGAATGAGGGGATCAGTCCAAAAAGATGATGAGGAAAAGAAGTCTGTTCATTGAATGACACTGTGGGGACACTTAACCATCATTCGCACATTGGATGAGGCCACAGATGCTAAGGCTAGAATGAACTGTTCTCATCCTGTCTGGCATTTGTAGTAAATGTTGTGGAACATTGCCAGTATTCACAGCTTCCATTTGAGCTTCATTATTCCTCTAGAAGTCTATCTGCATTTCCAGAGTATTTCTGTGCTTTCATTTTGAAAGCACAGAACACCTGGGAAAAAGAAGAAATGGTTGGGAATAGGAACCATGTTTTGAGTTAAAAGAAATGCAGAGGATATTTGGAGGCATTTATAGCCTCATGAATGAATTGTTTGCCCTATATTGACAGCATGTATGTGGGAAAAGAGTATCTTTGAAAAGAACCGTCATCCTATCACTTTCATCCAGGCTGATTTATGATTTTGTAGTCTCTAAGCAGAGGCCTGGGTGTTTTGTCCCTGATGTGTTTCAAGAGGCATGTTTTCTCAGCCTGTCTTCCCCAGGGGCTAATATTAGGCCTCACTGTGTTACTGTTATGGTTTTTTTCCTAAGAAGTGGGAGTAAGCTCTTCTCATTTAAAACCTTCAGATTCTGGCAAAAATAAATTTTGTCCATGGCTGGGCCCAAGACTGAAACAATGTCACAGCCTAGAGGTTCTCTGTTCCCATTTTGGGCTCTATAAAACTGCTTCACTCCAAAGCTCCATTTTCAAGGCATGAGAATGAAAGTGAAAGCAACATGTGTCCATAAGGAAATGCATTGAATATGTTTGCAGGTCTGGTCTCCTGCTGATACTGGACATCTTGTTGGAAGGCAAGGTTATTTTTTGGCAAGGTTTCTGTGATAGTCTTACGTTGTAGGTAAAAGCCTTGAAATGTCTCCTTATTTTCTGTCTCTGTACTGTTCAGGCTTTTGCACCATCAGAGGAATGAAAGTGTTTAACTTTTAAACATGTTGTTGAAATATTAAACAAAGTTTTTCCTGCTGATTGTTAATGCTGTATCAAAGCAGGCTTGAAACTGCTTCATAATCTCTTACATAATGCTGTCATGCTGTTCATGTCACTGATTCTATTTCATCCTGATAGCTGCCACCGGTAGGAGGCTCAGACGTGATTGTAACCATTCTCAAATGCATTTTAAATAAATTTCACAGATCATTTTTAGGCAGATGTGTTTTCTTACGTTAGAAGTTTTTAAAAGGAAATGGAATAGAATGCCTCATTAAATCAGTCTCCTTGTCTGTGCATTGCAGCACAGATACTCTTCCTCTTCCTCCCAAAAAAAGTGGATCATCCTTAAAATGGTTACCTTTTGCTGGAGTAAAGAGCTAGAATGCAAACTCTTCCCATATATTCACTTTTTGCATACAGATGGTTCCAGAATTCAGTCTTGTACGGTACCTTTCATTGCAGGTAACTCTAGTGCAAAATAAGCCCGTTATACAAAGAGAGGAGTCTGTGATTGAAATCAAGGAATGTTCACCCTCTTCCCAATTTCTGGTAGCTGATGAAGGCATTGATTCATGTGGGATTGTGAGATCCTGCTTCATCTGAGTTAGATCAATAACTTGAGTAAAACCTTTCTACTTGAGTTGTCATATCAGTGTGTGAGTGTACCTGGATATGGGAAGTCTGTGTTTCTTTGGAGGCAAAAGGAAGAAGAATTCTTCAAGAGAATCCAGCTCAACCTGCTATGGACTGGAATACATACTGAAATAGTGAATATCTTTTGCCAGTTAGGAAAGTGACTTAGATATGGGCAGGAGAATTTTTCTAGATTATATCCCTCAAACTTCAGTGTAAGAAAGTCACTGAAGCATATAATAGTGTCTTTTGGGACAGGCACATGCTCGACTGCTTCCCTGAGACAGAATATTTCTTGGAATTAGCCTTCACATAAATATAATTGCTGTGTTCATTTCTACCTTGAGCTTTCCTGAGCAAACTGGTATTCCTGATCTTTGCTTGGAGAATGGTACAAAATAATTGCCTGTTAAAAGGTGAGGTGTCAGGGAATGAAAGAAAGAGTAAGGAACAACAGAATAGGTGCACGCACACACCCCATTTTCAATTTGGTAGTGTATTTTAAATCCAACAAAAGAATATAAACCCTGAGATACTTGTGCGGCTGTTTAACCAAGAAATTACAGGTGCAGGACCAGCATCTTTGAGAAAATTATGTCATGTTTCTTGAAAGTCAATCATCTTATTTCCTTAATCAAAATGTGTACAGACTATTTTAAAGTAGTAGCTGGGATCTGGAAAGAGAAATGTTCCAGTTTGGAATGTCATAGGGAATTTTGATCTAAGAAATAAATGAAAATGATGAAGTCTGAAAGTAGAACTGCCAGAAGGGAAGTTCAGAGGAAGTCCATGAATACAGCAACAGACAAGGAGGGTGATGACAGAGAGGCTGAGAACCTGTATGTGTAGCCGAACTGCTCAGAATTGTCTCCTTACAATGATAAAAACGTTTCTGTCAGAACCCTAATCAGGAAAGCTTTGGTAGTCAATCTACATTTTTGCATCTCTATCAGTACTTACTAGTTATGGTAGATTGCTTTGGTCCAGTGATTCAGCTGTACTAAGCATCTCCCTAAGTATGGAATAGTCAATTAATTGTTAAGTCTAATCTTCTGTCCACTAAATTAAATAGGAGGAATTCCTTCTGACTTTGCAATATGCCAGAACAAGTTCCAACCAGTCTAGTCTGTTTGAAGGCTGTAGGCATCTACAAAGCAAAGACATGAGTTTGTGTCAAACTCTTGACTTCTTGCTTGCATGCTTATCTTTTCTATTAAGTATTCTTTCCCTTTTCCTTTTTGATACAATGATGTCACTGCTTTGTTATTACTGCAGTGATGAAAATTCAAACCCCTTACCTACTGGAATTCCAGTCATCTGAGAAAGAGAAGGTATACTTACCCTTTAGGGATGTGATGGAACTCGGTGTTCCCACTGCATGTGGAAGCACTGTTCCTAAGCTTACTATTATGCATGTGAATGCAGCTCTATAGGATTGGGGCTTTAAGAACTTAAAGTGCTTTGAAAGGTACTCATCACAGCTAATTGTTATTGATAACAAAAGAAGATCCTATCTACATTAATGGTAGGAAGTTGATAATCCACATATTTCTTTTCATGTTGTTGAAGGAAAACAAAAAATCAGGGTCTTTAAAAATGGCAATGAATTGTAAAACATTTTAAATACTAAACAGATTATTGTAGCTGTCACTACAATACTTCTACTGATACTTGTTACAATTATTTCATCTTGATTTCAGCTTTTGCAGAGGAAATTCACAGGAGGGTTTTACTTATTCAAGGTTAGGCTGGATTTTACAGGTCTAGCAGAATAATGTTTCACTGTTAGCCCACTACTGATCCCCAAAGCAAGTGCCAGCCTCACAATTGACTCCTTTCTGCACGCAGAGAGGGAAAGCACAAAAAAAATTCTCAGGCTTATTCCAGCTATGCATATAAATCTGTCTGGAAAGGATTCTTCCCCTTCAGCAATCCTGGTGATTAATTAGCTATCATGAGTCTCTGCAATAGCTCAATCACATCGAACAAGTGGTGTCACATTCCCTTCCTGACTGTGATTATTGCAGATGTCCATGACATAGCAGCAGGTTCCTTCAGTGGGATCTTTTACTGCTGCAGAGATTACAGAACATTTGCTGCTTTCATTTACTACCAGGAACCACAACATCTTGAACAATTTCAGTTGTAAAGCCAAGGAATACATATATAGTTTTAGGATATATTGGACACTTATCTGCATTTTTAAGGATCTCAAAATAAAATATAGGCAGGATCAAACTGGACTTACAAGATAAGCATTTTAGAGGTTATGCTTTATGACTGATAATTCAGTCTTTCTGCAAATGTGATTCTACTGCTTATTTTTGTCTGCTGGTGCTTGCTTGCAAACACCAGCTTCTCCTCATGCAGCTAAATTGTTTTGCTTCAACTGTACAGAGCAGATATTCTCCTAAGATACTTCTCATGGCTCCATGACTTTTTGGCACAGCTGATCTCCGCCTCACATCTAATTCTGCAAAAGCTCAGATCTGGAGAGAAAGGCATCTGTTTCTAAGAACCTGGGGTTCAGAAAGCTGGGGTTAATTATTGAGTAATACAATTAAATTATTCGTTTGTACCAATGTCTCTGGGTTTTGGGCCTGAATTCTGAACTGGCTGGCATGTTCTCCTTGTTTTAATTTCAGCATGTCCCAATGGAATCATACCAATATTATTTCTCTACTGCTGCTGTACTTGATCAGTGCCCTCTGGAAACCACCTGCTTATCTTTTGGTAATCTAGAGGGTCATACTAGAGAAACAACAGACAAAGAAAGTATGCAAACTCAAGGCAAGTGTTTCACTGGAAGCAAAGCTGGGAAGAGAGATGGGGTCTTGTGTATCCTAACCCAATATTCTCCTGAGTAAAATTCATTGCAAAATTCAGCTCTGGTGTCTGACAAAACTCAGGATAGAGCAAGAAAAAAAGAAGAAAAAGTATTTCTTGTGTTATAGTAAAAACCTTCCTAGATGTAACAGTTTCTCGTCAATACATTTCCCTGTGGAAGATGGTCTGGGATTTTTTACACTGGGGCGTATAGTAAAAATACTCAGGTTTAGAATCTTTTCAGTCCTTCAACTTTTATTGTTCTTCATTTTGTTGTCTTTAAAGAAAGTTTCAGATAAATTTTCTGGTAGTGCTGTTTCAATCCTGCAACTGGTTGTGTCTACCTGCTCTGGTGTCATTATCATTATATCTAATTACATCCTGATCTACAAATGTTACAAGCTGATAGCTATTAAAACTGAAGATAGGGTTTGAGCTGCCTAGAAAGAAACCAGTAGGAGATTAGCCTCTGTGAGTGCAGCTCTAGATCAAAATGTGTAATCTAAATGGGGAAAAGGGATTAAAAAATGAAATGGAGATAAAGTCAGTTTCAGTTCGGTCATCCTACTTCGTATGACTCTAGGAGGGAATTTGTTGGTTAATTGAGAGAGGTGCATTAGCAAGACCTCTCTCAGCAACTATCATGAGCCTAATAATATACCTTGCTTAGGCATGTGCTCCTTTTGAGAAGATCTCAGCAAGTGAAGAAAGACATCTCTGTTGTGTTCCTTTCTGGTAACCACAGACATCTAGGATTTGGTTGCAGCTCACACGAAGTGTGTTTCCCTCAAAAAATATTTAGGGAGCAAGCAGTGCTTATATGTCATGTAGGAATTGCCCTTCAACCTTGAGTAAGACATCTTCCTTGTCTTCTCTTTCAAACCTTGAATACTACAAACAGCTGGGATTTGTTCCTGTTGTTAGGTGTGGTGTGGATGTATTTCTTTTAGCTGTTTACTCACCAGAGATGTTTTTAGAGTCAAGAGGAAGAGACAAGAACTCATGGTGGAGAAAGAAATTCAACTTTTAGGTTGTACATCTCTTTGCACTGGCAATAGAGCCTGACAAACAGGAGCAACAGCAATCTCCAGCAGCTATCTAAACTCTGGGGGGCCAGGGCTGCCTGTGAAAGGTGTCTTGCAGTGCAGATGACATAAAGTAACTCAGTCTCAAAAGTCAGGTATGTATTTGAAGGTAAGGAAAGGGAAGCCAGTAGCATTCCTGGTAGTACTAGACAGCTAGTGAAATGTTACTTACCTCCTGGATGACTACCTGTTATCTTGAGGGATTTCAAACATCATTACAGAAATTGGTCCATTAAATGATTTTGTTTTCTAAAATGTTGTTTCAGAAGTGAGTTAGGCATTTATTCTTGTAGAAGTTACCCAAAAGCCAGGGGCATCATGGTATTTAAGTGCCTCCTTCTTTTGTAAATGCTGCCAGTAATCTCTTGGTCTCAGTTTCCAGAGCTGCAAGAAAGACTATGATATACTAATGCTTACCTTCTTCCTGTGAGGATTTTGCTTTGCCATGTCTAATTCACTACTGTGTTCAAAGCACAGTGGGCTGCAAAATTATGATTATTAAAGCCAGCTATTAGAGAGTGTTGTCTCCTTTGAGAATATTGATTTAATCACGTCTCTGTGTCTTTAAACTCTGAAGTGATAGGATATGCAAAGATCAATTTATTCTGTGTTTGTATCTAATGAATAATAATGGAATCTTCTCTGTTCTTTCTGTAATGAGTAACGGTAAATGTTTTTAGGCATAAAGAGCACGAGAACTTGCTTGACAACGGAAGTTCACCAGACCATGTTGCATCAGCTTCTAACTTTCTCTTCTTTCTGCAGATGTACTTTTTCCTTCCTTTTTTTCCCCATCTGTGTTCTACTCAGGGCAGCAATTTTTTCCTACCCACAGGCTCCTGCAAAATGTGTCTTAAAAAAAAAAAAAAAAAAAAAACCAAAAAAAACCCACAACACAACAAAAAAAAGGCAACTGAAAACCACACATCAGGATTACTGTAATTCTTCTTGTTCCCTGCGGGACACTTATTTGAATTTAGAGTATGTTCCCTGAGAAGAATAGTTAGGTCCTTCTAAATTAACTTCATTACTTAATTTAATATTGATACTGCTCTGGTGTGATAGATGAGTAGACAGACTTGTGAGGGGGTCTGCGGAAGGCACAGCTGCTGAGGGTCTTTTGGCTGCTTGCTTAAGGACATCCATTACCGCACTTGAATAACCAGGGATGCATTTCTAGTCCATATTCTGATTAGGAAGACTGCATGGAGGCTGGGATATGCAGTCACTTGCAGAGTAGCTGGGCCTTAAAAGCTGAAGATCAAAGTTTCTGAGCCTTTGGATCAGAAACTCACCACTTAGCTCAGAGTTGCAGAATCATCCACAGAACCTTCTTTGGAAACTCCTTCTTTGGGGTACATGGTTACCAACTCAGTCTTTAGAGTAGTTAAGACCATGCATGTGCCCATAAGATTCTTGTGGCTGTACCTTGTGTTACCTGACTCTTCACGAAGGCTTTTTGCTTGTGTATTGATCAGAAGATTCCATTTTTTTTACTCTTGAGATGCTTGAATGAAGCTTTATGTTTCTGGCCTTCATTCTAGCAAGGAGAGTAGATGCACTGCATTTTGTTGCCTCTCTATTGATTCTCCAGAGCAGCAGGGCAAGTGAGTGCACCATACTTTGCCTTCTTTCCAAATGCGGGTTCATGGCCAAGTCATTCTCCTTCTCTCTGTCCTTGTTCTGTCTCTTGTTACAGAGTACCAATAAACCTTGTGTTTTCATAGCCAAATATCTTTCATGTCACTGTTTTTGAGACCATGTTCCAAAAGGAACAAGATTTGTAAAAAAAAGGGCATGTGTCCATTTGAGCACTCCTAGAGACTATAAAGCTCCAGCTGTATTGAAAGTCACCATGAGATTCTGCTGTTCTTGTGGGACAAAAGTTACCAAATGCATATATATGGCCTCACTAATAGGGATATAAAACCATTATCAATAGGAGCTGACCTTTTTCCGCAAAGTCACTTCAAAAACCTCTAAGATTGCAGACAAGTTCTTTTTTGTTCTTGGTGGCAGGTCTGTTTTCTCTGTGTTTTATAGCTTAAGCCTAAAGGAGATGTGCAAGAGAAAGATAGCCTGCTTCTTTTGAGCTGTTTAGTTCTATATGCAGGACTTCAGGGTTCCCTGGATGAAGGGTAGCCTGGTTTGAAAGCTGGCATCAGACCTCTGTGGAATTGATACAGCTGGGGCACAAATTCTGTGTCCAGTTTGGGTATCCATGGAACTGGACCTGATGTGGGCATCTTGTTTTTCTGAGAGGAAGGGAGAACTTTATGTTCAGTTCAGGTTGAAACCAAATTTTAAAAAGACACAGAAACCCATTAAATATCTCTGCCTTCCAGCCCCTAACATTTCCTCAGCTGTCAACATTGTTTTAACCAGCTTTCCCAATAACAATTTTGATCCAGTCTTAAAGAGAAGATTGGAAGGATTGAAGGGCTCCTTTGGGAAATGAAAAATACTTTCAGGTCTAGTGAGAGCTGATTTGCTTTTAGTAAACTCACTTCTCTGTTGAAATAAACTAGGTCATAATGTTGCGAATTGCATGTTACAGTATTATCACCAATAATAGCAACGCTAGTAATATAATGTCTATTATATAATTCACTATATTGTGCCTTGTTATTTCATCTCTATAGATCCTTATTGTTGTGAGCGTAATCATTTTTATATTGTATTAAACTAGCTAAGAGGTCCAGCACCCAGTTGTATTCCCCCAAAATAGAAGATAGATGTGTACTGCCTCAAAGGTGTTACATTTTTATTGTGAAGTGTTAGATTAATATGGGGAAAATCTCGCCTTTAAAATATTTCCATGGTACCACAATGGCTCTCAGATCTGTTGCTTTGTGCAGACCCTTTTAGGCAGGACACTGTAATTATGTTTTTGTTGAAGGAGTAGTTTCTTTGTATCTTACTGATAGCTCTGCAGCCTGCTGGGTTTGTGCTAGCAAACTTGCTTGCTTTATGTGAACACACAGATGTGCCCTGAAAGATGGTTTCGGCTTCACTTTTTGACATTGGAAGAGTTATCTTTTATGCACTTTGTATTGTGTGAATGTATTCAGCTTTTATTTAATACTCATTTCTTACATTAGGCAGCTGAGGTGAGTAGAGTATTGTGGATATGTGTTAAAGTTGATGGTAAGATATTTGTACCTTAGCCAAATGCAGTGCAGACTTAGGAACCAGTTTGTCTAGATATAGCTAATGTTGGTCTGTGGCACCTTTCTGAAAAAAATGTATGTAGTCCATGTCTTGCAGTTTATGGCCTGAAGAGCTCTTCAATTTGGAGATGGAGTTAGGGCTTAAGTTTAGAACAAATTCTACTGTTATTTTAGCTTTTATTTAATTTGAAATATGTTTGTGTATGTGTGGTTGTATGTATTTTCATCACCGTACCAAGGTGATGCAATTGGTGAGACATGTTGATTTCAACACAGGTCAGGCCTATGGTTTTGAAAGTCCACCTGCAATGTAGTTGAAATTCTCAAAGATGTGCATTTTTAACCTTTCTCCCATACTGACTAGGCATACTCTAGATGTTTTCTCAGAGAATGATTTTCCCATAGGAAACTTCTTATCTACAAAATCTCACTGTTGGTGGAAATCTATACTGGAGCACAGATCTCCATGCTCCCTTCCCTGGGAGAAGAGCTAACTTATCAAATGGAAGCTGCTACATGAACGCCTATAGAAAGGACAGAGGCAGCTAGTTGCTTTTAGTACTGTATTGTGAGACAGCCAGCTTGGAGCCTGAGACCCGACTAATTCCCCATTTTTTCTCATAGATTTTTTTTTTTATTTCTCTTAAAATACTTAAAAATTAGCATTTTGTTTGAAAAGGACTTCTATTTTCTCATCTGGTCTGGCTGTAATATGCATTTTTCTGCAAAGTGACAACACTGATTCAGTTTTCACTTTCCCAATGGTTTGGGTTATTTTTTTTCCTTTTTCTTTGCACATACCCTTACTTTTGTCATAGCAAGTTTCTTCTTTCTTCTTAATTTTCCTATTATATTTTTTGGGCTGCATATAAAACATTTGCCATTATATTTTTAGTTTAAAATTAGTTCACTTTCTGATTTCACTGTGTCTTTTCCAAAATGGGAAGAACTATTAAATTCCATGGACCAAATTATATAAGATCATACATACTGGAAGTAACATGGTATTATGAAAATAAAAACATAATTTATGTCTTCTACAAAAAAGGGTACCTGATAACATTGCATCTTAAACTGAACATGGAGTTCCATAGAGTCTTAGAATGGATACTGTTGAAAAGGACCTTAAGGTCATCTTAAGTTCCCACCCCCAACCACTAGACCAGGTTGCTCAAGGCCCTGTCCAGCCTGGACTTGAACTTTGCCAGGGATGGAGTATAATGAGACATGGCTTGCTGAGAGCTGGAGATGTCTTTGGTCTTTGACATGTTCTAGATTTCAAACATAAGGAAGTTCGTTCCCTTTAATCCGTATGGAGACAAAACCCATAGCTTGTAAGATTTGAAGATTCCGCTAAAGTTAAATAGAAAATGCACAACCTTTTTAATTGTGTGGAAAATTACCCAAAAGCCAGTACTTACTAGTAGGTTTCTGAGCATTATATGTACTCTTCCTCAAGTGTGAGTTTTCTTTTAAAGACATGCAAGTCATTGTGGAAACCTGCTGCAACAGCCTGTAAACAATCAGCAGTGTATAAAAGTCTCATCTCCTTTGAGAAAAGCTAGTGACAAATCAGGTGAATTAATTTGAATGTTCTGAGAATGGCAGCAGCAGACCTGGAAATTAGAAGAGAGCAGCCTTACATAAATCATTTATAATAACAGCCTTTGAATTCAAAGTGGTCAGTGGGACCATTCCTCTTCTATAGAAACTAGTAGCTGAAATTTCATCTACCAACATAATCTAGTAACGAAACTTCTTGTGGTATCTTTAACAAGCACAAAACTTATAAGGTGGAGGAGAGAGATCTAGCATTCAACCAGCTGAAGTTATTTTTTCTATGGAATTAAGGTTGGAGCCAGGAAGAGAGTTAAATTTACTGCCCATTATTGTTTATACATATTGCATTCCTTTATGTAATACAAGCAATCAATGTTTTTCAGTCTTTTTCATCACTGAATAGAGTTTCACTTGCTTCTATTGAACACATAGAGTTTGTGTGGAATCCATCCTAAATACTAGAAATAGATGTTTGTTTTTAATTACAAGCAGGACTGATTTCAAAAATAAGGTAACTGGAGAACAGTTGTCAGCTAACGTCACCACTCCTTCCCATAGCTGAGCTCTTCCTGTTTGACTGCAACTGAGGCAAGAACCAGAAATGTCTTGCTGTACATTGAGAATATGGCAAGCAGTCCTCATAAAGGAAATGGCATGACACAAGGGATTTTTCTTTCATTTATTGTTTGATTTCTGTCATTATTTGATCATCATAGGCATAGCTGGATGCAACTCAGACTTTAAAAACAAAGAAGTGAGCCTGAAGCAAATTGACTTGCGCAATGGGAAAGTTCAAAGCTGACTTCTCACCAGGCTTGCTTTTCCTTTTGGATGTGACTGGAGGTTAGTTTCCTCTCATAGAAAAAACTAAATTTTTTGATACTTTTTTCAGCATATACTAGGATGGAAGTGAATCCCTTGACTCAACTTGTTCCCTGTACTCACCAGGCATGCTGTTTCCTACAACCCTTCATTACTTCTCTGGATCAGTCGCTGTCCTTTCATTTTGCTTTCAAACACATTAATGTCTCTTTCATGCTATTTTATGAAGCATCCCCTACATCCCACCTACTTCTATCTCTGTCACTTCTCTTATTTCTGCCCCTCCTCCGTGTTTCAGCAAACTGAGCCATGGCTGTTCGTTTCCATGAGTATATTGCATCTGTCCTCTACTTGCTCTGTGGGCTTCCTTCTCAAAACTCAGCAAATACATCCTGGCTGCTCTTTGCATCCTGAGCCTAGACTGCCTGAAGCTCTAGGATAAAGGTCATGTTTCACAGCTTGGTTCCTCAGGAGCTTCTTAATGAAAGGACGGATTTTCTGTTCTTCAGAGATGGGGTTTACCTCTCAGTGTGCAAATTCTTTCACCTCTTTCCCTGATACACAGGTCCAGCGATTAAGAAGAACTGCCTGTAAAGTCTTCACTTTTTTCCCCATTGCAAGGCTTGGCTCTCTTATGTGATTCTTGCTGAAACACAAAAGGCACAGAACACGTTAAATACACCTAATGAGACTTTCCTAATTGCAAAAGAAAGGTGACACAGGATATAGGTGCCACTCTGCACTCTTCCTGCTCTTTTTTTTAGGAGTGTTGTCAGTGTTACGGGTTTTGTTGTTTCATACTGAAGGTCTATACAAAGAATGCTGGGAAGTTTGTTGGTTTGCTTTGGTGTTGTCAAGTGTTCTGTGACATGTTTAGTGGGCTTCTCAGGCACTTTCTAGATATGCATTCCATGGTGAACAGTGTTTACAAGAGAAAGACATGGATAAGTCAATTGCATTGTTCAATCCCCAGTCCCTAGATTCACAGGGTAATGATTTCTAGTTGTACTGCTGCCTGTTGTTTGGACATGAAGCTTCAACATTGTCTGGGAGAGAATGCCACTAGAACAGCATAGCATGGCAAACTGTCTTTTGCTGCAGACTCTCCTGCAAATTTTTGATTCATTCTACCTCAGAGGCTGAGATGGAGGAGTTTAATATTGAAACCTCCTGGGTTTTTTTTTTTTTTGTTCTCGCTATCTCTAGTGTCTGCCTTGCCTTTAGCTGGAGGGATTTCAGTTCTTTCACTGAGATAGTTGTCCATGAAGACACTACTGTCTCATGATGGTCTTCTCTGTTGACTGCTCCTCTGCTGGGCGTTACCCCTTTGGCAGGATAAACCCTAACTGTGTTGTGTGTCAGTGCCCCATGCAGAAGGTAACACCTGACAAGCTAGAAGTTGGAGAAAGCTGGTGTTATTCTCTCCACATTGCAGTCGAGAAGCTGAACTTTGGGAAAGTGAAATAACATGCTTGTTTCTGCACAGTGAACATTCGTCAGAAATGTGGACAAAAGCTGCCTCCTTTCAGATCTAAGCTTTAGCTTCTATGCCATTTTCTCTTCCTCTCTCCCCCTCAAACATCTCATTCTTTTTCATAAAGAAGGAAGGATTTTCTGTGGTGTTGCAATAAGATGTATCTGAAATCTGAAGAAAGCCCATACCTAGCTTTTTCTGTCTGATATTCTTGGCACTATGACATCATAACCCCTGCTTATCCTGTCACTAAAACAAATGTATGAAACAGTTCCACTTCTCCTCTTTAATTGGAACTAGCTTGTTTCAAGGAGCTGAAGAGGCAGACTACTCACAAAGGTTAGTGTGGAGAAATATATCATTGTCTTGCAGGATGTTCTAAGTGGGTCTCCTGAGTATCAAGGTCAGAGTTTATTTAGCAGCAAGTTCTACTGGTATGAATCATCAATAGTGTTTCTTACACAATTTATCAATGCCTGGCAATTATACTTTATTCTCTAAGGAAATTCTACACTTTTTCTCAGGAAATGGTACATATTTTTAACACTTCACTGTCTTTTCCAAGAATAATTCTCAGTTTCTTTGGCACAGAAGAATGGATATAAGAGAGCACTGCCTGAAATCGGCAGGATTTATGTTAAAAGTCCCTTTTGTATCAAAACCAGGACTCCTTCAAAAGCGAAGTTGATTGAGACAGAATTAATTTTCGGTAAAATCGTGTTTTCTTGATTTTCCGTGCTTTAAAAACACGACCATAGAGCAATAGGATATATAATAGTCTTTTATATTTCTAATGGGGGAAAAAAGCACCTTCTTTTACACTGGGAAATGAAATAGTTTTTTCAGCAGCTTAAAGCATGCTTCAGTGAAATTTATGAACTAAGTATTTCTGAAAATCCAGGATGGTTTTTATCAGTTTGCTGAATGAACTCAGAAGAATGAACCTCTGTTAACTACCAGACTAAATGCGGCTGGGCTGTCATGGCTGAAATGTCTCTGAAACTCCAACTGCTGGCACCTGCTGTCTCTAGAAATGAGCTAAAGCACTTGGTCTGAGGATAGATCAAGTAAGTGCCAAACATGGGCAATAAATCATGAGCTCTAGCTCACTGAGTAACCAAGAGGTTTTTCCATAGGAGTACTGAAAAGCAAAGCAGGTAGTAAAGTTACAGGCAGCATTTTTCACACCTGTAATTGTTTCTTGGACTATAATTCACCATCTCCATTAAAAATAAAATAAAAAAAAAAAACAAACAAACAAAAAAAAAACACCAACCCCCCCCCAAAACCCTAACAAACAACATAAAACCCCAAGCCAAAACAAAGAAACTCCCACCCCACAACAACAACAAAAACCCAAAAGCTCCCCAAAACCCCAAACTACAAAACCAATCCAAATACCAAGAAGAACTGAATAAACACACATCACCCCAATTGATGACTGAGTACGGGAGAAACACATTTTTCAAAAAAAGGCTGTTGCTTCTTCATGCGACTAATACCCAATCTTACTATCTTTACCTTTTGGTAGCCTTAATACATAGTACTCATCTGTTACACACTGTACCTGTGAGACACTGCTCCCAAACAAACTTCTGTGCTTTGGTGTAGTAGTATGACCTGTACAGCACATGGTGAGGATGCATGCAGCCTTATGTTGCATTTCTTGAGGCATTTGTTTTTTCTGATATTTATGTCCAGTCAGAGCCTCACAGTGTTTCATCGAACACTGCTTTTTGTTTCTCTGCTTTTACAGCATCAAAAGACCTGAAATACTAACCAGTTGCAAAGTCATCCCCCATCAGACCATTTATTGATGTTTCAAGCTTTATAATGTGTCTTCAAGGTTTTCCCTGCAGTTAGACAGGTTAGCTATTTGCTTTTTGGGAAAAACTCAGGTTCCTATATAAACTGAATTCCAGGAACTCAATCTTCATTGTCAATACTAAAGATCACAAGATTCTACATCTTTCTGCGGAGTGCCTTTCCCAAGCTGTGCCTTGAGCTATGCCTGGAGTTTCCCTAAATTATCTGTGGGGATGAGGAATCCTGCAGATTAGATTGTATCTGTATGTGTTGGAGAGCCTCTCATCCCCAGAGAGCTTATATAGTTGAGATGATCAATGAGGTAAATACAGGGATGAAAGTATGGAAGTGATTGTCATGTTAGTGGTAAAGCTATGAACCCTCATTCGTGTCCATTGTATAAGCCTTAAAACTGGACCTGATGGAAGAAGCTGTTGTGACGTGGTGGCTACACAGCCAGGGCTGAACCAGCAGTCAAACCTTTCTATCAGCATGTAGCTGAGAGAGAGCATAATACTCTGCCCTGCACTTAAGGTGCTTCTTTGTGTTCAGCAGTAGCAGGGGGCTATGCTGCTTTCAGATCTTTACTCTGTTTGGGATTCAGAAGGGTGTTTCTAGACTTCAGTATTAAGTGCTGTAAGTCATCCAGGTCTGCACTGTGGATAAAGGGGAAGAAACTCACTTCCATATCCTTCATGAGCTGTGCATGTTATGGGGGCCTCTGCTGAAGAGTAAATGGGATGGGAAAGGGAAATGTGGGGGGGCTGTGACTGTTCTTCCTCAGTTATCCAGTAAGTGTTTCCCCTTGTATTTTGTCCAAAATTACTTATTTCTGTTTAGAAGATGTATACTTGAGCTAATTTGTGAACTGTGTTTCTGACACCCACTTTAATTTGCACTCATTTGATTGAACAATGTAATGTTTCATCAGAAGTAAAATGAAATTGGCAGAACTGAGTGTATGCCGGCAGACACTGGGCATCCTGTGCACAAGAAAGAAGCAGAAGTAAAGAGTTAGATTTGACAGACCTATCATCAAATCTGGAGGCAGTATAATCATGTCAGCATAGCACTAAACCTGGTGTAATTAGCCTGGCCAGGAGTCAGAGTTTATTTTCTTTGGCTCTGTGCCATGCTGTAAGGTCAGTATTGAGCTAGCTATTGAGCTAGCATCTCCTCAGGGACTGTGTTATGCAAGTGAATATGTTCAAGATGAGAGTTCAGTGGTGTCAGAGTTTTGTGGCTTTTGAGGTTTTGTTGTTGTCGGTTTGGTTTTTGGTTTGGTTTTTGGTTTTTGGGGTTTTGGTTTGGTTTGGGATTTTTTTAAATGTGTTATGGTCAGTAGAGCAGTAGGAGTCTTTTCAGTGCTCTTTGCTTCAGAGCTTGCTATAGACCTTGTTCTCTTCATCAGAACAGGCCAGTGTGTTCAGGCTATGATAAGACCCAAGCTGCATTGATTTTTATGAGAAACATCAAGTAGTGCTTTCAACTTTCATATAAGCCATGGAGGCTGTACACATGAGAAAGCTTTTAAAAGGAAGAGGGAAGAGATGCACCTTTTGAGGCGGGTCATGGGATCTTTCGCATAAAAATGGTAAAATAGATTCTTCTAGAATGCTCCAGGTACACTGTGTAACACCCCAGTCTCCAAGGTAGAAGGTGTTGAGGCTTTGTATAAGTGAACATCCCATCCTAGATTATCCTTCAAGATTTGAGTACAAGAAAGATAGAGGAGTCTACAAGGATACCCCACTATTTGACAAGCATTCGTGAATTAAAAGAGGGTACAATTTGCTCTCAAGTGTACCCTCCCCCCCTACTTTTTTTTTCTTTTTCAGGAAAAAAAAATATTATTAGAAGGAAAACTGTGTTACTTGCTGGAAAATATACTTTCTGTTTTAGAAGGGACGTTGTTACTTCGTGGAAAATGTTTTTTTCATTTTACTTGGTTATGAGTTATTGAGCCCAGTGATTCTGGTTTGATCAGAGCCTCTGATAGCAGAGGCTGATTTGCTTTTTGTTTATTTTTACTGGACACTCTTGTAAAATATATACAATGGTCAGATCTATGAAAGTATTGCAGCTGACTTAAATGGTATATTGAACAAGTAGAAGCAGCACTGCTGGGGAAGTAGCAATGGTGGTGCACCAAGTGAACAGTGAACAGCTGAACAGAATAAACAGAGGGAATCCTCCCAGTGTCCTAACTTTTTATTGATCGGATTTTCTCCCACACTACTAACTGCTTGAATATGTTTCTACTGCTCTGTAAAATTTCTTCTCTTGACTCAGCTGTGGGCTCTTAAAAATTCAGTAAACTCTGAGCTATCAGAGTTTCCTTAGAGAAAATAAATTCTCTGGGCAAATACTTAATTGCAATGAAAAGTCAACTTAAATGTAATTCATGAGCATCTGGAAGATGTTGTCTGCTTCTTTTGCACAAAATTTTACTTCTGTAAGATATTCTGTGGGCAAGCCATTCCTGTAACAGTTTTCATAGAGATAATGACATCCAGTGATGGCTATCATACATGGTCTCCAAGGTAGGGAACAGAGAACTTCTGCCCATTTCTACCACTAGATCTCTAAGCTTTCTCACTTACTTTGTTTTCTGCTTCCATCTCCTTCTTTAAGCAGAGAAACTGATTAAACCTAGACCCCCATCTCCTTCAATACTTTTTTGTCAAGTGCTGATAACACAAAACCTTTAAGCTGTCTGGGGACACTGTGGGCCAGATTTTTGTGTTCATATAATGCCTTTGGTCTGAGGTAGAATTCAGCTTCAAGGGACATCACCTGTCTTCTGGGTATCTGAAGTGGAAAGTGTATATTCAAGAGAGATGAATTCAGATTGCTTAAATAATTCAAAAACACCAGCCCAAAAAATGTCCAAAAAGCTGATCATCAAGTTCTCACGAAGGCAGTGCTTTCTTTCTGGGCACAGAAAAACATCTGCAAGTTCAAGTATGGCTGTTGCTACATGACCACCCAACTACAATAAGAGCAGCATAATGAAAGCAACCTTCCTTCCTATTGTTTTTGACTTTGTGGATTCCCTGGCATTAATTTACTAGCTTTTTTTCCATGGAACCATTGGTTCTGTTTTTTTTTTTTTTTTTTTCTCTAGGCATGTATTTGATCACAGATCTTAGAATCATGGAATAGTTAGGGTTGAAAAGACCTTAAGATCATCTAGTTCCAAGCCCCACCCCATGGGCAGGGACGCCTCCCACTAAACCATGCCACCCAAGGCTTTGTCCAAGCTGGCCTTGAAGACCACAAGGGATGGAGCATTCACAACCTCCCTTGGCAACCCATTCCAGTGCCAATCTTCTTCTCTCTGAAAACTGTCTCAGATCTTGTTTACATGTTTTATATAAAGTTATTTAGGGTAGTAAGGGCAGATACTGTGACTGTATACTTCTCTATTGCTTAAGACATTGAGAAAGAAAATAATACGTTATCATGAGATGAATCAAACTCTTTGGCTCAGTGTGTACACACAGAACAGTGTCTTTGTGACGGTACCTTTACAGAAATAGTTTTGAAGTATTTGTTGTTGTGAATTGAGTTTAGTTAGCTGAATTCCATTAGCCGAATTCTTTAGACTGGGTGATTTTGCCTAGCTTACACAGTCACTTAGTATAGATAGCTGAAGTTTCTGGAGCTTTAGGTCGTGACAGTTGTTGTTGTGTTCTACAAATAAAAGCCTAAGTGAAAAAACAATGCAAATTGGAAGATAAAGGAGTTGCATCGATACCGAGGGGCAACAATCAGAGAGATAAGAAGAAATTTACAGCCCACCTCAAGATAACGAAAAACAAAAAACCCAATGATAGACAAGGAGACCCCAGACCAAAATTCACCACTGGGCCAAGAGATGAATACAAGGCATATGGAACAGCACAAGGTGGTCAGGATCCCAGCAATTCCTTTGTTCTGGGTCCCTCCAGAAAGGCAGACAGCTTAAGATGTTCCTGTTCCTGTACAAATTAATTATTAAATTATATTTCTAAGAATCTGACATCTGAGGCTACTGTGGGAAACCTAGGGCAAGGAATTTTCTTTAACATTTGTGTTATGAAACTGTGGGAGGAAAATAGGCCTTATTTTTTTTTTTATTTGTGTGTTATTGTGTAGTGTTATTTTGTCTTTTATGACATGCTGGTATTAGTGGCTTTAATTCCAAAGAGACACATGTTACTATAATATTTTTTCTAACTCTACTGAAGCCCCAGGGGACATGTATGGGAGACTATGACCCTGGCATTACTTCAACAAAAAGCAGATTGGCTGTCAGGGATCTTGGGTGAATTTCATGATGGAGCCTAGCTGACTTCTTGAATGGAGGGTCTAAGGGGATGTAAGCACCTTTCAGTTGAGTTTGCCATGAGTTTTTTAGATGGATTCAGCCTTCAGGCCTCTGTTTGCTTACTTACGGTTTTCAAGCACTGAATTCTGTGCTATAAGTATACAATTTCTCCTTGAGCCCATAAGCTATTTCAGTTTTGTGATCTTCTGAAAAATACAGTGCCTTGGTTTAGTGGTGAGGCACTCTATTTGAAAAATCATTTGTCTAGGAAGTTGATTTTGTGAGGCACTGGACTTTTCTGCTAGAATTTTTTAACAAAATAGCTTGACAAAACTGTAAATGTTGGCAGATTTATGTTTGGGATTTAGTCATCTGTTGTCTCTGCTCTTGCTTTTCTTTCTGTTGTTACTTTCTTTTCTTATTGAAAATAATCCAAAGGGGAAAGTCTGGAAGAAATAGTTTTTGTTATATTCTATTCCAAGACAGTATTTTTTCTCTATTATTTTATTTATTTTTTTTTTTAAGGAAACATCAATCTGACTTATTTTCAAAGAAATATTTTAAACATTTGTAACTGGTCTCATCATTAAGTCTACCCAAATCATCCCCATTCTACGTGTTTTTCTTATCTGCAAAGTGAGGCACAGCAAACTGCTTCTGCATTGTATGCTTGCTCTCTGGGTGCAGGCACACAGAAGAGAAGCTGTTTACTATCCTCTACCCAAAGGTAAAGTTGTGTGGTGGAGCTTTTCCTAGGGCAGCATGACGTATGGATCAGCAGTGACTGCCCAGTGGGAAATGTTCAAATTTTTCCAAGAGAGCTACAACTGTTGTTGACTGTAACCAGATACCATTGCTGAACCAAAGCATTGTGAAATGTCCGTAGGAAGGGAAACAGGGAAGCCTGACACAGTAGCTGTAAAAACCAGCCAATTCAGGTACTTTCATCTATTCTAATGCTTGCTATCTCCTGGAAATTTAGGAAAATCACTAGCGTTGTCTTAGCCCTGAGCAGGAATCTGCTGACAGGTTCCTGTTCCCATGAATCAGGTCCATTTGGACTGTTTTTCCTAAGCTTGGCATAAGAGCAGTGTGACTCTGAGGGGAAACGGGAAAGCACTCTCTTCAACTCTCTGACTGCAGGCAGTGTTTACTAGCTTCCTGCCATACTTACTGGAAAGTATTTTGTCTAGAGCTGTTGTATTTCCTTTTCGGTTGCATTGTAACAAGCTTGCACTGAAGCTGTGAATGCAAAGAATTAATCCTGTGTCACCACATTACAAACTTTAAATTACTCTCCCTCAGAGTATACGGACTGGTCCCACATCTTTAGTTCTGTGTGTTGTTCTAGAACAGCAGCTCTACATAGGAACTAAATGATCTGACTACTGTTGAGAATGGAACTTGTGTTAGCAGCAAGTGAAACTTAAATCAGTACCTCTTCTTCCTCAGTTGCTACTATTACCTCATCTCTTCAGTATCTAATCTAAACATGGTGCATTAATGGGGGAGATGAGGAATCGTACTATTCTGTGAGATACCAGAGATGTCTGAGCTTTAAACAGAGCCTTCTCTAGGTGTTTTAGGGCAGCCACTGAAGAATGAATCTCCTCTATGCAGTCTGGATTGTCTGAAGTGAAAGGTCCCCTGGAAGGTCATATTCTCCTGTTGTCTTTCAAGACCATGGGAAATCTTGTTCTGTATTGATGATTGAGAGAGGATTTCCTCTATGTCAGAGCTGTACATGTCCTTTTTGGCATCCATATGCTATGACCATGACAAATTCTACTTCTCATGGAGCTGTGCTGGGAATAGCTGCTCTAACCTGGATATTTTCAATCTAAATTCCAGAGAGCTGGCAAGCATGAAACATTAAACATCCTGATTTCTCTAAAGATACAGCTTAAGTAGTTATATAGTGCAAATAAATTGCTCTGTGGTGAAGATAAATGTTAAGGCAGAGGATGCTATTGTCATCTGCTAAACTAGTGAGATTTTGTAGTTTGCTGTGTTGATTCCATCAAGATTCTGCAGTGGTCTTTGCTCATCTGTATCCATGGTTGTTATCAGACTCTCCTGTTTTGCAAACTAAACCAGTAATATCCCTCCCTTTCAGGGAAAATGTGCAACAGTTTATTGTCTTGTAGAAGAAAATATAAATTAACAATTCTGACAGTAACTACAGTGAAACACAAGGGAAATCAGTTTGAGATGAAAACATCTGTAAAGGAATTATCAGATATAAGAATTGCCGCTTTAGTACATGACTAGCTTAGGTGAAAACCTGAACTGTTGAGCAACATTTCTCATACTGCGAAGTAATATAAAATGATTCTCATGCAAATACATTAGCTGAGAGCTAACTTTATGATACCTATAGTCCAGATTCTTGGATGTTTGCCTAAACAGAGCTAAACCTACCACATGCAACAAAAGTCAAAGCCATGTGGTTATTAAAAAGAGAATTTACACACTTTGTACCATGGCAAGAGTCTGAAAGAGAAGAGAGGAGGGCCTGTATACCTGAGGATTGGTTGGACCGTCTAACTTTTAAAAGGAACACAAAAGAGAATAGGTTACAGTGAGAAAAAAAAGGGAAGAGCTTGGCCTGAGGAGCAAGTTTTCTTTTAGGCTGATAGGGAGAAATCTGGAGCACTTGTGCAGGACTTGCAATCGTATTCCATCTGGTGGGGCAGTGCCCATTGCTGGGGACCTCAGATGACTTTGACCTTTGCTTCTTCTGAAAACCAGCTGCAGCTGATCTAGCTTTAAACGAGTATCAAGGCATTTGAGGTAGAGGATTGAAGATGAGCTGTATTGCTTGTCAGATTTCTCCTGTTTGTGCCATTGCTATGGAAACAGATATTATGTTAGCTAACGCAGTGGACCAAGTAGGTGTGGGTAGACCTTTGACCTCTCTTTATTTTACCTTTTTATACTACTGGAGGAACAGGAGAGAACAAAATGTGTATTGGAGTAGGTAGTAAATAGGATATTGCTACCCAGGGCTTAGGCTCAAATGAAAGCATGTGAGTTTATTTTCACAAATAGACTGATTATTTTGAGCATGATGCAGCCTTCTATATGAAGTATCATTAAAGTGCTGTAGGGACTTTTTCCCTTCCGTAACCTTCCTGGGAAAAATTGCTTATTGACACCACCTGGAAAAGGGGGCACAGGCACCCTAGTGCTCTTATGCTTAGTCAGAAAGTCCCAGGGTACTACAAGCTGAAATTTAAACCAGTTGTGAGATTTACCTCTAACATGGAGCTTGGCTCCTTTCTAGAATTACTTCAGTATTTCAATCTCACAAAGTCTATAGTATTATAAAGATTTTAGGGATTTCTGATCCTTCTTTGTTTTATGTCATGTTCTTGATTTTGATGTTGTAGTGTGTTTCATACTGAAGGACTTAAATTTTTTATGTATCATGTTGAGAGACATTTTCTGGCTTGTGAGATTTGGACAGGAAGGAGGGGGAGTCTGGACTGATTTCTTCTGTGGGCCCTGCTCAGCCTGGTAAGTATTATGCAGATGCTTGTGAAGAACTGGGCATGATGTGTTATATGATGATTCTATGCTTCTGTGAAAGTAATTCTGTTTGTGCTTTGTGTATGTCGAAATATATAAAACGCAAAATACCATCTCTGCCTAGAAAACATGCATGTCCTTTCTCTGTGATATGGCCATGCAGAAATACTTAACCCAAATTCTTAGATTTAAGGGGTAGCAGTATGACTTTGTATAAGGCTTTTTGATGAGAAATTACCTTTTAAATTCTCTCAGAAGACACCATTTGTTAAAATACTTTTAAGTAGTCATTAAGTGCTTCATTAGAGTGTTTTCTTCTTAAAAAGCTTTAGTTAGATTAAAACTGAATTGTGCCTATTTCTTATTATCAATTTTTACTTTGCCTTTTCCTAAGTGGACTTTGGCTCATGCATATTTGAGGTTTAATATCAGTTCAGCTGAATGCTCTTGAAGTCCTGAATTAATTTGATCATTTTCGCTTAATGATCATAAAGAGTTTTGTTAAGCTGGAGTGCTATTAAACTCAAGTGCTGTAGTGTTTAGAGCCAACAGTCACTGTGGAAAAGCTCACAGGTATAAAATAGGATTGGAAGCTGAACAGAGCGTATGAGGGGTTCATTTTCTGTGAATCCAGCTATAATCACCTGGAGGATACATGGTCTGAACTGATCTAAAATCAGGAGTTCACTCAAGGAGAAAGTGCTAATTCTTTAAGGATATATTTTGAACAGGGGCTCAGCTCTACGTTTTGCTCTTGAAGTCTGATTAATACTTCATCATCTGTTATAAATAAAAATATGTTGCGAATGTAGTCTATGTAGCTGCTGCTGAACTAAAGAAAGCTCAGGTAGCCTTGATATACTTTGACACATTCTCTTGCTACTGATGCTGAGAAAACCCCCAGGCAGTTTCTTTCATTGTCATACCTGTACCGATGAAAAAAAGCTCTGAATTGAATAGAAGGGGGTGGGGGGGTGGGGCTGTGTGTGTATTATTTTCAGGAAAAATTATATTTTTGTCTTGGGACAACCTAGAATTGAATTATTTATTCCCATTTTTAAAGCTAGTAAAAAATAATAAAATTACATTTGAAATGAAAAGCTGTTGAAAACAGAAGTTATTTGTTACTTTCAGATTCCTCAATATCCTTTTCTGTTCAACTTTAACTCGTTTCTAAACATTTTGACATCACCAAATTGACATTTTCACAATTAAAAAAAAAAAAGGTTTAACACGTTAACCTAATTATGATTTAATTATTCTAGCTCAAGCTGTACTCTATGTTATGTGAACAGTGGAGAAAAAGTTCCCACATTGTGCTAAGACTCTGAGTGGTAGGGACCACTCCAGCCTAAGAAGTGAGGGCAATATACAGGTTGTTGGTTTATTTTACTCACAATGGATAATTTTGTGTATACTTGGACCAGGCAAAATTTTCAGTACTGGCTGGCCTTGGGCTTCCTTTCTTGTCGCTGAAGTTGTTGGTATTAGCAGCCCTGGTAGACTGCTGGTGAGCACTTGGATAAGCCCATTTACACCTGCTTTCAAAGTAAAATTACTTCTCTCCGTTGCTACTACATGTGGGGGGTGGTGGGCAGTGTTGTGGAGAAGAAAGTATTCAAGGTAATGAACTTTAATTAAAATCTTACTCATGCCAGAACAGTTCTTAATCTTCTCATGGATTAGCAGGGTCAGTTAAAAATTAGAAGCTTACCTTCACAGTCAACACTTTAAATTTAAGCTATCTGCCTGGAGTTTAGGGGAACTGGATTTGCTTTTTTGGGGGGGGTGGAATAGTGGGGGAGAATGTAGCGAGGGAGTGGTGTTTTGTTTGTTTGCTTTTACAATGAAAGCATAGTTTTTGTCCTTTACGTTAAAAATAATTTTATGCTTTTAAATTGCCATGTGCTCTCCCAGGAATCTTGGGTTTCAGGTTTTCTGCCTGATACCTGACTCTCCCTCAGAGAGCTTTCCTGGCTAATGCACCTCACCAGAAGATGTTTCTTCCTTGAGTATCTGTTCTGAAGGGTCATTACATACAGAAGAAAACGATTTTACCTTCATAGCACTTTTAGCTCAAGTCAGGTTAAAATCTAAAGAAAATGTGAGCATACTAATGAAAAGCAAAACAGTCAAAGTTGGTGCAAAGGATGTTTATGGTTATAATAGTGAAGTAAAAGTTAAAGAAATAATATACTTACTTCACTTACAGCAAGATAACCTCTGGAAGTTGCTGATGGTAAATCTCTAGCTCTCCCTGTGTCTACTTGGTCAAATTGGCGCTAATGCCAGACTACCCAGGGTAGGCAGCTTGCTTCTACTATGTTCTCTGCCTTTTCAGCAAAGATGTTTTGCTAGAGCAGGAGAATGTGCTTGAGGAGCTTAAGTAAGGACTTGTTCAGTTTCTCATCTTCTGCTCCAGATTATTGATCCTTTCTCATCACATGCTTGCCACCTCTCTTCCACTTGTAAAGCCATGTGTATGAAATATTTCCCTACTCTAAACCTTGTGATTCTTATAAAAATAAACTATTTAATTTTATGTAATATTTATGGAATGTGAGGCTCACTCATGGCTCCTGAATGTGACCAGTCCTTATGACAGCTCTTAAGCTTGAATGTGGAGGATCTGGGGGAGGTAGGAACTAATTTAAAATTTGAGGGCTACTGCTGCAATGTCTGTACACCAATTGGCATGAGGGACCTTTTTGTACCACCATTGTCAACAGTTTTGACTAATAAATTGATCATACACTTGCCTAGTAGAGATATGGAACTTTCTGAGCTGTTGTTATTTAACATAATCTTCTTATAAGCTTTAAAAAAGGCCTAGTATCCCCCTTTCTTCTTGACTGTGTGTATCTTAAATGCAGGTAGAGAGCTACTTCAGTAAAGATTGCTTATGCTTAAAAAGCTGCTGTGCACTTAACAGGTATACTTCAGCTTCCTTTGAGGGCTTTGAAGTAGAACAAGGGTTGCTTTAAGCTGGAGAGCTCTACATTGCTGCAGCATGTTAGTACAGCATGAACACTTTTTGTCTCCTATCAGAATAGATTCTAAACGTATTGCATAAAACTGGCAGTAACTGGATGTCTTCGCATACTTCGAAAACATAGCTAGGGCTCCAGCAAATGCTGTGCTACCTGTAAAAGATACCAAGATCTATCTTTCTGGGGTGTGAAGAGGCAGTGTTATTCATTGGACAGCATAGTATAAGAAAAACTCTTATTTGCTGTAAAAGTTTCAGGAGCTGTGCATCTCTTATTCCATCTCAAACCATGTAGAAATAGGAGTATGTCTAACTAGAGACAACATTTAAAAGCTGGAATGTATTGAACTAGCAGCTGTGTTTTTCAGTTCCAGCTGATTCTGTGACATAGCCCACTGGAACTGCTGGTGGAAAACTGATTGTCTTACTCAACACCTCATGACAAGACTTTTCCTTACAGTCCATGCAGTCGTCTTCCCTTATTTCTCATTAATATCCATGGGCACAGCAATGCCATCCAACTGACCACAGACAGGTTCACAGTGTTTGTAGTGCCATGTCCCTTTCTTGATACTGTTTCTCTGATGTGGTTTAAACTGGTCTGAAGTTTCTGGGGTTCTCTTGGATATCACACCACAGGCCAGTGGGACTAGTTGCCCCAGACTATGTTTGCAAACATACAAAACCATGGACTGATGCCAAAAAAATGTAGGTGAGGCAGTTTTATAGTGAGTTCTGGAAGCAGATGCTTTTTCTCCAAGAGACATGTCTGTGAGTCTCTAGCTTGTGTAAGCTGTTTGTGAACACAGCACTGGTGAATTCATTTCAATGGAATAAATGGGCCAGAGATACAGGTGCTGTACAGATAACTGAACTCACTTGCTTCACGGGCAGCAATGCTTGTTAGAAATAGTTGTTACATTTAATTTGTAAATGTAATAGGAAGAGATAAAAAATTATTGCAGTATTTAAAATGTAAAGGGTTAAATAAGGCATACTCAGCCTTTGTTGCTTTGCTTTATTTTTTTCTTAGGAGTGATTGAGTGGAAGAATGCTTTTGAAGCCTTTGTTTGAATTAAAGACTGAAAAAGCACACAAAATAGGTGAGATGGGCTAAAACTGCTGGAGTTCTTGTTCTTGAAGTGTGATCATATTTCCTTGTAAGGAATTAAAAAGAAAGGAATTAAAAAGCTCTTAAAGAGCGAAGATAACAAAATAAACTCAGTTTCTGCACCTGGTGTTGGCTGTAGCCAGTAGCTTCAGTACTGTAGAAATGGGCAGAGTGCATTGTCTATCATCCAAACAAAGATCTGACTAGCTTGTACTAGCTTGTTCTGGGATGTTTAAACCTTTGCTTTTCACTGTGCTTTCAGCTATTTTTTTATAGAAAAGTTGCAAAAAGATTCTGCATTGTTTGGATAGGCCATGCCCTTAATATGTAAAGGAAAGAGGAGAGTGGTAGGAAAGAGGAGAGTGGTAGGAAAGAGAAGAAATGAAGGCGGAATGAAAGAACCTAGAAGAAAAGAATTTCTTTCTCTGCCTTGTTGTGGGAACAGAACCTTGGTAACGCATCCATAACAGTGGAGTGGAAATGCGTGACAGTTAAGGTCTAAGAAAATGATGGAAATAGTGCTCTTTCTCTCTTCTCCCCCTTCATTTCCTCTCAGCATCCTCGAATTTTCCTTCTGACCACTTCCACTTGAAGGATGCTGGAAAGAAGTAATAGTAAACAGAACCTTTTCTGTTCTGTTGTGGGTTCACTGTTTAAAAGTAGGTTTGGCATAGGCTCCCAGGTCCTCTGGCTTGCAAGTTCATGCTGTTCTCGTTCAGTAGCTGTGCTCTAATACCACCTGAAGGAAGATGATACGGCTTTTTGTTTCAGCTAATTGGGCATTTTTATTTTTAGGTACTGTCTTATGTCATGGGTTAGGTTGGAGTCTTATTCCTTGGACAGTTTAGAGTATAGGCATTTACCAAATAAGCTCTGTGCATTTCCCCTGCATGCTATGCATGTAAATACCAAACACTTTAATAACGAGCAGTAAATTCAACAATTGACATAATAAGCATGTAAGCTCATGAGTGTTGCAAAAACAAAGAAAATACTACAGCCGCCGCGACTGCATTTTTGGTAATGATCTTGTCATTGGGGAAGCTAATAAGAGAGAGTCAAAATTCCTCAAGATGTTGTAGCAGCTGGCAAGGTCTCCATGGTTACATTGGCAAGAGATCTGGAAACCACCAAGAGTAGCTCATTGCTTGACAGTAAAATGTCATAGGGGAATACTCCTTGGATCATCTGAAGATGATCTTAAAGAGAAGCTTTAATTAAAAAAGGAGAGAGGGAAGACGAAACAAGCTTTGTTTAGGGGGAAAATGCTAAAAATTGAATGCAGGCAATGACAAGGATGCATCTAGGACATCTTTAATCACAGGCTTGTGACTGCAATTTTTATGTGAGCTGTTGTTTCTGCTTATTTCATGTATTTGTGTGGTGTGACAAGATCAGGGAAATAACCTTAACTGAATGCAAGCAAATCGTCGCAGAAGTAGTAGCTATCCAGATAAGATTGTTCCATCATGTGTCATGGGACATGAAATATTCTCTGCTTTATGCTCAGGGATGGGAAGGTTCTGAGACATCTCAAGACATTGTGCTTCTCAAACAAAATATAGTCTATCTTAATAATGCCAGTCTTAAGCAAAATATTTTCTTAATAAAAAAGAATAAAAAAACTACAGCTGGTTTTAGGTGGGATGTGGATCAGAATATCAGAATGTAAAAACCAAAGGGACAATGGTCCCTTTTGAAAGGCATTCTGATTTTTCAGCATTTTTGCTAAAATTTGGTATAATGCAGTGAAATGCCTATTTTATTTTGTTTTCCTCCTTTTTATTCATAAACTTAGAAAAAGCCATACTGAGTATCACTTGAGTTTGAGTTTCAGGCAGAGATTTCTGCATATTCCTGTATCTATGCATCCAGATCAAATATCTGTGTTTTGCAGCCCTGCTGCAGAATTTCAAGGTCCGGGTCACAGTTTGGTGCCACATGAGAGGAATACTAAGAGATCTTTCTTCAAAGGAGATTTAAGCGGCAGTTGAAGATAATCCAATTGTTTGAGCAGTCTGGGATGCTTTTAGTGAAATAGAAAGTACTGATTTGCCTAAAATGATATTTTCTTTCATTAGTTTGTCTACTTTGGAAATGGTTTGAGAGATAAAGGTTTCTGAAATTTAGGGCTGTCAAACCTCAACTACATGCAGACTATCAGATGTTATGATAGGCTGGGCTGGGATTAGAAAGACCCAAATTCTGAATTGGGCATAATAAGAGACTTAGCCTGGGATGTATCCATCCTATGCAACTCCCTGAAACATTGGGCATTCGGCTATTTAAAATACGAGGCTTGGTATTTCTTGTCAGAGTTGAAACATCTAAGACAACTGCAAGTCACTGGTTTATGAGTCCTGGCTTTGCATGTCGTGGTAGAGGATCCATCCAGCTGGGATGTGGGAGCCTGACAGCTCCCTTCCCCTAATGGGAAAAGGCCTCTTAGCCACATAGCCCCATTTCACATACAGCTGTCACAGAGATGGCCGTGGGTCAGAGCTCCATGTTAAGTGGAGCTTAAACTTTCAGTTAAGAGGCTGGAATGTCTTTTATTGCAATTTTTGGGCCTGGCTCACTCTGGAGAATTCAGACTTTCAGGAAAATGATGATGATGGGCTCCTCTATCAGCAGTGGCTCTGTGGAGATGCTCAGTCTGTTTGCTGTGGAACAGTTTCCAGATCAGTAGATTTCTACTCAAAAGCAGTGATACCTTTTTGCTAGAGATAAGAGGTAGAGAAAGAACAATGTGCTTGGAGAAGAATCAAATACTCTTCTAGTAGGTAATTAAAAATAAATTTTGTTTGCTTTCATCAATGTTTCACCTTTGAAAAGACACCTAGCCCTTAAGCAGGTCACTGTTTCTGACCTTTATAGTAAATGAAGCAATCCTATGTTGTCTGAGAGATTGAATACATGACCTGCTCATTTGTTTCTGTCAACTCAGTTAAAAAATAAACCCTCCATAGATATACTGCATCTTCAGATCAAATTCTGTGTGACTGACTTGTGGCAATGGCAGTCATTAGTGCACTGACCTTCCTCGAGTGTTATATGTGCCAGACTCACTGCTTTCCTCTCCTCATCAGAGGGAATGGCAGGGTAGGGGAGAGAGCTGAAATGGGAAGAGGAATGTTCTCATTTTCACCTGCACCTAGTCTGCCATCTCCTCCACTGTGTGAGATTTATCAGAGCTTAAAAATGATCTCAGGGATTCCTGGGCTCTGAGGAACAACTCAGCCTTTGGATTTCGTGGCATTAGAGGATACAGTAACTCTTGTAATGCTTTGTGAAATTAAGTAATGCTTGACTTTGAATCCAGTTATTCAACTTCAAAGGCCCCAAGTTCAAGCTGGCCTAAATCAGAAAGATTCGGCTTGTCATTGACTGGTGCTGTCTGCTGCCAGCAGCTGAGAGGTCCATCTCACAGTGGTTAAGGGACTTAAGCTCTTTTCTATGAATTTTTCACCCACAACTAGTACATATTTAACAGAGAGGACTGGGGTCAAATACTCACCTGACTGTATGATGTCTAGGGACATGTGTGATAAGCATTTATCTCCACCACTAGGAATTTCCTGACCTAGGTTTAAACCTCATCAATAATCATGATACATATATTTAAATCCAGGAAATTACGATCTGGACACAGGCTTATTCTATTATTTTTGCAGTGCCTGAGCAGTGAAGGAAAATTCTGGTCTAGTTATATTCTAATTTTACTGGTCTGAAGCATTTAAATACCATTATCTTTCCCACTGTACTTATCCAGGGCTCTTAACTAAGCACTTTAAAATAGTGTAAGTATTCCCTGTGGTGTGCTGAATTCACCAAATGTTGCTGACAAGTTTGTTTCCTTGTGTTTTGTTGTTTGTCTATTTCCTACCTAACAGATTACATGTGGGGTAGGACCTTTCTGTCTCTGATTTAGCTGATGATTTAGCTCACAGAGCCCTTCATCCAGGTCTGGGGATTAGAGGCTTCATGATACTAAGAGATAACTAAACCTTCCTCTGCTTTCCCTCCACCCCCAAGACTATTTTCAGTCTCATTCTGAAAATCATTAAGGTGAAATGAAACCTCATATTTATTCTTTGAATGACTCTGAGAGAATAATAACAATTCATAGAGAAAATTATTAGTCCCATTCAGTATTGGCAATGTCTCACCTGAATGCCAATCCAAACTTTCTTTCCTCTGTATAGTGGTATCTGAATCTGCTTTTCAAGATCACTTGAATATTTTCATTTAACAGCTCCCCTGCTGGTTCAGAGATCTTAAAATCACTGGGTAGTTTTGACCTCTTTTGATCTCTTCCTGCTGTGTGCAGTAGTTTTTCAGGCCTTGTTTGTATGTATGTAAAGGTCGCAAGTTTGCCCTATGATGCTGGGGATCATGGCCATTGCTGCTGATGCAGGACCCCCTGGACTCAGTTATGCATCTCTGTACTGATGACAGCTTTCCTTACATTGCTATTTCTTCTTCTGCTATGTTAGGCTCCTTCCATAAGCAGAAAGACTGGAAGAGTCTGAGCGAGGTGATAAGTAGCTGTATTAGTGGTGCTCATGAGAGTTTTTCCTTCAGCAGACTTTCAAGGCAGATCCCTTAGCTCTTCCTTGCAGGAGAAGCAGAACTTTCCATACTTTCTGTGTATGTCTGACCACCCTGGTAATAAGCTTTTCTCTGGAGATGGGGTGGCCTTCATATTTGTTTTTGAGAGGGACTATTCTCTTTTTCATTTGGCAACAGCGACGAGCGCAATAGCTGATCCCAAGAAGACTGTTTTGAAAGGACTGGTTACCTACTGCTCTGCTGCTCTTGCAGAGCAAGACCACTGTAGAGCTGGATTCTGGCAAGGATTCAGTGGCGTTTCAGTTATTTGCATCTTGTGGAAACCAAAAGCATTCTATTTTCTCACTCCATAAGCTTGCAAACAGGTAAGGATACAGTCATTACCTTGTCAGAATTCCTGTTCAGTGAAAAATCAGTCAAGAAAAGTCTGATTTTGAAATAAAATGAGCAGAGGTGCATAATCCCTAGAGGGTATTTATGTTTCTGGACCAGCAGAGACCATTTTGGATGTTCTTTCTGGGAGTGACCAGTACAGAGCAGATTAGTTCTATCATCAGCAGTTGGATGTGTGTGTGCTGGGAAAAGGAAACGTCAAACAGCTACTGCTTGCTCCCACTGTCCTTATGGACAAAACCCAGAAGGGTTAACAAAAGAGGTGGAAAAAAAAAAAGGATAAGCATCTCAGGGTGGAATGTGGGAAAGATGACAGACTACGCTATAGATCGTCCTTCAAACATACCTTCCCTGTTTTAATAATTCAAGTAGTTTAGCTACATTTTGAAAAAGACAGTAGATTCTTGTGCTTTTAAAGCATCTGAAGTTACTGATTATGACTTCTCTGTTTTCCTTGTGTGTTGAAAGTCACTAACATGGCAATTACAGCTAAGCAGGACAAGCTAAACCGTGAGTTGGAAAGGCTTCAGTTTAACTCCATAGCTCCTGACTAGGATCAGAGGCTTATGGGGGATATTGGCTCACTGAATGATGTTTTGCAAATGTTTGGTTTTATATTTCTAATTAGAATTAGCGTATTATTGGCAGTCAACCCTGGGTAACATTTGGAGTGTGATCGTATAACTTCTCTTTGGTGTTTTATTGTGCATGGTGTATGGGATTTCTGCCAAGAAAGAGTCTGAATTGAAAGCCATTGTCTAATGTCTGCTTTTCATTAGTTCAACTTGATAATTTCTCTGGGCATTATTTGGTTGTTCATTTTTGATGGGTTTTTTTTTTTTTGTTTGTTTTGGTTTTTTTCTTATGTCATGTAGTCCATCTAACAGAAAAAGTATAAACAGTATAAAGCCAACTTCTAATATTACCAATAGTAGCATTGGGTTGCTGGGCTGATAGACGGAGAGTTTCTGTGCAATGAGCACATAATACAGACAACCTTCAGTGCTGTTTCATCAGTTCCTGTTGATTTCATTACAAAATGCTGACCTCCTCTATTAAAGCACTCTATGCTATACGTGAGAAAGACAATGAAGTCTTGTCCTATCTGTGAACATATACTGTTAACATTTTAAGCCATTAAAATTAATCCATTGTGACTGAAACCCTTGCCTTACTCAAAATATTGGTGTTGGGTCTTCATCACACAAATCAACTGCATCCTTGTCAATTTGAGGTTAATCCTTAGCGTGTACTCTGTGCACATACAGGTGTGGGTCAGGTAAATCGGTAAATGTTTGGTTCTTTTTGGGGAAAGGCTAGCTTTAGACTCCTTTTTAGGAGTTGAGTTGGCTTCATTCTACAATTTGACAAAAGTATGTGTTTTGCCCCCTTGTCTCAGAATTTTTTTTGAGAGCTAGGAAAGTTAGAGGGAGATAGCAGAAACTGGAGATTCCTACAGGATTCTGAATAGGGAATGACTTACTAACCTGTGTGTTTGAACAAAAAAATTGGGAGAATATACAGGAGAGGTACATAGTCTTAGCTTAAGAGTGGGTACAGATGCTCTTCATTGCTTTTTCCACAGAAACAATGGGGTCTAGCAAATGGAGGTGGTAGAGAGGTTCTGTAGGTTCAGACAAACCAGGTAAGAGGAGGTTCTTTATACAGTACACAGACCTTTTTAATTTCTTATTGTAAAGAAACAATGAGGATGGGATGAATCAGTCAGGAAGTGCTCCAAACCAAAATCAGCAAGAACGCTAAATAAGCATTTGGCAGAATGTACCTTTGATTGTCCTGTTCCTTCTCGTCTCCAGGCATCTGTCTCCACTTGATATGGCAGTAAAGTTACTGTGCTAGGTGGAATTTGGATATCCTTGTACTTACATATCACAACTTATGTTTAAAGTCCTTACACATTTAGTCCAGTATTTTTGAGAGAGAGCTATTAAAAAAATCCAGCACTGAACATCCAGATGCAGTTGAACAGCTAATTACAATGTCTTAATTATCTCTTCATATCAGTCTTCTATCAGGTTATTCAAGTCTTTTGCTGTCTTTTAGGTCCTACTAGTCTATTTGTTTGGGTTCTTTTGTGTTTCATCTTGTGTTTTCTTTCTACTTTTTTTTTTTTTTTTTTTTAGTAGTAAAAGAAATTAATTTCCTAGACTCATGTAGAGGAAATGTGCATTCTGGGAAAGATTTGGATCCTGGGTTTTGATGTGAAAAATTAGGCTGAATATAGGAAGGATGGTTAAAGGAAATGTGCCAGGGACAAAATATTTTGAGGGAATTGAAGGAACTCTAAGCAGCCTAAAATTTGAGTGGCCACCCTGGGGTCTATATCTGTACGTAGCTGGCACATGGAACTTCTCCCAACAGATTTCTTCATAGCCAGTTTTACCCTACAGAGCAGGAGATCTCTATTTCTTTTTGTTGTGCTGGGAGGAGCTGAAGAAACATTGTAGATTAAGCACCTAGATTCCAATTCTAAACTGCATTCTCTAAATCTTCTTTTCATCAGCAATTTCATCTTGTTAGCACTGGATTTTCTGGTCTCTTTGCATGACCTTTGAAAATGAGTTGTGTTACAAGAAATGCAGATTAAGGACCCCATTCATCATTATTACAGCCAGCATATGAATAGTTGCAAAATTTGCATCATAAACTTATTCATTGACTCTTGAGCTCCACAGTGATATAGATGGGTGTCCCATAAGCCTTTACTGATAAATCAGTAGTTTTCATTGAAATTGGTGTTAAAACATGAATATGTTTTAACATCAAATTGTGCAGTATACTTTCAGAATAGACTTTGTTGTCTTGGCTGCTTTTTGAACTCATTATTTGGGGTGTCAAGTAGATTAAGCCCTAAGCCACAGTGGAAATAGAGCAAGAAGTGCAAGAAGAATTAAGAAAAGCAATGTTTTACAGTCGCGGCCTATCTGAACCTCTCCAATTATAGCTCAGTAATGAGTTTATTAAAAAAGATGGATGAGAGCAGTAAGTGGTGAGATGGCAATTGTTTTTCATAACTGACCTTAGCAAAACATAATTTGAACAGACATACATGATGTTAACTCAGAGGATTTAATTTTGTTTGGGATAATCATGGCTTGAGCACTCCATGCTGTCTTAATTCAAGATACTAATATATTCCATGTTCTCTTAAGGGCCTCAGACCTAAAGTTTTGCCAGCAGATGTGCAACAGATTGAGATGGGAACAATCTAAGAGTGTCAAAAGAGCTGCTTAGATTGTAATTTATAACAGACATATAGTTTCAGATTTTAAAATGCGTAAATCTGTGACTCCTAATACTTGTGATTCACAGGCAGTTACCACAAGTTCCCATCATGGAAAATTATGATGATTTACATAATGCTAATATCTATTCATTATTTAAATCCTTAATTATGTGTGCAGCCATGTGGTGCAGTAAAATAATAAAAGAATAACAAATGCAGAAAGTAATGGCTCTTTCAAGCAACTTGGAAGTCAGGTGGCCATTACATTAGAAGAAAGAAGATAAAATTCATAGTTGTACCAAATCTTGTGGTCTTGTGATTACTAGAAAAAGGAGGACCTTTAACATTGCTTTAAGATTAGGGTCCTGGTTCTACTGCTGATTTTTGCCATATAGCCTCAGATCTCCATTTTGTTTCTTTTATTTAATATGAAAATTTTCTTAATCCCATGTGAAAACTAGTTGTTCATCAGAAAATGAAACCCTAACTTGTGAGAACTTTTAGAACTGCCTGTTCAGAGAGTTCAAAAGTACGTATGTAGGTTTTTCTGGTCTATGATTCTTTTTTGCTGCTTCAGATTTCTGAAGGCTACAGGGTGTTCATTGCTGGTGTCTTGTGACCTTTTCCATTAATTTTATATAAAGGTGACTGATCCTGTGAGCACTTCCTTGCAGCTGATCACTTTACAATTAGCCAATTCTTCATTAATACAAATATACATTGGACTGGAATTTTAATCTCAATTCATATCTCTGCTGAATTTCCATAACAGCTTGTCCTGGATCCAGCAGTAGCAGTCATTTTTCTCTTTCTTAGTAGCTGGTGCAGTGCTGTGGTTTTGACTCTCAGCCTGAGAACAAAGCTGATAACACCGGTGATTTTAGTTGTTGCTCAGTAATGTTTACTCTGACCAAGGATTTTCTGAGTCTCATGCTCTGCCAGGGAGGAGTGGAAGCCAGGAGCAAGCACAGACAGGACACCTGACCCAAACTAGCCAAAGAGGTATTCTATACCACAGCACATCATGCCCAGTATATAAACGGGGGGGAGGCAGTTACCCAGAAGGGCTAGAACACTGCTCGGTCTGGCCGGGTATTGGTCAGCAGGTGGTGAGCTGTTGTATTCTCTTCCCTTGTTATTTCCCTTATCATTATTGTTATTGGTGGTAGCAGTAGTGATTTGTGTTATACCTTAGTTACTGGGCTGTTCTTATCTCAACCCATGGGAGTTACATTCTTTTGATTCTCCTCCCCATCCCTCTGGGAGTGGGAGGAAGGGACTGGGGGAATGACAGAGCAGCTATGTGGTTCTGAGTTACTGGCTGGTCTAAAACCATGACACAGCTGTAGCTTGAAAATTGAATTGTATTCATTCTAGGTGTTATTTTGTGATAGCAAAGTTGAACTGACCATTGTTGTTTTGTTGTGGGTAGTGGGAGTATTTATTTTTTTGTGGAGGTGATGATATGTTTTGTTGGTTTGGTTGTTGGGATTTTTTTGAGGGAAAAGCTCTCTTAGGCAAAGGAGGAAGTGCCTCGAGAGATGTCTATCAATTTTCAACACTTCTGTTTAAGTCCAAAATATAATAATTGACAAGTCTGTGCTTGTCAAATACCAACGATCTAAGTCCTGTTCTCAGACACTAAGCTAGTGTTGCAATTAAGTAGATGAATAGCTTCCAGGTTGTTAATGATACACAAAAGGGTTGTGAATGAGAGAATGATGAGTATGTGCCTTTTTGTATGCTGGTCAGGCAGTTACCTCTTCTAGGCTTGTCCCGACCAGTAGCTGCTGCTGGGTCTAGTTCCTTTCCAGTTCTGGAGGAATATAAGTTGTACGAGCAGTAGGAAAGGTCTGTGCCATCCTTTTGGTACCAGAGTAAGAGAGTCTCTTGTGCTGGCATTGTTCATTTTGGGACTACTCAGGCACTGAAATGGCACAAGGAAAGATTTGGATTTACTAGATCATTCCCAAGTAAAAAGTTTCACAGCATTCATTTACTTAGATGGTCCCGAAGACAGAAGAAAACTTTGCTGTTCAGTGACAGGGGTTATCTCAAAAAACTCTGTACAAGGTTATTATCATTGTCAGGAACATCTGATTATTTGCATGCAAGAAAAGCTTGCTTTAGCATACTGTGACTTGGGAGCATATGCTGTGAAAAGGCAGGAGGATGTAGCAATGGACTTCTTTTAACTAAAGAACTATCCATGAATAAACGCATGTCATGGGTTTAGCTGGTAATGTTAGTTTCACAGATGCATTCACACTATTAACCTCAGTGGGTCTGGATTAGGTCTCAAGAGCTAGATACAAGTATGGGTCACCTGAGTTTGTTTGCGCAAGTCTCTCAGCATTATGGTAGATTACAATGACCATACTGAGGACAGTGTCTGGCTCCTGATGAGAAAGCAGCATGCAATATTTTGCCCCATCTCTTGGCTGCTTATCACCCTCTCCATTGTAAATGGAGTCTTACTCACAGGGGTTAATTCCTAGTAGCTACAGAGACAACGGATGGGGCATGATTTTCCAGAGACTGCAGTTTTGTAAAGTCCTTGCCTCACAGTTCTTTTAAAATGCTAATGCCATTAGCTGCCATTTATTCTACTGGGGTGGAAATTGTGGCCACCAAAACTCCTGTATGACAGAATGCTTAGATCAAACAAACTTGCAAACAGGTGTCAGCTGGAAGCTCCAGTAGAAGCTGTTTTTGAAAAGGTTTCTTGAATATGACTTCCATATCACAATCCAATCCTTCCTTATTAATTTTTAAAAGACAATTCACTGCTTTGCTGTAGGTTATCGTATGCAGTATACAGTGGTGTCTGCCACAAGCAGTAGAGGTGAGGAGGCTATGTTTTGGCCTGTATTACTCACAAAGCTAGCTTCTCTGGGTCTGGGCTTCTGAGTTTTGTTGTCTTGTTAACAGCATTGATGGTGCTGAATGGAATAGACCACCCCTGGAAGTTTTTGAGAGTGCGATACGTAAAGAGGAACTGCAAGGGATGTAAATTTAGCTTGGTTTACCTCAATGAAAGAGGTAGAAAGACATCTCTAGAAATCTCTCCCACTCTGATGGCTTTATGGTGGGTGTACTGGTGAGACTGCATAAATAACCTGTGAAATGACCCTGAAGCTGTGTGTCAAGTACACTATAAAGAACATATGCAATGTGTGTACAATGCCTCTGTAAAATATAACAATGCAGATGTGCTGTAGTTGAGAGTTTGTTGAATGCTGCAGCAGAACCCCCTAAATTCCTGTGACTGATCTTTTTGTGTCATGGCTGTTGTATATTAGATCTTTTTTTGGAGCTCTCCCAGAGTCACTTAGAGAAATAAATGCTATAGACAGTTTCTGCTGGTTTGATCACATCTCTGTAAGAAACTGGAAGCACCGGATGATTCTCACTAGATAATGCTCTAAGAGTCTGTAAGCTTACCTGTTACAAATGAGGCTTTACAGTAAGAAAAAGAAGAAAGGATACCTTACTGCAGTAATGCTCTGGAAGTGTCCTCTGTGATGTGAAAAAAAGCCTGCATGTGTATTCCTGATGAAGTGTTATTAGAGAAGACCTGGTTTTACAACTGGTTTGGCTGTGGCAAATTTCAAATGTACTTTCACATAACCTTCTTCTTTATTGTGATTGCACTGGCTGAAAGTTTGACAGCAGATTTGATGACTGATATTTCTATTTTACTCAAACATTTTATTTTATGCTTTCTCCAATCAACTGTTGAGGAATAGATTAAGATTCAAGCACCATAGGATTTCTTGGACAGAAAAAGGAGTTCAATAAATGTCATCTTTTGTGGCACTAAATTGACTGTTTAAAGGGCTAAGCCTTTGGTTCAACCCTTCATTAAACCTTAGTTTCTGCTGATGGAAACCTTGCTGAGGACTTAGTTTAGAGAACGTATGCAGTGGCTAAAACTTTCTGATTGCCTAGGACTATTTATAGAAGTCTGTGTCCTATTTTGAAAAGGGACTTCTGCACCAAACACTCCAAAGTCCCGATGTCCTTCATAGAACCTTGAGCTGCCTTGTGTCACAGAAATATACTCGTAATATGTTTAGGTGCTGAAAGCAAAAGTTCACAAAAATTCAGGGATTAGAGCCCAAAATTGTTATTACAAAAAACTGCTGGCAAGTATGCAATCATAAAAGGTGTTGTTTCTTTAAGTATTTACTTTCTTTTACCCTGAGATATTCAGGGAAGTAGAGCTGGGACTCTCAGTTCAAGTAGCTGTGTTGCTTCAGGCTTAGCCTTCTTAGAGTCTTTCTAAATTCCCATAGGGATTCATGCCCTTCACACTCACTAAAGGACTGTGAGACCTAGTCAATCCTTCCTCAGTTTGAGGGGGATTAAAATCCCTGGTTCTTCCACTCTGAAAAATGCACCGATGAATAAACTGTTCTGTCTGAGGTTTCTTCACCTCCTGTGAAGAAAGTTATACTTTTAACCCAAGCCCACTCAAAATATTTCCTCCAGTGTTTTTTGCATTGTGATGGGGAATCCACCTCAAACATCATGACAGATCAGTTGTTTGTCCCAGCTTCCCCATAAATTTTTCCATTCTTTCTTCCCCTCTGTTCCCTTTGCCACAGTGAACTTTTACAGGTTGAGTGAGAGGATTCTCAGCTTTGCCTTGGGGCATCATGCCTATTTCTACTGCAGCATACAAGATGATTTTAAAGGTCATTTCACCATGATTCTGTGGCCTGCATTCTCCTTCAGGTATAAAGATAAGGTGTAAACAGTGAAGTCCATTTGCAACCCATTTAAAGGTTACAGGGCTCTTTATCTTGTGAATGAGAGAAAAAGATGCCAACACTTCCAGCTGCAGATGTCTAAGAGAAACTCCCTTTTCATAAGAAGATATGACCTTCCACAGAGTTAAGCCCTGAAGAGGAACTTACCATTTATGCTTAATTTTTCACAGCCAGCAGCAGAGAAAATAAGAAGGGCTTGTCTTAATGGAACTTTTCTCTGAGTCTCAGCTCCTGATTTGTGGAAAAGGAGAATATGTTGAGCCTCCTTCATATGCTGAGGTTAGTCTAAAAATATAAGTCTTTCCATGAATATCTTGATCCTTTATTTTTCCCCTGAGCTCTAAGGTTGATGTGCTTGAGCTATATAGGTCCTGCTGCTAAAGTCCTCTGTGCACATGTAGTAAATTTGATGTAGATGCTTTGAGGTAGCCGGAGTGTAGCAGTGCATTCTCTCTTACTAGGGTGCCTATAGAGGATTGGGCAGTGAGCTGAAGCTTATCTCGTCCATTGCTACATACTTAACTGGGAGCGCTTTAGCTAGCAGTGGAATGCTTCTGCATTGCCCCTCTCATCTTTATATTAACAGAGAGAAACAGGACACAGAAAGCAATTCTAATCTCTGTCCCCTCCAGAGGGTGATTTAGAATGCCTTTTTTTTCCTCTTTCTGTGCACTGATTCTCATTTAAGTGTTTGTAACTAAGCACCTGAATTTATATGGGACAAGTCCAGGTCTAAGTGTCCTCCCTTTTTATGTGACATTTGCACAGCAACCTGTGGACAAACAGTGCTTGCACTCTGCTGGCCTTCTGTGGACCATCTTATAGAGTCCTGTGCCCTTTCCTCCCAAGTCCTAGTCACACTCTCTGTTGTCAGTCAGGCTTATAATTTCATCAGTCAGGTTTATAATTCTTGCAAGATATATGTTCTACCGAGCAATGCTTGCTTTACCTTTCAGCACAGAGATAATTCATTTGTCTAAAAAATATTTGGCATCCTCATGATCAAAATTTGTAATGAGATTACTGCTTCTGCAGACAAGCTGCTGTTAGATCACTTCCCAAGTGATCTTGCACAGTAATCACAGAACATAGCGAAGACAGGGCAGCCAACTAATAACAGAACTGCTTGTATGAATATTCCATTCCAGTGGCAAATCTGAAACTCCCACTAGGATCAGTCTTTTATCAAAGCAGTGAAGAGGGAAATATATTGCTTGTAGTGGAAGAGCAGAAGTAGGAATCTAAAGGAATGCAAAATTCTAGGCAATATTTTTTCAAACCCTTTTTTTTTTTTTTTTTTTGTAAATATTTTTAGCAAGTGAAATGAGGGTGTCTCCACAATCCCCCTTACTGTTCTGGCTGGGGTCTGGGAAGCAGAGCCAGTGGGACTGACAGTTGGCTGCCAGCTCAGTTTACTGAAGAATATCAGCAACAAAACCATTCTCCACTCATTCCTTGTTGTTCATTACGTACTGATTTCTCTACTGAAATAGAGGTTAGTTCTTGGAGACCAGACTACAGAGTTGCACAGGCATCATGCTATATGCCAGTTCATTATGCAATTGTGTCTTGTCTCCTGATATCAGGAAATGTTTTATGAAATACATAGTAATATCATTCCTTGTTTAGCTACTCCCTTCTAAGAGAAGCTGAGACACTGGAAAGTAATGCTGTATTTTTATGTCATTGTGCAAAACATCTGGAGGATCCAGGGAGCTTTTCTGTTGTGTTAAGTGTAGGAAATGCATCCTTTTTCCATCTTCTGCCCTGCTGCCCCTGATCAGCAGGAGAACCTGTGCCTCAAGACCATGTTTACCTCTGTTCACTAGGGAAAACAGCACTATTCAACAGCACTTTTATGGTTCCTGAAATCTTTTGGTATGATCCTATTCATCTGGTTACTTGCAAAAAGAATCCAGCAACTAGAGAAAGTGTGTTGTCTAGAAAGTCTGGTCCTGTCTTGAAAACTAGAGTTGTGGATCAGGTGGGCACTGGTTTAAGAAACAAAACAGTTCTTTAAGTCACCATGCCTGGAAAAAAAAGAATTCAAACTGAAGCTCCAAGTATTTACTTTGAACACAAGTGTAAAAATCTTGTATTTGAAAAAAAACAGAGCATGACTTAAAAAGCAAACAAGTTGAAATCTGGAAGAAGTGGATCATCTGAATGTATTCTATGGATCATCTATGATTCTATGATGATTCTATGAAAGTATTCACATTATTCAAAGCTGAGTCTGCAAAAGCATTGTCAGGAGCTCCTGTGCAAGCTACTATAACACAGTGAGTAAATGCCTGAAAATGTAGAGAGGTGTAGTTGTAGGGTAAGAAATGTACTGCAGTGCAGTACTTGTTGAAAGGCTTAATTTGAGCTGTACTTGATGCAACAGTTTTCATTAGTGATAGGACAAGGGGTAACGGGTTCAGACTTAAACAGGGGAAGTTTAGATTTGATATAAGAAAGAAATTCTTTGCTGTGAGGATGGTGAGGCACTGGAATTGGTTGCCCAAGGAAGCTGTAAATGTTCCATCCCTGGTGGTGTTCAAGCCCAGGTTGGACAGAGCCTTGGGTGACATGGTTTAGTGTGAGGTGTCCCTGCCCATGGCAGGGGGGTTGGAACTAGGTGATTTTAAGGTCCTTTCCAACCCTAACTATTCTATGATTCTATGATTAACTGTAATCACTTGATGATGGACCTTGTTCAATTTCTCTAATAAGAGATGGCTGGAAGGTAGGCTTTTAAGTTCTTATTTAGGAACTTAAATATATAGTATGAAAAACTGATAGAAAATTGGAGAAGATGCAGGTGACAACCACAGAAAATAGACTGAGGACTGGAGAAAATGCCTTGTGGTGAGAGACTTAAAGAACTCCATCTGTTCAGCTCACAAAAAAGTTTGGAGGTGACCTGATGGCAGTCGAAGGACCTTTATGGGAAGAAGAAACCAGGCAGTAAGAAGACTCTTTAATTTCACAGAATTGATTTCAGTAATATCTGTATCATGTCTTCCCAGGACCATTAGGTAGTAGAATTACAACTGATTGGGAATTTCCAATTAGATGGTTTTGATTTAAAACCAGAAGATACCAGTTTTGAATTTCTTTTTAATGGGAAAATCTTCTCAAGCTTTGAATAGAGTTTCAAGCCAAAACTAGCAAGCCTTTAGGAGGGTCAGTAGAAGCAAGGTAGTTGTGTGGGGGTGTGGAAAGCAAAGTTATGTGCTGTCACAACACATGGCTCATAGGAGTTTTCCTGCTGACCTATGAAAAGAAGCATGTCATCAGCTGAGCTCTCTGCTGCTCTGGAAAATAGCTCTTTTGTCTCTTTCTTGTTCCCTTTAATTTTCTTCCTCTCTTTTTGCATCTTGACCTTACCCCTCCCGTTTGCCATCAACACCACCTTCTCTCAAAAACAATTTTTCCCAAAACAAAAGCATCCTTTCAAAACTATCTGTGCTGTCCAGATACAGGACAGAAAATCCCTAAATTAAAGAGGGTCCCAAGGTAGGGAAACTTTTTCCTGCATAAGTGTGGAGAAAATACCAGTGTAGTTCTTCATGCTCGTGGTTGCAGTGTAGCTAAAATAGCCTGATACAGGATATCAGGCTACTTTAATGCAGACAGGTTGCTGTCTGTGAGGCCCATAAAGCACATATTATACTATGATGTAATGCTCACCCAGTGATTTTTGCTAACTCAAACTACTAGTTGCACTCTACATGGGACAGTGTTCTTTAGAGAAAAATTTCCGGTTCCAGAGGCTTCTTCAGTATTTTATTAATGCAACCGTGTTTCAGCAAATGTTGCTTCTGACACAATGTAAATAAGACATTTTCCTTGTAAATAAAATATTGGTTGATCTGACAAGAAAGACTTGGATGTATATTGCATAACAACTCTACACCAAAAATAGAATGTCTGTGAGAATGGAAGTAAATAAAAAATATATGGTATTGATACAAAAAGAGAGGCGCAACATTCTCTGAAGAGCAAAGACCATCCTTGGGAAAATACTGGCAGCAAATCTAGCTATTTAATGCATAAAGCAGTGTATGCAAAACAGGACAGATCTGGATCTAAATATCAACTTTAATGTCTCATTTCAGGAGGGTTTTGAGCAATAAGACTTGTCATTTGTAAGCTAACAGCCGTCATGGGATGACAATTTTTTATGAGAATTCATAAATTATGAATTTTCCCTTTTGACACTACGTGTTAGAAGAGATTAATCCTGTTTCATAATACAGTAAACAAGAAATGCTTTATTTTCTGTTTTACAGGTTTTGCTGAGGCATTGTAACTTTCTTTTGCCTCTGGAAAGATGTTCCAAAATGAGATTTTGTTTGTTAGGGCATCCCAAAATAAAATAACTCTGTGCTGTGTTTATAGTTTTGTTCTTGGAACCCTGTGCGTTAAACCGCCATGAATATCTAGGGTTTAGTTATTCCAGTCTGGTGAAGCTAAAGGATCCGGTTGCGTTTATTCAGCAAAGTAAGGTTGATGGCACAGGATCAGTCTGGGCTAACCATACACAGTCTATTTCCAGTAGGCTTTGCAGTTTGTAAGTTTCAATTCAGTTTTGCTGCTAGCAAAGAGGAGCTGCCGATTTCTGCAGGCCTCTGCTTTCTGTTTTGCCCAGCTGCAGCCATGGTGCTTCTTGCACTCTGGAGGAGTAAAGGAATAGGGTGAGGATTTCAGCAGAGCTACAACATTATGGTGAGATATGCCAATTGATCTGGTTAAAGCAATGTGTGCTGGAATTTTTCAAGAAACCAAAAGGAATTAAGTGCCCCGTGGTCAGTGGAGAGCAGTAAAAATAGGGTAGTTAGGAGCAAGAAATTTCAGAAGTTTTGTTTAAGAGATTTTTTCTTTTCATCAAACATGGTGCATCTGACTTCTTCCTTGACCATCCTGAGGCATTATTGTCCATTGTGCTGAGCTCAGCTAACTCAGTCCAAAATGCATTATTTTGCTACATAGATATGTTGGACTGCAGATAAAATAAACAGTAGTTTTGCCTCCAGAATGGACAGTATCATTACTGAGTAGGGCATCACAGGAGACTTTGTCAGTGCAGGATAATGACCAGAGCTGCTTACAGTCTGCTGCTTTCCAAAAGAGTCTGGAAAAAGATTGCCTCCAGCTGCAGCCAATTGAGTCTGTAATTAAAGATTCAGACTCCTCATTGGGCTGTGGCACTTGTGTACTTAGACCATGTCAAGTGATCACCATCAAGAGGATGAAGCTGCAGTATTTTTTATCTTGTACTTGCTACAGACTACTGCCATGGTAGTTTCCCCAGTTCAGCTGGTACAAGGTAATTCAGTAGAAATGGTTGCTCAGTTTTCTGTGTTTCCCCCATATAATTCCTTTGTTGCAAATATTTCTGTTCAGTAGCATCTATAAACCTTGATGCTTAAAAAAAAATAAATCTATAAACCTGATTTCTTAATACCCTGACTTCCTTGATTCCCTACAATGTATATGCTTCAGAAAAAGGGTTGTCCTGATTTATAAATGCCAGCTTACATCATCTGGGAGTCCTCAGCACTTCTTTCAAAGGAGCTGTTGTCAGGTATATTACTGTCTTGGCAAACTTGGCTTTACTACAGAAAAGTGTTTCCTCCATAGTGCCTCTTTGAAGAATGTCTTTAAAGCTGCATATGGTTAAGGTGTATGTAAGGAAACTGTCGGACAATGTGTTTCAGTTCCACTGTCTTGGTAAATTTGTCTGTTTACCTTAAATGAGAATCTAACTCATGGATTGTAGCAAAACAATTGGATTTGTTGCTATTGTTTTTGTTTTTTTCACTGCAAAACAGTTCTGGAAACCATTGAGAAATGAATACTTTTGCATCATCATAAGTTCTGTGTTTTGAATGCATATTTAAAAAACTTGCTGTGAGATCATAGGCCAGTTTAAAGAGAGTTCTGCAAGTAAATAAAATCTCTGGAGAGCTTTCTTTGTTTTCTTGGGAGGGTGGGTGGTTATTGTTTGGCTTTTATTGAAAATCCATTTTTACTTAACCACGGTAACAAGAAAGAAATATACCAGGGAAAGAATGAGCACCTGAGGTCTAGTTGTACTGGAATCACCGGTGGCATTTTTGTTTCTTTCCTTAAGCTTTTCTTTGCTTTCTTGTGTACACTTTGAAATAATTTAAAGATGGTTTATCTTGGGATTTCTTTTTTTTTTTTTTTTTTTTTTTTTTTTCCCCTTGGGAATGTAGCTCAAAGATGTGGCAGAAAATTTTCTTTATACCTTAACAATACCCAGTTGCCTCCAGCCCTTCCTTTTATTCATATTTTGTTGTGGAAAGTTGCCGGTTGGATTTTAGTTGCATGTAAGTATCCTTCCTTCTGAATGTCCAAACTAATCTCCTATCAAAGTCTGTTACTCTTTCTTCAAGGAAATAGTCTCTGGAATATTAGTGTTGTTCTGTGAGTATAAAAAAAAAAAAAAGTTCCAGTAAAACCCTTTTCAAAGATTTTTGAAAAACAGTGTAGTGGGAATCTGTGTGTTTTCTAGCAGTTTTCTTTCACCTTCTATATCAGCCTCATTTCCAAAGTAGATAATAATTGATTACAGTCTCTGCTTCTTAAATAGCCTTAAGAAAACATACTGGCATCCCTGTGCCTCATTATAGGATTCACATCAAGGCCTGGGTGACCTTGTCAGGTTTATCTACATTATAGAGACACTCCAAACTCCCTGAGAGACTACAGCAGCACAAAAGAGAGAGAAGATTCCTTGAGGGTAGTGCTTTTATCTCATGCTTTTGTATCTCTGGGTAGGAGCGACAGCCTGAATGGTCTGGACTGTACTTGTGGCCAGTGCAGTTGTCAGTAATTTTTTGGGCAAGTGGTTTAGGAGAGTGTGCACCACTGAGTGCCTTGGTATAGCTTGAACAACTGACTGGGTTTATTTCTTTCCATGGGAGCTCAGGGTGTCTCTTAAGTCTGTGTTCTTTTGTGTTTCAACAGCCCTTAAATCGGGAGAAATCATACTGCTTTATTAGCTTTTTACACTAAATAATCTTAAAATGGTTTCTGAAGCACTGCTGTAGTAGTCAACATACAGGACAAGATTGCATTTCTTTTGCATATCAAGCCCTTCTTGGAAAGGAAGGTGGAAAGAGTCAGTGCAAATCTGAAGTCATTAGGCCCTGGTGTGTGGGGTAAGATCTGAATCTCCAGAAGAGAGACTCAACAGGCTCAGGAATAGCAGAATTGAAATATTTTGCAAAGCACAGATATTATTCATACTGTCAGCAAGGCAGTCTTTACTTTGTCTGAAGGTCGTCTCGAGTGAGGTGGAGTCTCCTGCCACAATGAAAGTTATCACATGAGGATTACTCTAGAAGGATATTTATACTCTCTGCTTTAAGAGAGTATTTGGACTATATTGGCCTTAGTGACTGTAGAGTGCTCAGGTTCTCTGGTGATATGAGGAATGTGTAGCTAGAAAAATTAAATAACGCTTTAAAGCTCAGATCACAAAGGTCTTACAGCATAAGAAACAGCTGTGTGTCCTGAGTAAAAATGTCTTAGAGGGAGGCCAGGTATTTAATTTGCTTTCTGTTGTCTGTATTTAGGTTCCTGCTTGGAACAGGCTAAATGTTAAGAATGGACGCAGGCACTGACAATGACTATATTGCAATGAGAATTAACTGAAATACTTAAAGTGTACATGGCTTTTATGAGAGAGGATTTTTTTCTTTTATATGTCATGTTTTCCTGCATTCTCTTCTAGAAGATCTCTCCTTGGACTCACCTTTTGTAACCTCTGATAACATCGCAGCCCTAAGGTGCACAGACTTTTCTGTTCCCAGTGCCCCAAGCCAACCTGCGTATGTCCAGGACTGTACATTAATAAGTGACACTCTGCCTTAGGCTGAGGCAGGTTGTGATATAACAGATAAGCATATAGAAGCAGACTGTTTCTTTTAAAGTGTGAGAAAATGACTCTGAAATGACCATGGAGTAAATCTGCCTCTTTGAGTTGTCACTGTTTTACTTTGCTCACAGCTGTGAGCTCACAGCTTTTTAAAAACAAAAGCAGCTTGATTTTTCAAAGGTTAATACATTAATATGTCCATGGCTTTCCATCCAGTCCTGCCTTCTCTCCTCGTCTGGCACTTTCTTTGAACTCACAAATGAATTGCCAAATTGTATTCTGGTTTTGCATGGTGAGAGAAAGGGAAATCAACAGTTATTTATTTAGGGTTAGTGAAGACTGCCTGTATATGTCTTATTACTTTGCTGGTGGGCAATTATCTTTATTGCACAAGACTTCTCTCCAGCTGCGAGACACAATCCAAGCAGGGAAAATGGTGTATGATTCCTCACGGTGTGTTAGCAGTTTGCTTCTTTTCCAGTAGCATGCTGTTTCCTAAGAAGAAGTCTCTATTCATGCAGACTTGTTCTTAACACTAAACCGAAGCTGCATGTTCTTAAAGCTCTTTTCTTCATAAGCCAATTTAATAACTATTTTGATTGTTGACAATTGCACATTGCATATTTGGAATATATCTAAACCATTAAAGTGGCAGCATTGCTGAGGGGTGTCTTAATGAAATCAGAACAGTCTTTTCATGAGATCTGAAGCTTTTGGAATACACCAAAAATCTTTATGAACAAAGCTTTTGGATATAATAAGAGTTTGACTGTACATTTACTTATGTTATAGCACCTCTGATTTCCAAATTCTGGCGATAGTTCAAGAAATAAAGCCGGGTTTATGAAAGAACTTGATTGGCATTTCAGATTCAATAAGACCTGATGTAAGGGTGTAAGGATCAGTCAGGTTTGGGACAGTAAGTGAGCTTGGACAAAGGTATCTTTTGTGACTGAACCACAAAAAAGAGTGAATATTTTGAATGTTCTCTTTAATGTATCCATCAGTTTTAGTGAGTTTAGCTAAGCATTTTATTTCTCAAGATTGATGTTCACCAAGCATTATGCATATATAAATCCAGAGTCTTTGTCAGAAGAAAGGTTCACAGAGAATGAAAGAGAATGGCTTGTTGTTATATTTTGTTCTGTTAAGATGGTTCACGAATTCATGTGCTCCAGCTGCTTGTATCAGCTGTTGCGTATGAGTGCAATGTGGAGTTTGCTGATCCTGGTTTTGCTTTTGGGGAAGAAGACATCTTAGAGCCATTTTGTTGGATCTGTGAAGCACCAGCTCATTGGTGCTCATTGCGACACTGAATATATGTGAAGATGCATGCTTGCTTCCCGCCCACTCTGTGCATTCCTGGTCATAGATGAGTGCTTAAGTTGTGTTTTAATCTGGCTGGAGATCAGATCTGTCCTTCAAAATGCGTAACAATGTCATTTTTGCTTGGATAGGAGCATTACAACTAAGCAGAAATGGAGATCTAAACTGTAGCAAAACAGAATTGTGGTATCACACAACTTTGCAAGTCTTCAGCAGTAGGTGGGAAACAGAAGACATACAACTGTGCAGGTGATGTATAATGAGCTAACTGTTTGCCTTCTGTCTCAGACTCTTAATATCTGTGCATTTGATCTATCCTATGACTGTGCTATCAGTTCCTGAACACCAGTCATGTTGTGTTTTCAATGAACATTGCATCATACATGTAAGTGATAGTAAAAATAAAAGTTATGTGGTGTGAAGAGATTTAGGTCGTTTAACATTCAAAGCGGACAGCTCCTTGTTATTTGTATGGGACACTGGCATTGTATATAGATCTATTTGTATTTCTTTATTCACAGAAGTACTTTTTCTGTCCCTCTGTAAAGTTCTATTTTAGGTCCTTATCTTATAAAACATGAGAGCAGCAGATGCCTAATGAAGCAGGAAGAGTGTGTCAAGGGCAGAAGGTGAGGTGAACTGAATGAAAACTTGTTAATGAGTAGATAATGGTATTCTGGGAAAGACTGAAAAAGAAGGCTGAGAAATTAAATCCTCTTTCACATTATGTAGTAACTTGTAAATATTATGTATTTTCCTTTCTAAAGGCTCATATAATTTTTCCAACCCAAGGCTTATAAAGACAGCACCGTGAGTTCTTAACTTAGGGCAGTTAGTCTAGACTTATGACAATAAATGGGAGTAATAAAACCGTACCTTCAACTCTGGAATTCTAAAAAGCTTTGTGTTTATGTACTTAAAAAATTACTGAGATATTTAAAGCATGGGAAGTATGATATATGTTTTGTCTCTTAGAAATGTATGTTGTTTAGGAAGCGGAGCATTTTGTTTTCAACAGCATGTTAATCTTTTAGCTGAAACATTGCATTTGAGCATTACTGGGCTAGGACCAGTTTGGGTACAGGAGAACCATTGTACTTGGTTGCACTGCACATGCCTCCCTCATCATTAGTTTTCTATTTCAGAACATCTTTGCACAGTTCTTATAGAGAATGTAGGGTGACCATGGCGCAACCTCCCAGGTTGTGAATTAAAGCTGGTTTGAGAACCAAAGTTTTCCAAAGGACTTAGTTTTAAATTTATGCTTTTTGTTGGTGTTTTTCTCTAAATTCCAGGCATTTTACCCCCTGTACTTTCATTAAGTATGCAAGTCCCCTTTTCCAACTTTATTTTCATTAAGGTAGAGACTGTTCTGCAATGTAAATGATGCAAAATCTTTGCTGTGTTGCATAACTATCAGGTAGTCATTGTTAGGTAAACCCCAGATAATTGCTGTGTCTATTTAAGATCTGCATTTTAAGTGTCATTGTAATAACTAAGGAAGAGGAAAGCAGCCTGACTTAGCATAGCTTTGTAGCAGGGGTGTTCTACCGTTGCAGAAAAATTAAGTAAAATAGTCTCACTTGTGTATTGCTGCCATAAGAATATCATTAAGTGCTGTCATTCATTCAGAAGTGTTTCTGTAAAAAGTTCTTTAATCAAGGCTGCAGAATTAGCTGAAAGAAAATAAAAGAACCCTTTCCTTCACTTAGGAAACTGCAGACAGTTACTTTTGTTATGCTGGTGAAACAATAAAGCTCTATTAGAAAAAAGTAGTGGATTTCAAACTAGATGTTTAATTTAAAAATATAATATAAAAAAAGAGATTGTTTGAGATGATAGTGATGTTTCACCTCTTAAGCTTCTAAAGAGAATCTCCTTCTTGCTGCAAGATAAAGTCTGCATGGATGCTGGCCTTGTAGTGGTAGGCATACACTCCCAGCCCATCTTGTTGAGTTTTTTGTTGGTTTCATTTTTGTGTGTTAGGTTTTTTGTTGTTGGGTTTTTTTTCCTTTTTTTTTTTTTTTTTTTCACAACAAGCCTAAAAACACCTGTGTAGCAAGTTAGTTATCAAAAGATTATGGGGTAGGTCAAGCTGTTATGGGGGCTCTTGATCCACATGCCATTGACTGATGGATATCAATCCTCCCAAACACTCTGTGCTGGCTAGGGCAAACAATGACAAGGGAGACAGCAGTAACAGAAAACCTATCTTGGAAGCATTTGTTTTAGCTGTAGACTTTTCATGTGCAGAATGACATAGACCTTTCATGCACAAAATGTCAGTGAAGCATTGACATTTCAATGTCTTCAGCCCACTTATCGCAACCAGGAAGGCTTTGTATATGGCTGAATTAGACTGGGTTTAGCATTGCTCAGCTGTCGGGTTGCTTGAGTGAAAGTTGTTATGCAGAGTGGCAAGGCACATCCAGGCTTGTAATGTATAGGTATTACACTTGTCTTGCTGTCGCAGACACTTATGCCTTTCACTTTCACGTTGCTGTTCCACTGCAGAGAAGCTGCAGCTCTTGTGAAGCTACCTGAAAAGTTTGGATTTTACCATTTAGTACATTAAAGCAAATCACTACTGATTTTTGTTTACAACAATACACTGGAGCTGCAAAACCCTTCTCTGCAGGCAGCCCAGTAATTTCTAGAAGCAATGTTTTATGAGAGGAGGGGCAACAACTGTTCCGGACACCAATAGCATCTAACACTGTCACTCTTGCTAAATCTGCTGTGGTTGTGAATTTTTTACATTGTAAAAGGAAGTTCAGAAACCTGAAATACTTTTCAAGGTGAACTAAAAAGTCTGTTTAAGCTGGTACTCTTTGCATGCAGTAAAGCTGTCAGCATGGTGTTAGGGAGTGTGTAACTTATGATGTGTACCTGTACTGCACATGCGTGAGAGACATAGCCATGTAGTCTTACTGGCTCAAGATTTATTTCTGTGGAAGCAAAGTTAATTCATTACTGCATGCTTTTAAAAATCTGTCTAAATATGATAGTTTAGTGGATGGATGCCAAAGCTAAACACAGTTAGAAATGCTATATGCAAAGATACCTAACTATTGGAAAAACTTACTTAAGAACACAGGTTAGCACACTATCACTCACATAATTGATCAGGATGAAGAGAATGTTCTAAAAAACATGCTGTTCTCCAGCATCAAAAAATGAAGGATTATTGGGTCAGAGTATCCAAGAGATCAGATGAAATGGCTGTAAAAGGATTTTCTATTATTCCCTTGCTTATCTTCCTTAAAAACATGATTCTGTATCTCTGGTTGGAGAATGAAATGGAAAAGATTATGAGAAACCTTTCCAGAAGAAGAAATACTGGGATATTTGATCACTCATAAGGTCTGTGTACTTCCAGATGCAAGGTAGCAGTAGATGGGACACTCTTCCAGAGCTGGCAGGCAAAATGGTCCAGGGGATCCTGCCAGGGTCATGCTGTTCTGGTTGGGCATGAACAGCTTTCCCTTCATCCAAGTGCTTGCCTCCTGCAAGCTTAGAGATATCCTGCTGCTGTCCCTAGAGGAAAGAGCTTACAGTGACAGTGCTGTCAGCAGGGTCTCAACTCCTCCACCCCAAGTCTTTTTCTTACGTAGGTCACGCCAAAATGAACCAGAGAAGGCCTTCAGAAAAGAAGCAGTTTGCAGACCTGTATTGGAGAGGGGTACATCATTGTGCTGAATGGTCTGCTGTGGCTGTAGGACATGCAGGTCCATAACCCCTCTTGTCGGCAGGCTCAGAGACTACTGACAGACTGCTATTCTCTTCCAGAGGGAGCTTTCCTTCATTCTGCTCATTAGGTAAGCCTCCTGTTGTGTCACTTCTTCAGCTGAAGCTCAATTGGCAGGCACTGATATGTGGCTGCTGTTGAAATACGTTGTAGGAACCTGGCAGTCAGTAGATCAAAAACAACATTTCTCTGCAATATAGATTGAAATCAGCCTCAGATACCTCTTTATACCAGCTGTGGCTTTAGAATGCTCTCTCCTTTGAAGGAAACACTCAGCAACACTCAGCAAAATTACTGATCTTTGGTTATGACCAACCAAATGGGCATTAATAAGTGACAGTGTATGCCCCATGTTTCAGAGAGTTTACTATAGGACTGTGTTTTTCAGCCGGCATTTGGGAGGACAGGAGGAGTTTAACACAGACTTTTTCAGTGTATTGGTTTTACCCCATCAAGTATACCCATATTCAGCAGTTTGTTCTACAAAGTAAAATGATGCTCTCTGCAGCGCAATCTAGTGTTCCTAGATGATATTTGGACTGTGCAATCAGACTATGATTAGATGGTTTACAGTTCAGAATTGCTCTGACAACTGCAATTTTGTGGCTGTAGTGACAGCAGCAAAGGTAGTTCTCAGCAATGCTTTTTCTGACAGTGTGAACTTACAATGAGCATCTGAACTTTGGCTAAAGGGCCTGAAGGAAGAATTTGTGCATCTGGCAGATGCTCTGGTACAGTCTATCAGTGATTGTGGGTGTTTATCAGACTTGCTTTTGTATAATAGTTCTTGTTATTTGCTGTATCACTTGGCAGTTGAGTCTTCTTTTCTTGCATATTTCTTTTATCAGTTAAAATAAAACTCTTGGCCTGAGGATGAGTAAAGCCCTGTCACACCCCTTGTGCTGAAAACACCAGCAGATACCTACTAAAAAATGTGGTTAGCAACTTCTTGCTTGGCAGAATTGCTATTCAGTAATTTACTTCACTTTTGTCCTACTGCATAAAGGGCAGTATAATAGTAGCCTGACTGCTTTCTTCCAATTTTGCTATGAAAGGATATCCTCACAATTTTAACCTTGCAACATTAAAAAGCAAGTATGATTTCCATTCAGGGACTCGTGAGACACACCTTATTAAATGTTACTATTATCATTTTCACTTGATAATAGTTTTTACAGTAACTGGACAGTGGTGTTGAATCTGGAGGCTTAGTAATGATTTCCTTTTTCACTAGAATTTAAGCAGAAAATTTGAAAAAGCTTTTTTTTTTTTTTTGGGAGACTGGCGAAATTTCAAAGGGAAATATGGAATGAAAATCCAGATTTTACAGCAGATACTTGGTACTCTTGGTTTTTGTTTGGTTTGATTTTTGTTTTGTTTTTTTTTTTTTTTAGATAGTGATGGGGTAGGCTGAAGCAAGCATCCTGGATGCTCTCAGACTTTGCAGGGTGGTATTTGCCAAACCTCTCCCTTTGAGCTGACACTGAATATTTCTGGACATACACTTTTAATTGAAAATGTTCTTATGTGTTCTGCTGATTGACCCAAAATTAAATGAAAGATGCAATGGTTTCAAAATAGTTCTTACTGTAAGAAAAGCAAAAAGTTCATAGAAGATCACCTGATAATTTTACCCAGGTACTCATTCTCTGTAGTCTTCATGGAAGGGACCTCTTAAATTAGGTAGACTCCTTACCCATGATGGTTCAAATTCACAACAATATCCAAGCGCTCTCATAAATGGGTTGTTTCATTGCACAGACTGTGGCAAAACAGAGTCACTGTTCAGTTGTATTATTCCCTTAAGCCAGAACTACTGAAGATGAAAAAGCACGGGTTAAGGCAAAGTCATTTATTAACACTCCACAAGTTTCTGTTAATGAAAACATAAGCACATTCCCTCTCATTGCCACATTTTAAAAGTATTACAGTTGAATTTGATATTAAGGGCCCATTTATAAATATTTTATTGCAGTTCAATAATTGATAAAGTGATTTACAGCCACCTTGATAATCCATTAATGCTTGTGGAGTACATTATGCTAAACATATTAGCTGAAAATGTTTTGTAATTGTAGTGTTTTGTCAGTGCATCATCTGGTAAGCATTTATTGCGAAGCCTTTTAATTATTTCTTTGTTTTGGTATTTGAAATGGTTACCTATTTATCTAAAGACTGCCCGTCCTTTATGCATTTATTTCAGTAGCACGTGTGCAATAAAAGCTCTTTTAATAAATGCAAAGTAGCAAGCTGTTACAACTTTTTCTTTTATGGTCCAGCATCACAGGGCTGGTTTTGCATGAGAAACACCTTGCTTTCCCATCTTTGGAAAACTCTCCCTCAAAAAAACCCCAAACTGGTAAATTCATAAATTGCTCAGTCTTAGCTTTTGCCAGTGTTCAAAAGGCCCCCAAAATTAATATCAAAGCCCGATTTTTTTTTTTTCTTTTTTTTTTTCTTTTCATATGTGGCAGTCTAACAGTTGATGGCTGAAATGCTTTCAGGATTTTCCCAGAGAGTTTACCCCACCCCAGAAAAGATTGTTCTGTGTTGTAAAGCTGTGGGTAGGCCAGCAGAATTTTTGACCAAAGGAAGCCATTATTACAAACATAGTAAAAACCTCTGCAAATGCAGTGATTTTTTTTTTTTCCTTCCTTCTATTCACCTATGAAAATTCCTCAAAAATTTGTCGTGTGAAAATCTCAACAGAATTAAACATAAAGTGGAATATTACAGACAGAACTAGATTGTGTGCTGGCAAGAGAAAATACTAAACAAAGGAGGGTTTTGGCAGAAGTAAAAACTTTACAGCCATCGCCATCTCTCTATTCGAAGCTGGAAGGATGCCATCCTGTACCTTGGTCCAAAATTATTCCTTGCCTCTTTTTCCGAGATACCTGACATTAGGTGTTTCAGAGGTTGGGTATGCGACTTGGTGCTCGTAGCTTAACCCAGTCCTAATATTTTTACTGGCACCTTTGAGGTGTGTTGGCTATCATAATATTCCATTCTGTGTCACTTTGCCTCTTTGTGTATAACCACAAAGACAATGTCTGATGCATTTGAACAACTTTCTGAGAAGGTGCATTTTGGTGGTTGTTAACAGTTTAAACCATAAAATAACAGGTATACATGCTTATAGGGATGTCTGTAATAGAAAACATATTTGCAACAATAATAATATTTTTAGTGTAATTTATCTAACTCATCATCATCATGCTCGGGCTGAATGGATTTTTGTAAAGCCATTCTAAAGCAGCTGCTGTTTTTCTGCATCACGCTCACTTTGATTCTTCTTAACCAGCCTTAGTTGACATGTTGACAGGAAAAAAGAAAAAAAATGCCATCACACAACTTACTGTGTTTTGGTTTTCTTTTTAATAGCGTTAAGGTTAAAACACTGGGTGGAGAAATGAGTCTTATGTGGGCTGGATAATGCATGGGTCCAACATGCTCTGGGCCAGCTCCTGGTGAAAGTGATAAGTAAATAAAATTTTCTGACTTGGCTTTTGTGGCTTTCCAGGAGATCAGCTGGGAGCATGTTTAAAGAGCTAATCATTTGTAAAGGTTGATCTAGTTTTATTTTAGGCATGCCAGTCAGGACACTTGTTTCCTTCATGAAATAGTTGCATAACACTAGTTTTCGACTGTGATATTCAGCTTACATTTTCACTGCTGTAGTATCACCCATTATTTTTAGTGAAAGTCTTTATCTTACACTAAACCATTCTTTTAGATGTCTGGCATTCATACCCTTGAAAGAATGCTGTGGATTATCACTCCTCTCCTCCTTTTGTGTTTTGGTGTCTCCTTTTCAAGTGGGAAGTGCTCAGTGCTATGAACATCTTACTTGGTGACTGTTTTACAGGTTGGTAACTCTTGGGGCTCTTTCGAGAACTCCTTCAGCTTACTCGTTTTTCTGGAATGGTTTGCTGCCTGTCCACGCTTGAGTGAAGTTGCTTCCAGTTCTTACAGAGGAAGTATAAATGAAAACAAGGGAGGTGAATGTTCTGCTGACTGAGAGACCCTCAGGCTCATCTTAATGTCCACCCTGGTCACGCCTCTCAACACAAAGCATGAGGACATCATGTCATGCCTGTTTGCAAACAGTTTTAGAAACTTCTCTTTGTTATATGAGGTACTTGGCATGAGTTGTGAAGTTTGCAGTTGCGATTTTGTAAGGTCAGGAAGGTTGCCTCTTATGTTCTGAAACTTTCATGAAATGTTTGTCATTTAACATGTTGATTTGAGAAATGTATGTCATGATGAACTCTTCCTCTAGGTCTCTATTGAAGAACTTGGCTTCTGCCAGTAATCTTAGATTTCACAGTGAGCTAAGAGGGGCTTGTGTCCACTCTGTGCTGCCCAAAATCAACCTCAGCAGAGTCCACGTATGAGACAGCTGAGTAGCTGGGGGTTTCTGTGTCACAGAATGTCTTTCGGGGTAGGGAAAATGAAATTTTGGAAGACTTCTAAAAAGTGAAGGGCAAAAAATAACAACAACAAAACAGCTGAGAACATGAGAAAACACCTCCTGAGGTGGCGTGAGACAACATTCTCAGTTTCTAACAATCTGAAACACTCATCCCAGAAACCTCCTGCTGATAGAAGAGCTCACAGGTTTTTGGAGAAATTTTTTTGACTGTAGACCTGACTCATCACTAGAATGTGACTGCCTTCAAGACACATTGACAATGCCTTTCAAGGATTTACTTGTTTGGTAAGGACAGAAGTTATGGACTTTGCTCAAATATTACAGCATCTCCATTTTAAAAATAGAGTAGAACAGACACCTACAGAAAGAAGTAGGTTAACCTAAAATGTTCATAATTGCTGCAGCACTCCAGGACACAGGACTCCAGGAAATTTGGAAATCCTAAAACTTATGTATTCTGCTGTAAAACATACTCCTGGCTTTGTGCTAAAGTTTGTTTCTTGTCACGTGAAAAATTAATATGGGTCAGCCTTACATTTATAAAAGATTCTAGATGAGCATTTGAGATATATGACAGAGAGATTTTGTTTTATTTGAATAGGTTTTGTTATCCAGAAAGGTGCTGATCTCTCATAGGTTCTGTGTTACATTTGTCTGCTGTATGTAGATGTCCATGGTACTTAGGGTGTGATGTGATGGTAAACAGCTACATTAAGGAACTTGAGTCACCTCCCTGAATGACGCTATTTGAAGTTTATCTTAGAGCTCAGAGTGTAATATTCTTAGATTAAAATTTTCAGTAGATTTCAAGACACAGAAGAGAAGGAAACCAAAACACTGAGGGTGTTAAAATCACACTGGCATAACACAGGAGTGTTCAGTTTAGAAACCTAAAGGTGTAAATGAACATCTGGTGCCAGTGCTAACTGCAATGAGTATGATTTTGGAAAGGAGAGGTTAGCAAGGCCCTGCAGTAGTGCTATTGACATCTGAAAAGTGTAATTTTAGAAATGTTTCTCCTTGCATGCAAAGACTTTCTTTATCTATTAACTTTTAAATTAGTTAGCTTACTTGCACACTATGCCTACTCTCCTATCGATATGGCTTTGGTGTTTGAAATCTGCATTGTTAAAGGGACTATTGATTTTGGGTATCCCTATTTGACTTTATTTTTTTATCTTATTTACCAACCTGAGAAACCATAAAGACAATGATCCCATATTTCTGTGTGCCCCCTGTAGGAAAATTAGATCAGTTGCATCTACCCATCTGAAGGCTATTCAAATACTGCCAAAATAGTTCCTGGGTTTAGGGCTTATATATTCTAGTTCCATTTATCACTTCAGCTAGTATCTCATGTTTTATAATTGTGTATATTATTGTATTCTCAACCTTACTGCAAAACAGTTAATTCAACTGTTTGAACAAATGAGGAAGATAAGATCAAAATTTCATCAAATGCCACTCTGATAAACCAAATATTTGTATGCCATAAGAGCCCCACCTTATGCTCCTCACCAAAGTTTGTCTTTTGATGTGATTTCTGATTTAATTTCTAATTACTCTGTGCTTATATATTTGAAAATATTAGTGGTGATGAGCCAGACTTCAAAAGCTTTTGCTTCTTTGGAGATTCCTCTCCAGTTTAAGAGGGGCTTGTGTTATGTGGCCATGTTATGCTTTACAGAAGAATTGCATTTGTGCCTGAGAGTCTGAACAGAGCAGTTGTTAAACTAAAGAAACGGCAAAGCTGAAGGAGGCCTAGTTTTTGTTATCACCATTGGTAAGACTAATTATTCTGAAGAAATAAGGTAAAAGGACTATTTATTTCAAAATAAATGGATGTGTAGTGGTTATTTCTACAGCTTTGTATTATTCAAGCAATATTTATGTCCTTTTGAAATACAGCAGGGGTCACAGATTTGATTACTCTGTTGCTGTGGAGACCACAAACATATGTAGCTCAGGAATCCTCATTTTTGTTTTCAAGGCCATGTAACATCTTGTCAAAGTGATAATCATAGGAAAAGCAGTACCCTTGCAGGAACAAAGTCCTGTGGGATGGAGGTAACAGGGCTGATGGCATGTGGAGAAGTAACAGGACCTGACAAATACATCCAATGAAACATAAAGTGAATTATGGTTTTTATGTCTACTTAATTCTGGTGAAGTTACTGACAAATGGGAAAGCCCCATTTTTAAATAGGGGAAAACTGAAGACCCAAAGAACTACAGATCAGTCAGTTTCATCTTTTCTGCCTGACAGTATCATGGAGCAGATTCTCCTGGAAACCATGCTAGGGCACATGAAATACTGCCTGAGTAGCCACTGCTGTCTCCTTCCTTCTGTTTGGGATGGTGGTCTGATATCCCAGTGTAATGAGGACACACACCTAGGGACATATATCTCAGCTCTTGAAAGGAGACAGATTACTGAGCTGGTAATTTGGCTATAAGAGATGCAGGTATTGGGGGTGTTTGCCGTTGTGAGCTGTGCAAGGGTTACCTTGTATGTGTGTGAGCATGACAGATATAGCTTTTATATCATATTGTAGTGGAGCTACTATCTATGTTTTTTGCATATTTGTACCCATCAGATGGAAGGGAAATATATTAATTATTGAATGCAGTAGTAAGGTCTTGGGTAGTAGGTTTGGGACAACTGTCTATGTGATAGCATTCTCTGACATGATGCAAGTGTCATGTGCAGGGACAGGTGGAGCTGGGGAATCTCAGCTCATGGCTCAAAAGAAAATAGCGTAGGGGCAGACATAATACCCATTAGACAACTGGGAAAAAATTGTGATGGGTGGATGGATGGAGGCTGTATGGGGAGGGAGAACCAATGTGAACCAGCAAGTCAGTACATGAAATTTAAATAAAAAAAAAAAAAACTAAAACAACAAAACAAACAAAAAACCACAAAAACCAACCAAACAAAAAGAAATCTAAGGGAGTTTTAAAATCAGAGGCAGGAAGAACCTAAGAAATTTAGATATGTTGAAGGGAGATATTAATGGGAGAAACATCTTTTCAGGGAGAAGATAAGAAACTATAATTCTAGACAAAACTAAGACACAAGTTGATAGGACTGAGAAAGGGAATAAGAAAAAAGAGCTGGAAAAGGTGAAGTCTTGATTTATCAGCATATGGAGACACAACTAGTGTGACCCCAAATGTGTGGCCTTCCTGGGTAGACTAGAAAATACCCAGGGCAAGTGGGAATGTCTGTTACAATTAAAGACACTCAGATAACAGCTATTTTGGAAACCTGGTGAAATATTTGAAAAATGGGACGCTGCTATCTTTACGTACAAAGTCTGTAGAAATCATAAAGCAAATTAAAATAAATTCTTTGGAAGTGAATTACATGCTAAAGAAAACAGTGCATGAAACAAGCTATCAATAAGTATCTTTATGGATTAAAATTATCTTTCAGAGTGGAGAGAAATCCTTGTAAAGCCACTGTATCAGCTAGTCAGAGGAGCTGTGAGATACATACATCAGAGATTTTGTGAGGGAAGAAATACCGTAGTAATGGGAACCTACATGGGATACAAAGGGAATGATAGCAAGTTTTAAACTCAGTTAATAATTATCTGGAGCAACTACACTGCTGGATGTGAAAGAAAAAAACTTGATAAAGCCCAATGTAAGGCACAGAATCTACTTCAAATTATAAACTGCTAGAGCTTTATATTGTAGTAGTGCTCACAATTCTGTACTTGGAGGCAACATCATGCAGTGGCCATTTTTGTATGGGGAAAAATAACCCTCGCACAAACTAACAAATAAAACTCACAGATTGTTTGTGTTTGGCTTTTAAACAGAAATGAGAAAGCTCATTAAAATGAGATTTTCAGAGACTCTCAAAGCAGGTGATATGTCTCGTTATGGGACCAAGGAATAGCACCAAATGTAGAGTATGAGTCTTTTTACTGCTTGTATTATCATACTGTATGAGGCTTTTCACTGCTTGTATTATCATACTGTATAGGAAACTTGTGATAAAGATGCCTTTTAGCAGGCACGTTATTTATATACATGACAAAGAGATGGTCTCTGCTCATCTTAAAGTGTTGATGGCTCAATAAGAAAGTACTAGGCAAAGAAGTTTTTATTTTTTTTAAATGAAATGAACACATGAAATTCTTGGTAAAACTAGAGCATGTGCAGGGTTCAGTTAGAGTAGAATATATCTATCATAGGAAATCTAGCCTTTAAAAATGAAGGTTGCTAGCCATGGTAATGCTTTTCACCTTTGTTTTGTGAAGTATGGGTTCCAGAAAACTTTGTAAATTATATATACATTATAAATTGTGACTGCGTGAGAAAGGTCATGTTCAGAAGTAGTTGTAGTGCTGCACTTGTCGTCTCATGGTACAGCTTATAATGCTCTATTTCACATGAAACAAACCTGATAAATTGCCTCTTGCAAGGAAGAGACAAAAGACTTGAGGAAAATGAACCCAGAAAATAAAAGGGACTAACTCTCTCCTTCTGTACATGCTCTTCCCATGCTAGTTGGGATGACACAACTATTCTGATATGGCTCTGTCAATTTGTGATCCTGTACAGATGTCCTTTTACTAAATAACCTAGATGTGAGCTACAAGCTGTTACGTTTGTTTCAGCTGTTTTGAGATTTTCCATCTAACAAACAAACAAAATAGATTTTATGTGGTTAAATACCTTGTTTTCAAAAGATTTGTGTGTATATCTTACTGCACTCCTGAACAGCTTGTAATGGATGTTGCTGTGCAGGTGACTTATCCTTCTGTTCTGTTCTGTAAATCCTTTCCTTCCTCCTTCTCCTTCTCTCCTCCCACTCCCCCAAATCTGCCACTGCAGTAACACACCCCAGTGTGCTGCCAAGACCTTGAGGGGAGGAGAGATCATGGTACCTCATAGAATCTGAGCTGCAGGTGAGGATGAAGGCTTGGTGATCCAAAGATATAGTCAAGCACACACTATGCTTTCACCTGAAATTATTTGTGTTTGGTTTTTAGGTTTGATTTTGTGTGTGTATGTTTGCCAGAGGTCAACTCTCCTCTGAAAAACGGTTTCTAAAATGGAATTCAAGAATTTAATGTGGACGAAAGGTCAAGAATTGCTTTTTGGGCTGTGCTGAGGCAAAGTAACTCAGAGAAATAGGCTGAAAGAGAATTAAAGAAAATGTCAAGTCAGATTTCTTAACAATGAGGTTCATTAGTTTCTTCAGAGAATGATAGGAGCCCTGTTTTAAATCCTTTAGGCTAGAAAAAAGGAAAACATTCAGTCAGTGGTACTTTCTCTTCTTTCAGTATCATTTGGCCCTACTTGCTGGAGTTAATTCAGTACTTAAAGAAAAAATCTCCTGCCTTCTGCTCATACCAAGGACTTCTTTAGGGTCTGAATTTGCGCAGCTCCAGCTGCAGGAAATAATGCTACCCCATCTGTGTGGAGTGGTATCTGTACTCTGTTTCTGGTCATCATTTTAAAGTATAATATAGCTTTCCCATGTGAGGAACAGAAACCCTTAGAGGCAGTAAACCAGCAAATTAAAATAAGATTACACTTAGGCAGTTTAGCACTGAAAATGACAAATTATTACCTATTCTGCAAATACAGGCTTACAAGGTGCAAATAAGTATTTCTGGCATTGCAAAGGTACCCAGAGGTAGCACAACTGTATTCTTTGATGCACATTCCATGGGACTTTGAACCAGCAGCATTTGCTGTGTTGGCCATGCCGTAAATTTTGTGGTTGATTGGAGAACCCACTTGCAGACCTTGAAAGTGCGCAGCAAAAGACTGGAGCAAAACCCACAAGTAATACGGCCAGTAACACTTTTTTTTTTGTTTTAGTTTCTCTTGAGATACATGCCTTGCATGGAAATTCTTCATTTGAAATCCAAAGGGCAACATTATCTTCTCTGCTGTGGGGTTTGGGTTTTTTTCACCTTAGAACTCTAATCTCCTTGTGTTGGAAGGAAAGTTTTATACTAAACATGTGATGAGGACAACATAAACATTATAGTAAACCCAGTAAGGAAGTTACAATGACTTCATCCAGAGATAATTTGTCTGGGTTTATATATGAATGATCATAGAACAGTCTTCCACTAAGGCCCACTGGCTAATAACAGGTAACTTCTGCTTGACCACTAGTGGAACTGTTGCGAGATTACTGCAAAAGAAGTAAAGGAGTTATGTTTTTGGAGTGAGGTAGTTTCCTGGTCTGTTTGCATGGAGGGGATGTTTTGATGTGTGGAAGGAGAGCACTGTACAGTGGGCAAGTACAGGCAGCGTTCAGTTGTCTCATTTGGCTCAGACATGGAGTGGATGTAAGTTAGCACAACTCCCTTAAAAGTTATTGAAAACAAAGCTGATTTACGTCTATGTATGATGTAATCCAAAATGTGTACCCAGATTTTATATGGGGGTTTTGTGAGAGGAAGAAAAAGAATCCTGAAGACCCTTCTAAATGTTTCTGTATTGCTTTTATAATTCTGCATGTCTTACAATATGCTGTAACTAGGATTATGCCTTTGTGCTATACTACTCCCTTGTGTATGATGCAGCCTGACTCCCTGATGATTGAAAGAAATACTACAAATTCTGTTCCAAAGTGCCAGTCAGGGGGTTACAAATCTGCAATAATTAAGCTTTCACCCCTCAACAAAGTAATTAGCATCTTGTTATAGTAGAGCTTTAGCAGCTGAAGGCTTACCCAGCTGTGATTTTTCTGAACATGATGAAGCTGAACTAGGTGATTAATACCTGTTGTACGCAAAGGAATGGCCCTTAAACAATAAATGCTTCCAGACTTCTGAGAAATCCCTTAATAAAAGCAGCACCCCCATATAATGATGCAATGATTTGGATTGCTTCTGCAGGCATGTTTTTATGTAAGTCAAAAATAACAATTGGAAGCAAAAAAAGGGAGGTTTCAATATCTCTCTCACTAGGTAAAATCTGATGCTATTGTAGAGAATATATCTTGATTGTAACCATAGCTCTTAGTTCACTGAAAGACATAATTGAAGAGCAAGTAAAGAAATTAAAAATTAGCTCTAGGGATCACAATGGAGCTCCTGAGTTTTCACTGTATCCCTTTTTTTTCATCACCAAGTGAGGAAGAATGCCAAGGTTTGAAAGCTGGGGAGCATACTTGGGTAGTTATATTACCTTTGCATACTCGGTGGAGAAAGCTCACTGGTCTTTTACTCTTCAAAGCAATGACTCTGAGAATTGGAATAAGATACTGAACAGAATGCAGCCTAGAGTTGGCCTACAAGCAACCTTTCTAGAAACTTAGGTAGGCTCTGAATAACGTCCCTTAGGTGTCAAATTTGGATCCTAATGACTTAGTCATACTTTCGAAATAAGCAAACCTTATTATTAAGAGTCTTTGAACACTTACAGGTAAGACTTTTGTGAAAAATACTTTGATTTGAAATCTGAATCATTCTAACTGATATTTTTGCTAGTTCCTACCCTAATGCAAAGAGTTTGGTGGGAGAGGAGAGGTGTTCACAAAAGGGATGGAAGAAGCACAAGGACCTGTACCTTAACTTGCCTCCGCTCTGCCACACCTTGTCACTGCAGTTTACATTGCTCCAGCAAGGGAAGCTATGGGTGGCCTGAACTCCATGGTATTTTCTGCTTCCTATATTTGGCAAATGTGTTAGTGACATCTGCTTTAATGCACTTTTGTGCCTGTCTCAGCAATCTAGGCTTGGAAACCTTTTGAGGTTCTGTATAATGAAAGAACAATCTCTATGTCTGTCCTGACTGTGCTTCAGAGCATTGCTTGAATTACTTTTTAGTCTTTCTGGATTTCTCAGTATCTGGGAAATATCACATCAATCATATCACTGTATATAGCACTACCATCACTGAAAACTAAGACTCTGAAGTGCCCATATGTCATCTAGCTAAAATTACAGTATATGTTTATTTACTTGCCAGAATTTATGCCCTGTGTTCTGCAAAATGTTTTGTGTATGCCAGCACTATTCATTTGTGTACTAATATTTTAAAATGCTGCACTCCTTGGAAAGGGCTGGGTGCTCATTAGCAAAATGAAGTGTGAAGGAGATGAGGTTAACTAAGCAGGTGCTGTCTGAACTGGGAAATGGAGCCATTGCATGCTCAGATGTACGCATTTGGTCCCTAGCTAGTAAGCTGTTCCAAGGCTCATGTGCAGAAGGAAGCAGTAATTCTGGAATAAGACCTGCATTTATTCCTGTAATATGAAGAAGCAAAAAAAGTATAACTTTGTATATATGCAATGTATGTAACCCTTCAAGGGATCCTTTGCATGTTTGTAGGCATAGAAATGAGGAGGATGTTATATATCTGAGAGAGTATAACATGGGGGATTCAGATCTTTACCAGGATCTCCATAAGCCTACAGCCTTTCACAAAGGTTCATCAGGGTTTCTTGCCCTCTCTACTTCATCAGGTGATTCTTCATTAACCTACTGAATGCTTTAAGTGCCCAAGCTTAAGCATCTCATGTCACTGGGACAAATGACCCTTGTGCTTATTACCCATGGTGAGAGTGTTGTCACTGGTGGGGATGAAAACAGAAAAAAGCTACTGTCACAGAGTATGAGCTGTTGAATTTTAACTCAGGTTTTGTATACTTAGTGGTTTAGCTGCCTCAGGGCTTTGGCTGACAGAACTAATATCTAGATGTTTGAACTATATTCACCAAACTAAATGCTGTTTTCTCTTAGTGCACATTTCAGAAGATGTTATATTCCCAGTCAAGGATGTATCTTAATTACTTCAGCACAGTCTAATGCCGCACTTACCTTAACAAACACAGGGCAGGATGTTCATCATGAAAAGACAAAGTATATACTTCTGCCTCCATGCTTTTTTGTCGTCGTTGCACTGGTTCCATATGTGTTTGTCAGTTGAATGTTTTCATCATTTTATCCAGACAAGTCCTTTGGTTTGAATTTATCAAGTCATAACTAAGAACTCACTGTCAGAAATCAGGTTTCCTCAGTCAAGCCTGACAGCAGGGACCATAGACTGCAGCTCATGACTTCATTTCCTAATCCTAGCCAGACTGTGTTGGTAAAAACAGGCAATTGTCAAAGATGGAAAATAATGATGTCAGACTTGTTTAATGGACACATCACAGAAGTTCAGAAAACCTACTGATCAAGACCAGAATTTAACTAGGAAGACCTTAACATTATGGGAAATAAAACAACCAACAAACAAACCAGCACTGTCGAACAGTGAAACTGTAATAAAGTGTGCAAGCAGGAAAGTCACAGAGACATAAGTAAAAATTGAGTGACTAGTAGTGGAATGTTACATATGACAGAAAACGGTAATTATAAGTAGGAAATAGCATATGTAATGTTGTTAAATTAGTTAGGCAGTCAATTAAGGCATAGCAAACAAGGCTGTGTATTCTCTGAGATTGCTTCTTCCCATCTGATTGTGTTTCCCAGAATAATTCAGTTTTACTCTGAACTCAAGAAACTTAATAAGATCTTGTAGTTCAATGCTATCAAAGGTTAAATGTTAACAGAACAAAACTGAGGCTGTAGTCCCAACTCAGAAACCTTTTGTTTAATGAGGGATGCTCAGTAGGACTGCTGATCTCATTTGCATTAGTGTAGAGACAGCACCACATAAAAGAAGAGTTTTGTACACTTTTTGTGTGTGTGATTTGATCTTTGAGTGGATTCACTTACACAATGTCATGGGAGCTGTCTTATTTATACTGTGCTTATTTTTGCATAGGGTAAAACTTATAGGAGTCTGGGCCTGGTTTTCATGCCTCGTGCTACTGGCTTAATAGACCTTTGGGTCTCCCGTATGTGTTCTCTCCCATGGTGTTGATGATGTGGTGAACACATTGTTCCTTTTGCAGCAACCTTTTATGTATTTAACAACCTGTATTTGTGTAGCAGTGGCCTTACAGTTTATATTCAGTTTTCCGATCTTTCTTTACCTGTTTCATAATTAACTTTTGTTGTCCACTGGCCTTCTGCTTTGTTCATATCCCTTCTAAAATGTCAATCTGTGCTGAATATTTCTACTGTTGCCCTTGCTGCTATTGAGATGAGAAGCACTCTACCTATTCAGGTACTCTCTCTTTACATTTCCTTCTGTAGCGTTTAACTTATTTGTGTCAGTTCCTGTATTTTGGCCTGTCTAGAGCTAGCTGGGAGTCATCTTATGCTACTGATAATGATTTTCGGTGGAATTTTGCAGAATTTCAGAAGCCTACTTTGTATACTATTGTCCAGGCTGTCAGAAATGGCATTGGATAATTCTGGAGTAGGAAAGAGCTTTCTGGAACTCTTCTTGATAGTCTGCTTGTTTGAGTGGAAAATGACACTGAAGAACTTAGAGCAGTTTTCTGTAGAGAAATGTGGAAGCTGAATAGTTTGGTTTTTTTTGGGTTTTTTTTTAGCATTTCAGGGATGCCTAAACATTGGTCTTAGTCTTACAAGCTTTTCTGTATTTTTATTCTTTGCAACTTTGGAAAAAAAACCTTTTTAGGTGTTTACTCACGTTGTTGTGTTTAACTTTACCTTGTCAGTTTACTTTCCAAAATCCTGTGTGTGTCTTGTTAGGTTTTATAAAATTATCATTAATGCCAGGGCAGGTACAATATGCAATCTTTCAAAACGACAAAGGAGATGAGTATTAGGTGCAAATTTATTTACTTGATTTTTTTTGAAAAATCTATAAAACACCTTATTGTAATTAATGCACTTAACCATCAATCTGCTTAAATCTTCAGTGATGAATTTGCTTGCAAATAACCAAGTGTAAGAATTAGTCATTATGCAAGTGGTCTTTCTTGTGCTTGGTTTGGTCAGTTTATGAGGCAGTATACAGAAGCCTAACAATTTATGGTGAAATCAGATACCAAAGATTTGAAAGTCCCCTTCAGGGAGAACAGACCTCAGGGAGAGCAGGGTTCAGAATACAGTCAGAGTTTCAAAGTAGTCTCTAGTTTGCTCATATAAAAAATGTCTGTAAACCTAAAAATAAGACTTTTAAGACTGAAATAACAATTTATATGGAGAAACAAGTAACTGAAGGCCAAATGCTTTACTTGAAAAGTGCATTTTATTAATTTTTTTTTCAAGTGTGCTAAGATAGTATTCACAGTTTCAACTATACAGCGGAAAATCAGAAATCATTATGCAAAGATGTGTCCTGTCTGGAAAGAAACAGATTTGAAATACCACGTCTTTCTACATGATAGTGCTCTGTTTCAGAAACACTATGTAAAGCTCTGTGCTTTAAGCCCTCAAACCTTTAAGGAAATTGCAGCTCTCTCCTAATTTAGTACTGCTAGCTGAGGTACCTGCGTGTTATTTTGGCTGGGGATAGGACTGTTGATTTGTTACTCTAGAGTTCTGGGATGTCTGCAGTATTTTCCCTGTCACTCATCTACTCCACACTGATGGGAACTTCAAGTAACAAAAGGAATGTTTTATGGAAAATACTTATTTTTCATAGGACTGGAAAACCCCTAGAATTTACCTTTATATAATTTTCTTTTTTGACGTAAAACTGAAGTGATGATGTATTCTGTGCTTTGCTGATTTATTTTTTTTAAATGTGTGTATATATATTTTTATGTTTGTACCAAATTACAAGGAAAGAACATTTGACTCTGAATTTAGTCTTGATATCCTGAGAGATAAAAACCCCAATCCTTTCAATGGCCTACGTAATTTCGCAAGGCTCCTTTCATATTAGTAACTGGCTCAAAATGAAAGAACATTAATTATATGGAAGTAAAAGCCATGGATAGTTTCAAAGTAGATGAGTCTTTACGGAATGTTAAACCTCGGTCTATTTCTTACCAGAAGGCCTAAAAATGCTGAATATTGTTCATAAAACAACTTAATAGTACATCATCTACATAAGTCTTCTGGACACTGAGGAAAAAATAACCTGTTTTCACAAAAAAATAAAATAGTGGCATTCATATAATACAGTACAAACTGGTCAGGAAGGCTTTGCTTCTTGGTTTTATTTTCGTGTGCACCAGTGTCAAGGAGGTAAACATAAACACTGTTTCCATGCTCTGGCAGAAATAGACGTTTTTAGCTTTCTCCCCTGAATGTCAATTTTTCTGGATATTAAAAACTGGGAGATTTTTTAAATGCCCATTTTCTTCAACCATGGTAGAAAAATGCAGTGCTGTTTTACAGTTATTCATGATTTTGTGATAGTAAATATCTACTTAAAGAGAAAGGGTTTTAAAATTTTTTGAAATGTTGAGTAGTCTAAATTTCCCTTCTATTGCTAACACAGATGACAGGGAAGCAAGTTTCATCCATTTTAATTAGGTTACTGAAAGAAGACAAGGGTCTGAGTGTAGTTCCTGCCTCTGTAATCTCCTTAAAAGGCTTAATTTAAGAGCCTGGCACTGAAGACCACACTTTCCCTGTGTAAAAAAAAAAAAAAAAAAAAAAAAAAAAAAAAAAAAAAACCAAAAAAAACCAAAAAAAAAAAAAACAGGCCCAGGTGATCATTCCTTTGCTATTGTCAACTAATGTCTAAATACTACCTAAAGTACAGGCAAAGAAAGCATCATATCAGAGGGGACCTCAGCAGCACCACAAGTTGCTGATGACAGAGCCCCTGACCCTTCCAGGATACACAGAAGTGAATGCAGTTTCTCCCATTTCAGGGGTTTAAGGTCCATCTCCATCACTTACTACAAAATCAAAGGTCAAGTTTTTCTCCTCTTGTAATGATAGAGCAGTAGTTCTCAAGTACCAGTGATTCAGTCTTTACTACTTCCATTTCCTTTACTACGATTTCTTTCTACCTGGAATGGTATTATTTATCTCTCCATGTCTGTGTTGCCTAATTGTGTTTATTTTATGAATCAAAAAAATGATAGTAATCACAGGGCTTCAAAGCCTGATGTTTAAGGATTCATGGAAAAGCTGAAGATTTTGTGTTTTTCAATAAAGCTCGGCTTGACCTGTGCAGTAACCTTGCAGGGGGTTGAGGGTTTTCAGATGCACTGAATATACTTTGCTCTTGCTAAATGGAGGTAGGTATCTACAGCTTGCATTTGCAGCTGAGGAGGCACAACGCTCAGACTACTGAAGGATGTGTATCAACCTCTTCCAGCACCCTCACTCATCTTAAGTAAAGCATGTGTTTAATTTTAATCAAGGAGGCGTGCTGTTCCTTTGCTGCGTTTAGTTGGAGGGTGAGATTTTCAAGCATGCTTAGATGTTAAAGATGTACCAGCTCATCCTGTTGTAAGATCCTATGCTGAGAGGTGCTGGTCTTTGCCACTAGGCACCAAAGTTTTTTAGAAAAATCCCAGACCTTCCTTAGCTTTCTGAATGAGACCTGTGGCCCTTGTTTGCAACCTCTGGATAAAAATAATGCACTTTTTTTTCATGGTGCTTCAGCTTTGTAAACAAAGACGAATGCTTACTTAAATGGCAAAGTAAATTTCTCTTATTTCATGCTGTAATATAGAAAGGCAACTTTATATAAGTGTATTGTGATTATTGGTCCTCCTGTATTAATAATTATCATCTGCAGTAAAGCTCACATCTTTTCTGCTCTGAGGTCTCAAACAGTATGCAATGTTTGTCCTATGGGAAGATGTTTCTGCAGCCTAAAAAGAGAATAAAAGTGTAAAGGAAGCTTATTTTTAAAGGTGCCATTCTGCATATTAAAGGTGCCATTCTCAAAGGTTGCCCAGAGAAGTTGTGGATACCCCATCCCTGGAAGTGCTGAAGGCCAGTTTGGATGGGGCTTTGAGCAACCTGGTCCAGTGGAAGGCATCCTTGTCCATGGCAGGGGATTGGAACTAGATGAGCTTTATGGTCCCTTCCAACCCAAACAAATAAGGATTCCATGATTAATTAGATAAGAATTTATGTACCTGACTAAGGAAACAGTACATAAAAATATTTAGGAAAGAGAGACTGAAGGTAACTGTCTGGGCCTTGGAGTGAGTCTAGAAAAGAAAGAGGACACAGCAGCTTGCTCAAGATACTTTTAACTCTGTTCAGAAACCAGTATTGCTCCTTGTTCCCACTACTCCTACTGTTGAAAAGTTTCCCAGGTTTAATGGCCAGAGATTTCCTTATAGTTTCTGTTCTCACCATCCTCTTTTCTTTACTTGGTCTTGCTGTTCTTACTGAAAACTGCTCCACAGTTTGTGGAGAGATGTTTAATCTTGGCTCAGTCTTCTCTGGACAAAAGCACTTTCTACTTTTTCTTGCTCTCTACAGCTTGATATACTTTTACAAATTTTTCAATATCTGTTCAAGACCTAGCATGACTTGAGTCTTGGTAATATTCACATAAGCCCTACACTTTGCTTATCAGTCCCTTTTCCTTTTTTTATAGGTTCCCTACTTACTTTTAATATGCTTAAATCTGCTCAAGTCTGCACCCTAGTCCTACAGATTTTCTACTTTGTGTGAGAGGCATCTTAATGGAGATGAATTTCTTCACATTTCAGTCCTTGTGCTTGTCAATCCAGTTGACTTTACTGGTCTGTTTTGTTCATTTCTTAAAATGAATTCTTACAAAGGTGAAAGCTTTTGCTGCTTTTTTACTTATTTTTCTATTGAATTTAAACCAGCTAGGTGCCTGACTTTATATCTTAATAAATGCTGCAATTTCTTCTGTAAATCAAAGCTATTTGTAACCTTAAATATGAAAGGGGTAAAAGATGAGTCCATGGAGGCTAGTCAGGCTATATTTAGCTTAAAATGACATAACTTCCACCCTAAACCCCTTAATCTTCCCAAGTTATACTCAACTGAGATTTAACAGGGACTTTCCAAAGTACCTTGGGATGGACTGAATTGCTCTGAATTGCCTCTAGGAGAAGCTAAGCTTATCTTTGTGGTCTTTATGGGTTCTTTACAAAAGGGACTTAGCTAACTAAATAGCAGAATATGCAACTCTGAGCAGTGTGACTTAGTGTTCTTAGACAGCCATCAAAGTAGAAGACAGTGCAATTTGGGGGGCTCTGGAAAGGCACAAATAGAGTTTGCAGGCTTGGGTGAGGGATTTGTGCAGCAGAGCTAGGCTTCCCCTTTAGCCTGCAAAGGGTTTGTTCAAGTACTTTTCACTGGAGTATGGTTGGGAAGGAAAGTTATGGATGGGGGGAACAGCTGAGTCTCACTGCTCCTTGTTTGCTTTCTCTCTCTACATTGGTTCTTTTCTAAAAGGAAATTTTTATCATGTGCATTGATATGTATAGGAACATGTTGTCAAATAGGACATACTGCTGCTCAAGTCTTTTCATCCATCTCTATTTATACTGCTTTCATTGAGCTGTTTTAGTTCTTAATTAAACATCATATACCTGTGACCATGATTGTTCCTATGCTTTGACTGTTCATATCTTGTTTGTTTTCTCTACTTAGTTTTACTATTAGAACTGGGAATAATTGCATCTCATTGGCCATTAAATAGCCTAAAATCAGGGTGTAAAAGTTTCAGATATAATGAAAACTAAAATTTAATTTCTGGTTAACTTTACAGAGCACACCATGCTTTAGTAGAACGCTAGTTCTAGCCTGGGTTGGCCACTAGCTCTATGCTCTCCCCGAGGCTTAAATACATCTTTTATCAGCACATGTGATGTGGTAACTAGGTCTCATGCTTTTTATTTTAGAATGGAACTACTGAGCCCTGAAATTAAATGAAAGGACCTGTATTGAGGGTGTCAGCTGTCAACACATGATTTTGTTTGGTTTTGTAACATACCATGTTTTGGTAGAATTTAGCAGTATTTTCATGTGCTGGTGAGTGCTGAATTTCACGTGCTGAATTACTAAAATAAATTCTCCTTTGTGGAAAGTAAATATGAAAGTAAGTATTCTAGTGGAATGATGTAATTGTTGAGGTCAGAAAGGACCTCTGGAGCTCACTTGGTCTAATCCCCTTGCCCAAGCAGGACCACCCTGAACCAGTTGCCCAGGACTGTGTCCAGATGGCATTTGAATATCTCCAAGACTTTTGATATATCTCCAATGGAGACATCACAACATCTCTGGGCAACATGTGATTGTTCATGTCATCTTCACAATGAAGAAGTGTTTTCTGGTGTTCAGAGGGAACCTCTTGAACCAATAGGAATCTGAACACTGTAGTGATACATTTTATTGTCTTAAAAGGTATGAATAATTCATTACATAAAAGCAACTGCATATCTCCTCAGAAGGTGATTTCTAAAAGAAAATGAGTAAAAAAATGAATTAAATGTTAATGAATATGAAAGTTTGTCCTACAGTTTTCTGGATACTGTTCTTATTTAATGTGATGTTGAATATTACTCTTTCTGCACACTGCAAGAATCCTATGGGGAAACGAGGCCAGAGGTTCATGTTCCACTCATTTTATTGACCATAGATTGAAAAGTTCAGAGAAAAATTCTTTACAGACACTGAGCAGGATTTCTGGGTCTTGCTAAACGTTACGGCAGAGATATGTAGTCCAGCTCATAGGTTGACGCTTCTGCCTTTCAGTATTTTCTGCCTATCTATCTGTGACCTTCTAGATATAAAGAGTGGTTTGTGTCCAGGAACTTTTTCCAGAGTAGCCTCCTCAGGAAGCTCCCTGAAGCTGGAACGAAGCAAAAGGAAACATTGGCTTCAGTGATGATAGTAGCAGACTCTCTCTTTGGAGCAACAAATAGGAAGGATTGAAGCTGTTTCCTTGCTTAGCTGCATTTACAGGTGTGTTCACTTCTTGTTTTGTAAAGCCAGTTTTATATGCTTACCCAAAGAATATCAATGAATGGTGTTGAGATAACAAGAGAGTAAGTTAAAAACCAGAGCCTATTGTGAAGTTAGAGAGTAGATAGGAAAGGAGCCAATAAGACACGAGACAGCCTGGGTTGCTGGCTGTGACAATGGCTATAATCTGATAGATCAAGGGAACATGTCTGTTCTTTTGGAGGATGCAAACCTGCTCTCACATGTCCTCATATTCTAGTATGACCTAAGCATTCAAACAAGAACTTTAATAACCTTACCACAACTGTTCAGATTTGGTTTCTTGCTACTCAAATAAAAGTACTAGTGTGTAAACTTGCAGTAATGCATATTTATCCCTGGTAGGAAACCTTTTATTGCCCCAGCAAGAGAGGAAGCAGTTGCCTCTGCCATCTGACCTGCCAGAGTTTATTTACAACCCACAATCTAGACTTGGCTAGATGCTTGTTTTGCACTGATATGCTGTGAAAGCCAATGGGGAGACTCGGGAGGCTTTAGAGAGGCAGTTTATCCTGCAGCAATGCTTCCAGTGAAACCTGGCTTCATCCCACATACTGCGTGACTTCCTTTTAGATTGGTGGGGTAGGATTTTTCAGATGCATCTTTATTGATAATTGCACAGTTTGCTGAGGCCTGAGTAAACCCCTATATAACATACTTGTATATGCACACAAGTGTGTATAACATGTGAGACCTTTTCTATTAGAATATATGAACAGCCACTCTTTTACTGTAGTCATCTTCTCTGGATATGGTTTAATGGAAGCATCATTGACTTGTGAACTAAAAGCCCCAGGACAGATATGGTCACATTTCTGTCACTGGCTGAAGCTCCTACTTTCAGCAAAGCACTTCTCCCTTCTATCACCCAGATCAGTTTGGCTTATCAACCTACTGGAACAGGACTGTTGTCTGACTTGCATGATTAACTTTTGGAGAGACTTGTCTCTAATTTTTCTACATGGATGGATTTTGGTTTTCTTTGGAGGGGGGAGGGATTGTGTGGTTGTTTTTTTGATTTGTTTTGTTTTATACTTGTCTTTTCAACCTTCTCAATTTGTAGATATCTGGAAATTTTCCAGTGCAGGTGTGGACCCCAAATGAGTAAATTTCAGCATTCTGATAATGGGTTTTCTGTTCTTCATTACCTCTGCTGCCATAATTAAATATTTTGCTTGTTAGAAATGAAAAGCCCTAAATGTTTGCATAGTTTCTAGCACCAGCAATGCTGGATTAAGCCTGTTACTTTGTGCAGTTCTGAGAACTGTCTTAGGAGTGTGTGCTTCTTTTTAAATGTGTTTCCAGCAACAACATTATCTTCCCCTTTCAAATTGGAAAAATGCTTTCTCAAGGAAGCTGTGGAGACTGGTGAACAGGATTTTGGCTCTGCAGGAAAAGCCAAGTTTTGCCATTTTGCAAACTTTTATAATCTTCTCCAGATTTTTTTGCTAGTGATGTTAGTAGAGCAGAGCATAGGTAGGGAGCTCATTTGCAGCTGTGTCATGTGTATTTGCTGCTACTTACTTCCACATCTAGGTGCGCTCAGAATGGGGAAATTGCTTCTTACTGCTATGGTCATCTCAGCTGGGTGGGAGCTGGAGAAAACATAATGGCAGTGCTTTGAACTTCTCCACACATTACACCTGGTTCATGTCCTTGAAGCTTCTGTCAGCCTGGGATGATTAGAGGGTCAACTGGGTATTTTCATGTCAGAAGACTACTGCTGTTGCCTGGCTGTAAGAAATATGTGATGTACCTACTTCCACCAGCTTTCCTCAGAAAGTCTTTTATAGCTCCTGTGGATGTTGGCCTGTTTTGTTGGGCATCTCAAGTTTATTATAGGGTGGTGGGGGACATGTTTTTCAGCCTGTGACATATGGATTTATATAAAGAATATGTTTTGAGGACTCTCCTGGGTAAAGTGACAATACCAATGTTGTTTGCAGTAACTGAGGCAATCCTTCTTGTGCTGTGCCTGTCTTTAATTTTTCTTTTCCTTGCTCTACAGTAATTCTAGCTTTGACATGGCTGGGTTTCCTGAGCATACCACCTGTTATCACTGGCCAGATCTAAGCTGCATAGCACAAAAACACTTCTTTGCTCCTCGGTCTGCTTTTTCTTTTAGACTTGGTTCTTCAATATCTGGACAGTCATAATTACATGCTTATTAGTGCTGCAAATCAAAGTCTTCTCTTGCTGAGAAATGTGTTTGCTGGTGAAAGCTTCCTTTAGGTGATATTTTCTTTAGGGAAAAATCAAAAGGAAAAAATGTGTTTGGGTTAGTTAGAGTGCTCTCAGAAGTGCTGCAGAACAGAAATTAGGTCTAATAGTGCCTTGCATAACAAAAGCATTGTTACAAAAAGGCCTTATCAAGGTTGCATGGAGAAGCTTAAATTTGCACTGCTTAGAGTTTGAGCGCTTAACTCAAAAGTGTGTGCATTGAATTCTCAACTTTGTTTATGATGATTATTGTAACACCATAAAATACTGAAATTTTGCAGTGCAGTATTGCACAGACATTGCATGCTGGATGGATAGCACAGACCTTTGGCTGTCATAGCTGAGGAATGAGGAGACTAGAGAACCAGACTCAGCTCCTGGTTTCAGGAGGTGTATATCAGGATCCTCATAGCCAGTTTTCCCTCAGTCATTCTTTCAAACTGGTGGAATTTTTCATGGCAACCTTCCCCTCCTGTCCCTTGATTTCTCTTCATTACCCTAATATTGTTCAGTTAATCAATTCTTCTGCTCTTTTGAGTCTCCTCTTTAGAGCTGATTGCCCCTGCTTTCCTGGAGTTTATCATCTAGTGCTAGTTTTTGCAAACTTCATTTCTTCCTCTCTTCAGGTGCTCAGTGCTATTCCCTTGCTACAGCCAGTCCTTGTTGAAGCTTTCCTTTCAGATGGTCTCCTTCATGACTTATGAGTTAATCTGACTGCTAGTTCCTCTGTTTCACAGTTGCTGATTTCCTAGAAGACTGAACCAAGTATGTTACATCATAGGATTTATTTTTTTTTCCAATGACATCAATGAAATCTTCATACCTCCAAAACTAGCACTGCAAAATTGTGAGGTCCAGTTCTATGCTATTGCTGCTCAGTGAGAAAGTTGTTCAAATCTGATTTGCTTATTTATTTTTAAAAGAGGGAAATATTTGTTTTGAGATAAAATATTTTTAATATTCAGAAATAATGGAATTTCTTTTTTCCTCTGAACCCCAACTCTCCCCCTACAAAAGAAGTCCAAAACAAAAAACCCACCCAGCCTGAGGTAGACGCCCAGCAAAAGCAATTGCTGGCAAATTAGTTACTTTGGCAGAGCTGTAAGTAATTGAACAAAGGTCTTATAATGAGACACTCCAGACATCTTTAAATGTTGGTATTACTGCTAGTTACATCTATATTATCCAGCGTTCCTTTCATGCTGTTCTGACCTTGCTCCTTTTTTAATTAATCCAGATTTTTCCCTTTCCTACTGGCAGGGTCATTGATTTCAATGTCAAAGAGGGAAAGGTACTTTGAAAAGCATTTGCTTGCCCCTGATGAACATCCTCTCAAAAAAACAAATGCCGTGGCTAAATCATAATGTAAACAGAACTAGTTGGTACTGTACTGTTTTGCTTTTGTTTAGATGTGATAAACGTATGGAAATCATTATATAACCAGGTACCATTGCCAAAATATGTGGATTAAAGCCTCACTGTTTTCACAAACAGAAAAAATGCTTCCCTGTGTCTTTACAGGCAGAGACTTAGAGCTAGGTGTGGAGGACATTTTTCCAAAGACAGTTGCTCAACTGTGCTTCAAGTTCTTTCAGGATGCAGCAGTAAGGACAAATCTTTTTGTTCCATGAATGCTCTTTTCACCTAATTACACTGTTTACCAGATTAGTGCTCCATTAATATTTTAATGCTGTTTTATCATTTCATGCTCTTTCAAAAGGGATTGAATTTGTATGGGCAATAAGAATATTTTGATTTATGTTCTGAAGATATTTTTCATATTCATAAAGAGGGTTTGGGGATTTTTCCTCTTCCTGCTTGTATTGGAAGAAGACATGATATTCGGAGATGTTTTCTCCCTAGGTGGAGAAAAGCAACTGCCTGTGAGCGATTCAGAAGATCTAATTTATTTTCCTGCTTACAAGCCATTTTCTTTTTCTCATATTTTGGTTTCCCCTCATTTCCTCATCCCCTGTCTGGGGGGGTTCTGAGCCCAGAGATCCGTAAGCGGCAGCTCCAAGGCCCACCTGGCCCCATAGGATCTCAGCGAAGCCAGGAGCTTCAGTGAGAGATTTAAAGAGCTCTAAACAGCATGGTGAACAGGGAGTGTGGGGAGATCTCTGCACTCTGCAAGTAGGCCCATACCTCAGGAATGTACTAAGTGCTCTAAGTCTCTGATCTAATGCAGGGATTCATTTATGCCTTGAGTAATAGGTTTGCATTGGGTGTACACCCTTCATTGTTGAAATTCATATTTGGAGAATACTTCAACATTTCCAGATCAAGATGAAGAGTTTTCCTGAGCGTATATTGTCAGCTTGGGTTATTTAAAGCAACTTGATAAGATAATGCAGATATAAGCCCAGAGACTTGAGATGGGAAGCATATGCAGTAAATGCACTCTTCAGTTTATCTAATCTTTTGTACAAAGTACTAGTGTTGCACTAAGAGTGGGTATATTTGGCAGACGCATCCACTGAATATTTGTTGCATGATGTGTATTTACTGGCACAGTAAGCAGCAGTGCCATCATTCTGATAATAGTGCACCAGCACTGTATTTGGAAGGCTACATGGCGTAACTTTGCATCCCACCTTTTTGATCACCATTTTCATGGGAAACCACTATGGCAGGGATCCAGCATACTGGTTTTGTGAGATGTTTGCCATTAGAAACCCAAGCAGAAGTTTAGAGCAGCTGATTCCTCAGTCAGAATGGAAGGGTAGGGAGCACCCAGATATAAACTTAAGCGAACTGGATTGGTGTGTTTCGGAGTTTGGGTGCTAGGCCTGACAAGGTTTTGGCTTTGTGGCCCAGGGCAAGAAAGACTGGAAGCCTGTAGCCCATCAGTCCAGCTGTTGCAGTGCAGTAGAAAAGAGCATGTAGAGAAAGGCTGGGGTTGCAGTACATGTTTTATGGGCTCAGAGACTGCTTAAGAGTAGCAGTACCACAGAGAACGGAAGCCATCATTTTAGTACAGAGAAGGCTGAGGGTAAAAGAATTTTGAACTGTTAGCCAGTTGAAGGTGGGGAGAAGATCAGTGTTGTTAGGATATTTTATCTAATATTTTGCATTTGAAAGAGTTCTGAGCACAGACTGAGTTTTCCTGGTGCTCGTAGGAAAGCCTGGCCTTTGTGTCTGCTCTGACTTCTGGCTGGGTTTGAACAGATGGTCTTTGCATTCCCAAGATGTTCTTTACTGTGAGATACAGCTTCATGCAGAGCCTATACATAGCCTGTGTCCTTCTTTCCAGGACTTAAGTTTTTGAGGTGCTGTTGTTTCTCTGCCTCTTATGTCCAACCTTGATTTTGTGAGGGTTTTTTTTTTAATACCTTAATATTCCCATCAAGAGAGAGGAGCCAGATGATTGGAGAGGCTTCAGTATATCTGTAGGAGTTGGGAGGAATAAACGGAAACAGCTGCACTTGCAGTAATCTACTGAGATCAGTACTTAATGGCTAAATACATTTTTCCCCAAGGAGGCTGAAATAATACTACTTTCCAAAGGCTGTTGGCTTACTTGGCTTCCTCACTTGCTTTGGATCAGATTCCTGAGATATGCATAGCAATGTACTTGATGGCTGTATGGGGCAGGGGCTGGAGGCTTTCTGTTTTTCAAAGGAAACCTCTCAAGGGGTCTGCTGTCAGCCAAGGAGATTGCTCAGTGTGACTGCATTTCTGTTAGTGCCCTTGATTCCAGGTCTCCTGGGTATTGTCTGCGTGAGTAATCCCTGGGGGTAGATACATGTGCTTTGGGGGGTCTGGACCTAAAGTTTAGCTGGGTTGGGGCTTCATGGCACGCCTTCCATGAGTCTCTAAAAAGGTTTTGTGGCTAGCCATGCTTCCTTAACCAGCATAAGTAGAGATTTTTAATGTCAGGACATACTACAAGGAAATGACATTGCTGGGTAAGAAAAGTGTTAGGCCACAGGTGTAAGATAGCATGGATTTTGGAAACAAATCCGACACTATCACAGACAAGGAACTCTTTTGAGCAGCTACCAAGATTTATCACCTTGTAGTATACTTTTTAAGTTCCAGCAGAAAAAAGATTTTTGTTAAACTGCAGTGAAAATTTTGTTCTGTTTGTGTTCTGTTGGCTATAGATCCTACTGTTTCATTAAATCAAAGTATAAACTATAGGGTTTATGAAGCTATTCATTGCCTTCAGCAAGCTTATAAGCTCCTCTGGGCAACATGGTGACAAGCAGTGGCAGCTAGAAATCCCCAGCCATGAATCATCTGAAGGTTTACTCTCTGCTGCAGGCAGCATCTGCTCCAAGGTTTCTGAAAATTGGGCTAGATGAGCAGGGTGGAATACCAAGAAGAAAGGGGTGTCAGGGGATTAATCAGCAATCTTCCTAATTGTTTTCATTGCATGTCACTCTGTGGGATATGTGTGCTTTTGCCAGTAACCAGATTAACTTAAAAAGACAGTACCACTCCTAAACCTAGGCTACAGGAAAAAATGGCAGGCAGAGAGTGTAGCATCAAATGCCCGAAGTGAAACCAGATTTTGGTGACCGTAGAAGCCTGTCCTCAGGTGTGAGAGTAATTAAGAACGGCTACATGTGACATGCATGGCAGTCTCACATAGTTCTTTGCTTTGCAAGCTTTATCTTGTAAGCTGTTTGCCACTGGAGTATTCTATGCTCATGTGAATAATCTCTCCATTGCAGCAGGGTTTATCCTGCCAGCAGGAGTGACCGCCTATGTGCATTAGGCCCTTCACTTAATGTTTTTGTTTTGACCTTGGCTCGGGAGAGCATGTAGCTCAGCAGTGTGGCGGGTTAGAAGTCCACCCTTACCCTTGTTGCCCCAGAGTGCTGTGACAGAGACCTTGCAGGATAGCATGGATCTGCTGCCTGCACTGGGTAGAGGAGAGGACATAATGGCCCTTGCTTTCCCTTCCTGAAGAGCAAACTGACAGAAGCAGGGAAAACAAGGAGGCATGGTCTTCTCCTTGCTGCCTTAGAAAACAAAACTGGGACACCAAGCAAAACTACCAGCAGAAGTACAGTGAATGAGTGGGCTGTTGATGCGGCTTTGTAAGCTGCGACTATTGCTTGCTTCTCCCCTTAGGAAATGCAGATGACCTTAGGGAGAAAGACATTCCCCAAGGAGAAAGGAGAGGAAAACTCCCAGGAGAAAGGAAATGAAAACTGTTACACAAACAGTAGCTGCAATCCTTTATTCTGTTTACTAGAGGAGCTCAAAAATGCTTGCATATACTGATGCTGAAATACATTCATAGTTAATTGAGAAGAGAGAAAGTTTTTAGCAGTTTAATGGGCTTTGAGCTACTCTTCCCTTGTCCAGTGAAGAGAGCAGAACAAAGAAAAGAGGTGAGTGTAAAGCTTGCAGAAGAGATGTTTTGCCCACAAGAATGGTTTTGGTTTTCTTTGTTTGGGGTTTTTTATTTATTTGTGGGGGGTTTGTTTGTTTGTTTTTGTTTTCTTTTGTTTTTTAAATGAAATATTTTGGTTTTGCCTGAAAAATTGAAACCTGATCTGTGGCTAATAGCTGTTTTTGCAGAGCTTGTTGTTTCAGCTCCTGGATTTTCTGTATGCTAGGTGTCTCGAATAGTGTTTTAGTCTCCAGTGACTTTTTTTCTTAGAAAATCTTTCTTTGAATAATAAAGCAAAACAGAATTGTCATTGTCTTCACACTGCTTATAGCAGTGCCTTGATTTGATTTCATGCATTTTATGTCACCTTCAAAACAGAGCTGGTGTATAAAACTGATTTCTGAGTGATACATAGTATACACAACTAATTGAAGATACAAATGACCTCCACTTAATTAGCTGGCAGGACATAATGAGCATTTGCCTTATCGGTGTGTTTTACTTCAGTGGACAGTACTTATCAAAAGATATACAAAGTCACATGATTCTGTAAAATCAGCTCATTTTTCTCCACTTTCATAACCCTACCATAAACACCCAATAGTATGTTCTCAGTTAAGAACTGTGGGAAGGCCCACATGGTACATACTGTCTCATACAGTGCTTACAGTGTTAAACCAAGCATTTTCATGTAAAGGTCCAGTACCTGAGTAGAAGAAATTATCAGTAATACCTGTAGAAATGAGTGCTAAAATTAGGTCCATGGCTGAGAGCCACCTAAGATGCCTTTTAGTGAATATTTTGCATTGTCCTTACAGGGGTATCATGTATTTCTTCTGTGAGGGAGAAGGCAAAAGAATTGTATGCTATCTTTGAACAGCCCTTGTTGGAGTATGAACTATTTTTCAGTAAGCTGCTGCTGGTAATAGTCTTCCAGAGTAAGACTGGTAGTAGGAAGGTTTTCAGCTGTCCTGCCATTTGAGTTTTTATCCTGTAAGTCTTTGCTGGGTGCCAGTAAATAGTTTGTATTCTGATGGTTGACACGGGTTCACTGCATCTTATACATAGCTGACCTAGGTTTGTGAAGCAAGAACAATGCACCCACATGTCCTGGCCTTTGTGCATCTGCACATCAATTTTTCACGGACCATCAGACCAGTGTGCTTTGCTGAAGCAGCTCCATGCATGTGCTTTATCAGCACATCGGCATGCTGAGCAGCACAGCTGGATTTCTGCAAAATGAGGCAGTAAAGCCCACCTATGTAATAAATACATCGAGTTGTGTTAAAAAGAATGTATGGAACTAGTAAGTTTGTTTTACAATGTGGTCTTTTTTTGCTTCTATTGTCCTGGTAGTTTCAGCCTGTATCTCATCATGAAGAACAAAGGTGATAGATCAAAGCCTGGATAAGTCAAAACCTCTAAGGTGTGCTTTTCAAAAAAAGGTTTTGTTCCATGGTGTGTGTCAGGGAGAGTTAAAGAAATACCTGCAGGTTAGGTTTCAGGAGCCTGGAGGTAAGGGGCTCTACTCTTACATAAAAGGAATGTAAGTTATCCCGATTTTGACTTATGTCTGGAAATCCACCATTAAAATGAATGGAGATGTGGATGGTGTCTCTGAAAATTAGACTACTTCCTGAGACTATTAAGTCCAGGCAGACAAATTTGAAACACTCTACAGCCTTGGTCAAAAATATGACAGTATTTTTAAGCTGTAGCCTTCATTAATTGCATGACAGCTTTAGGACTATTGTAGCACAAGTAGAAGAGAACTAGACCCAAGAGACCTAATTAATGAGGTGCTTTGTTGCTTGGCAAAAATAAATGAATTATATGTACATAAGGATAGATGTAGCAGTTTGCCATTTGATCCAGAAAAGTAGCCCCAGTATTAACTAGGAACTATAAAATTGTAAAGACTTGTTAGGCTAAAATGCATGATATCTAAGTTTAAAGATCATTGTAGTACTAAAATATGCAAATGTCTTATCAAAGCATTATGTTATCGTAGTGTCACTATATGACTGCATAGAGCTGTCATGGAAGTAATGCATGTGGTTAGAGGCGAGGGTATAAAAACATGGTTCCAAGGTGTGTGTAGTATGTGAGTTAGAAAAGATTATGAAAATGGCAAGGAAAATCTGCTGACATTTGTGTCTCAAGCACAGGCTTTGACTTGGGGCACAGAGGAGCAGATGAAACCCATGGCTATGCTGGGTAGGATGTCAATAGAGGTGAATGCAGGAGCAGAGCTAGAGCCCTTCTGGGGACCCTTAATTGTTTCTGTAGAGTCCTGCAGCACTTTAAAACCCCTCTGTGATATTTGGGTTCCTTCTCCGGGCACATGTTATGCCTGGATTTCTTGCTTTATATGAAAAAGAAAAGAGAATATTTGCTTGTCTCTTGTTCCTTCTTAGTCTCTAGCAAGTGTTCATGGCCAAGGTACTGCATTTTCACATCTTAGTTTGAATCTCGGTGGGGTAAGTGGTGGTTGGCATTTTGTTTATACCAGTGCTATTTTGCTACTCTTTGTTTGAGCTTCTTTTACAGCCAGCCAAATTTACTGCCTCCTTACTGCTCTTTTCCTCTTTATTGGCTTCCCTTCCCCCAGTCCTTCTCCTATGGTTCTCCATTTTCCATTGTCTTTGTTCTTTATTTCCCCCCTTAGATCCTGAAACAGCTCTGGGAAAATGAAGCATTCAATCTTATTTTCCATCTCCAGCTAGTGCTTTATTAATAACCCATATTTATTTAGCTTCTAGAGCCTGCCAAACGCACACATTCATACATACAAAGCCAGTCACCAGTGTTTGCTGTCAGGATAATGTCTTCCCGGAGGCTTACCTCCTTCTGCCAAGCCTAGCTAAATGCCTCTTTGTGGAACGGAAAGAAAAGGCTGCTCTTGTTGAATGATGTTTATGGTCCAGCATCTCCCTGAAGAAAAATGAGCATGGGTCAGAAATTATCCTGGGCCCTGCTATTCCTGTAGCAGATTGTGCTGGTTGTGAGAGTATTGTATTCGCAAGGTGAACAGAGAAGTTGGAGCTGGCTGCAGAACCGAGGGTGCAGGGTTCAACGCCATGAGGCAAAGGTAGTAGAATGTCTCAACACAGTTCATGGACCTCCCAGTTGCCTTAGGAAATACCTGAGACCTTTGTTCTGCCAGGGCTAGGAGGCTTCTGGGTTGCAGCTGGCTACATCCTATCATACGACAGGGCAGGACACAGCTTCCCCCAGATTGTCACCCAAATCTGCACAAAGATCCAGTGCATGAGAAAGCTGCATGTCTGTGCTGGGGAAGTGCCATCTTCTCAGTCTCTAGCAGACCATGGGGAAATGCCACAAACTTCAATTATATGGCAATATTTGTGGATGACTAGGTTCAGCCTAGCATCAGCAATGGCTGATATCAGTGAAGAATTGTGAGTGGCAGCTGCAGCAGGGCTGACTTCAGGCATATTTCATGAGCTTTTGCTCAGATCTAGATCCTAGGGGCTAAAGCTTGCCAACAGCTGACTATGCCAACTTGCTGTCCCTGTTATTAGATAAACCAGGCTACGGTGTATTCCTTAGCCATAACGGTAAAGCAGAATGGCATGGCTCAGTTCACAACCAGTTTGCTAAATCCTTCTCTTTTCAGATTTGATGGCCTCATCCAATCTGCCAAACGGCAACGGGTCCTGATAATGCCCTAGTTGTGTCCTAACACTATCTGGGACAATCCTTCCTAGCCTGGTCAAACCCTTGCCCAAACCATTCCAATAGCTGCACTGCTTAAGTGGTTCTGTGTCTATGCTTGGATTGTCTTACATTTAGTGGCATAGATACTGCCACTGGACACTAGTTTCCAGAGCAGAGACCATGCTAAAGCCCAGGTGGAAGCACCTCCCAGAAGGCTTTAGGTGGCTGGAGCTGAGCTTCATAGGGCAAAGTCAGCCTGAGATGGTTGTGCCTATGGACAGAATGATGAACTTGGGGTGCACCCCATCTGTGAAAACTGCCTTTGATTAGCAAAGCTGCAGAAAGGGTGTCTGAGCCATGAAAGCGCTCATGGAAACAAGCACAAAAAGGGTCATCAGGCAGTAGCTCTATCTCATGCCATAGAATCATAGCATCGTTTAGGCTGGAAAAGACCTTAAAGATCAGCAAGCTCAACTGTAGATCTAACACTGACAAGTGCACCACTAAACCATGTTCCTAAGTGCTATGCCTATATGTCTTTTAAATACCTGCAGGGATGATGACTCTGAGGAATTTTTTTCAAATGTCCAATCTAAATATCCCATGGCACAATTTGACGTTATTTTCTCTTGTCCTACCGCTTGTCACTTAGGAAAAGAGGCTGGCACCCTTTTATAGGCCATGCCAGCTCCATGGGTCGGAGGATTCTCTCCCTGTGTGTTTATGGAACCACAAAGTAAGAAAACCTAAACTCGTGTGAGATTTAAACATATTCCAGTAATCCAGCTAAATCCTTCTGGTTTCAACAGGCTTTAAATGGTACTCTGCTAAACTGGTTGGTTTTTGAGGTTTAATCCTATTGTTTTCCAAATGTCACTGAATACTTGTTCTTTGTTGTCAGTTACTGTTGAGGATAGAAATGTGTTCAGTCTTGGCAAAGACTGGTGCTTCCCATTCCCTTTCTTCTTTCTATTTTTTTTTAATGAGATTGGAGTTGTGGAGTTTTGCTTGTTTGTTGTTTTGATTGTAGGTACCTTTAAGAGAGAGAAAAGAAAAATAGAAGAGGGAGAACAATGAAACTTGGATTTGCACTGAGAAGTGCAAGGGAGGCTTCTTCCAAATAACCTTGATAATCCAAGGATCAGGCTGATTCAATTTTTAAATAGGGCCTATATTTCAGCAGGAATGAGCATAAACAGTTTTGCTCAATTTGTCAAAAAAATCACTGGATATCTCATTCAGGTGGGTTCAAATTCTTTGTCAGGGACCTAGAAACTCAGAGCTGCCACTGCCATTCTTGTGGAAACTTGTTTTTTCTTGGAAATACATTGTGTGTCCTCTTGGAGCAGTAAGGGTCAAAACAGCTGAGAATAAGATGAATAAATAAGACACGCAAACTGAATATGTGTATTGTGAGCAAGGAAAACTTGTGCTGGAGCAGCAGGAAGGGCTTTCTGGACACAGAAGTCTCTGCTCTTAATTCAAAGATAGGCCTGGACATATATTGACTTGTGCTCAGGTCAGTGATGAACCTGAATGAAGAAACAAGAAGTTAGATCAGGATGAAACTAGCTTTTCTTCAAACCACGGCACACAGCAAAAGATTCTTTACAGCAGTAGTGCATTTATTTTTTATATCTTTCTGTTTGATATATAGTATGTGAGTTCCAAAAAATTATTCACTTTTTTCCTGATTCTCTCATCAGTGGAAGATTTATCATAACAGCTCCTTGGAAACAATTCTGTTTCAGTGATAGGACTTTATTTTTCTCATAATAATAATCATGTTGTATTCCTAGTGGAAAGTGAGATATAGCATAAAACTATGGGGTAGTGTTTGTACTGTTTAATGCCTGAATTCCTTTTATCCATCAAAAAAAAAGAGCTTTCATATTCTATTCTTACTACCAAAGTCCTATTGCTATTTACTAATAGATGTGCCCCACAGCCTTATCCATTGTCCCTTTGAATTAAGAGCAGACTTGCACTGACTTTAGGGGGTGCTTAAAGGGAAAGCCATGTGCATTCTGAGTGTCTAAAACAATCTTATTGTAAGATCCAAGGCTGTCCAGGGCTCAAATTGCAGGTCTTTTCTCTGAAAAACAAATCCTGGTTTACCATATGCATGTTACTCAGTTCCAGATCTATCTTTTGCTGTGTTAAAAGGACACATTATTTTTGTTCTCTGTGACCTTCAAACCTTCAAATTTTAAGGAATTGCTTTTTAATGAATAGTGATGTTTTGTATATGGTTTAAAATATAAGACAGAAACAGCCACTTTTCTGTGCAAGGTTTAACTTGTTAGTTTTCTCTAGTACATTCACATATCTTCTGTGCTTGCAAGCGTCTTGCTGCCAGTACTCCATTGAAATGCAGTCAAAGTGCAGAGGAAAAAAAAAAAAAAAACAACAAAAAGAAAGTTCAGTTTGTCTCTACATTGTTTTGTGTTTGGTTTTGGGTTTGTTTGTTTTTTTTTTTCTTTTCTGCTTTTGTCTGTCTGTGTTATATTCTTACAAAAAGAAGCTGTTAGAAAGATGACATAGAACACTGGAATGAGTCTGAATGAATGAATGAAAACTGCAAGCATCAAGCCAGCATAGAAAATTGTACACAAACCTCACTCAAGTTAGACTGATGTTTTGGAGGATAGTAGTATTAGTATGATTCTTATTGACACTGTTGTAGTCAAATTAGCAATTTCTACAATAAAACTGGTACCCCATGTTTATTTCTATTGTGTTGAGTTTCTTTCTTCAGGCTATTCTGTTTTTCTGCCTTATAAGATCCTGAAGCCCATGGCTCTACTAAGTGTCTCAAGGAGATTAAGATATTAGGGGTTTTGAGTTCTTGTAGTTACCTATTCTGTTTCTCTTGTCAGTCGCGTGTATAATTTAACCAAGGTGACCTTGGTAAGATTTCCAACTGCGGAACATCAGTTAAAAGGAAAAAAAAAAGGAATAATCTCTTCAAGTACTATTTAAATTCACGGTGTTGCTGTTTGACTTGCAGAGTCTGCATAAGGTTGATGTTAGGAATGTAAAAATGTTTCATAAAACAAACACCCTCCTTGTTTTTTAGCCAGTGGGACGTTTCTGGTTTTCTGAGGATGAGCCTAGAACTCATTAGAGATCTATAAATATAGTCTAGTTCTTGACAAATCCTGACAAATTCAAGACTCAAGCACAAGAAACATTTAAGAAATATATTCATAACATCAATCATTTACCACATACATAGAATGATATCACCTTTTTTTTTTCTTTTGGTTTTTTTAAATTTTATTTTTATTTCTTCTACACATAAACCCTGTAAACCAGGAAAGAAGTTCTCATAGATTTCACTGCATACAACTAAACAAGTAGATCCCATTAAAGAAAACATTCAGAGATCCCACAGCTCCTTCCAGTTTTCAGTGAAGGGGGTAGCTGCATTTAACATCTGAATATGACCATTAACAAATTTCTTATATCCTGTCGCATGCATGGTCTGATGGGGAGCTAGATCCATGTACATGTACCTGACAATTCTTAAAGTTCAGGTCACCTCATAGGATTTATGCAGCTGTGATTTTCAGACTGGTTTACAGTCACTCATGAGAACCTGAGGTTGGGGGGTTTTGTGTGTGTGTGTGTGTGTGTGTGTGTGTGTGTGTGCTTGAAACAAGCAGATGTTTTATTAGAGGTATTTAATTTTGAAGACAATTGAAGCAGAGTATAGCAGACAGCAGTAGGGTGGAAAGGGAAATAACAGATAAGAACAATTGGCCGTCCAAGGTTCATTGAACATTCGGCAGTTGAATTTTTCTTGAACAAGTTGGGTGTAATAAATCAAATGATAAACAAGTTTACAGTCTGGTAAAAGGAACATTTAGGTTATTATTATTTAATTAATGTTTGCTATTTCTGTATACTGGAATTCAGTGTGTTTTGCGTCAATCCATTTTCTGGTCCATCACCAGCTTTTCTAGACAAAGCAGAAGAAAACAGCACAATGCTCATCTGGCAGAGCTGTGATCATGGCTAGCTGGTGCCCCAACAACAACATGAAAGTGCTGTTGACCGGAATTGTAGTGTGGAGATGAAACAGAAAAGCTCTGTCAAGGCACAGGTATGCCAGTATCCAGGGAGTAACTGTTTCATGTTAGAGGAATCTAGATCAGGTAAAGGGAATGAGTTTGAGGACTTGAGGGTATTCAGAAACAGAACTTAAGAAAGGATAATAAAAGATTGTCCATTGGGGAAAAAAAAATTAAATCTCAAATCAAGGTCCGGGTTGGTTTTTTGGGGTTTTTCTTTTTTTTTTGTTTGTTTTTTGTTGGTTTTTTTTCTTTAATAATAGATTTCTTGGTTCACTAATAAGTTATGGGGTCAGTAAGTGAAATTCCATGGTGTTAATCAGGGTGGCAGATATCATGAGTTCACAATCCCTGCAGACTTGAAATGTAAAGATATATTGGGTGTCCCAGCTTTCTAAGCAGACTGTTACTCCATTCTTTTACATAGGAGAGGTGTTAGCATTGCCTAACCCTCTGAGGGCGAGGGATGTATAATCACTCTTGCAACAGCTGCTACCTTACCGAAAGGAGGGCTGTAGAGCCAGTGATTTCCTATTCTCTGTGGGAATCAGTAACAGATACAATTTGATGCTTTAAAATTGCTTTTAAAAGCAATCAGGCAGCAACAGAACAATTCTTTCTTTGTCCCTGCATTTAAAATCTCAGAGGGAGTTTTGGGGCCACAGTTTGGTGTTGTATCCCAGGGCTTTCCCTAAATAAAGAGAAATTAGAACTAGAGGAGTTTGGTACAGTCTAGTAGAGGCTGTTCATTCAGAGAGTGAGAGTGACTGAGATAATGAACACTTGCGTATTATAAATTCAGCAAGAAGAACATTTTGCCCCATTATGGCAGTTTTGTTGCTGTTGTTTCTCATCCCTGGCCGGAGCTCAAACCAGAAGAAGGGCTGTGAGAGTGAGCAAAGCTGATGAAACCAATTTGTGCTAGTTTTGTGAAAATCGCAATAAACTCAGGCTGCATTTAATTGACGGTTTGGACAAAATTTCTTTAGAAACCTAGTCAGCTCTTCCTAATTAGAGTGTAGTTTTGTGAGAGGAGATTATCACTGAAGAAGAGCTGTACCTACAAATTTCCTTCCTGAGGTGGTGGGATAGTACAACTGGTGCTGTGTCACTTCACCATTTTTTTTTTTTCAGGGAAAGGATGAGTTTGATCGTCCAGCAAAGAGTGTGCGTTTGTTTCTTATGTGCTTATGAAAATAAAAGATGGTATATCAGTGAAGCAGGATTTCTGTTAGGAAATCATTTAGGGATCAAGGGTAAATGTAGGCAAAGTCTTACAAAACAGCTGCAGTAAGATTAGATTTGCAAAAATAGATGCCTGTTCAAACTTATTTTCTTCCTTCCATACCTTTTGTAATGAATGCCTGTAGGTGGGTTAGCAGTCAAGTAGGACTGTTCACACTTGGGGTCTAGAAGGCGTGATTCAAGAAACAGGCTGCCTTAGTTTTGACAGAACTTGTCCTCATTTTATGTATAAGAAAAACAAGCAGCAGTCTACTGTTTTACCCAAACCTCTCTGTTGTTGGGCTGTCCTGGGCCTCTGCACACCCTGTCCTGTCTGCGTAACTGCACCTGGTGAAACCCCAGCTGGATGGGTGAAGAGTTTCTGTGATATGACCAGACAGCAAATTCCAAAATGTGTTTTTACTCACTCATGGTTGCAATATGTCCTTCAGGAATACTGTAAGAACTGTCACCTCGTTTCTGGATATCAAGGAGAAACGGATTCCTGAGTAGTGCCACAAAGGATTTTTTCTGAAAACTTTTGCTGGAATATGATGGGTTTTTTATTAACCAGAAATTACACAATTAGGTTTTTGTATTTGATTAGTGCTGTGGTTTGCACCAGATCATGGGGCAGCAGAAAATTATGACTTTTCAAGTGCATGGTTGGAATTTGTTACAGTTTTACCTGGAAACTCTCTGTAAACCAATTACATTTTGTTTGGGAGGCTCTTTATATACTGATAAAAGTGCAAAGCTTCTTGGAAAAAAACAGTGTTATTTAGCTTTCAAGTGAAAAAAATGTGACTTTCTAGAACTCAGCTTTTAGACACCAAGCACTGTGTTAGATGATCATTGTCTTCATGTACAGAGAAACACTGGATACACATGGAGATTGAAATCTATTGCAAAGATGCAATATATTTTTAATCTAGTACTTCAAGCAGTACGGTTTGCTTCCAGAATCCTTTGATTATAAATACCTGGGTGCGGTACTGCTAAAACCTGCTTAGGAGTATGTGTGTTTGCTTCTGCTTCAAAATATTAGTACACAAATTGTTGAAATTTGTTTTTCTTCTAGAATGGTTGATTAAATTTTGGTGTCTGCTAAAAATATGAACTCCTTGTGAGGGAAGACTGTGTATGACATTTTCTGCCTTTGAGGTTTTTGTCAGTTTATTTTTCCTTTTACTAGTAATTCTTGCTGCTTTCTTTCAGTTGCACAGCCAGCTGATAAAAAACTTTCCTGATTATCTTTGCTTTTATTTTCTGATACTTATCTGCTGACAGAAAACTCCAATGTGTTTTATAATACCTTTACATCACTATGCCTCTCTACAGTGAGAAATACCTTTTCCCCTCATCTAAAAAGTGAGCTTTCTTTCCTCTTGCTCATACCTGAACTTTCATGACACTGTCTTAAAACATTTTCTACCTACTTACTTGCCTTCTCTGTTTTCTCAGTGTAAGCAGAGAGGTTGTTTGCTTCCATATTATGAAATTGGCAGATATTCAGAGTTTTTCTGAGTGAATGAAGTATTCAGTTTAAAACCAACAAAAAAACTGCCAAGAGGAATGTAAGCTCAAGGAAGCAGCATCCCTGACTCTCTAATGGTTCCTTGCTTACTTGTTTGCTTACTGTTGTTTTGCTTCTGTTGATGGAAGACAAGAGGTTTTCATCTTCATGCTCCTTTTCATGACAGTGTGATCATGTTCTGCTGGTTTTGTTTATGGTGCTGTAACTCACTTTTCAGTGGCGGGTGAAAAGGAAACGTGATTTGGCAGTCAATGCAGAATAATAGTACTCAACAAAAAAAATGGTTGACTCCTTAATATACCATAAATCTCCAACATGACCCTGGACAAATCAAACATACCTTGTCTATAGTTAGGAAGCATCTCCTGTAGCTGTATCAAACTGTGACACTCCATAAGGCTTTGTGAGCTCTACTTCAGCATATTCGTTTGGACTCAATGATCTTAAAGGCCTTTTCCAACCTAAATGATTCTATGGTTTAAAACGGTACTATTGACAGCATACGAGGGTTGCACAAGTGGTTACTATAAGTACAGAATCATAGAAGTTGAAATAATACAAATGTAGATGTGGCCTTTACTTCTTATACTTCAGTTTCTCCAGTGAACAGTAAAACATTTTGAATTATTAAACAAATTCGTAGTAGAAAAGTCTGTTGAGTAGTTCAGACATAGGCACAGCCTCTGGCTCAGGCAGTCAGTGACCATCTTATTGCTAGAATGTGACAAGGTAAATGGTAAAAGGCACACTGTATGCTTGTGCTTTTGTTAGTTTCCTCCTGTGCATCTTCTGCTTACCACTGCTGACACAAAAAACTGAGGTAGAGGAATTTTTTGGTGGGTTGCTATGAACGCTGTTTCTGCTTACAATGATAGCTTTTGAGAACAGTTTGTGGGTCGTTGTTATCATTGGCTTTTCTTTGTTTCAATGCTCAGTACATCTTTTAGTGTTACTGCTTTAGTACTACTTAGTGTGCTAAAACAGAAATTCCCACTTGAGTAGGGGGTCTTCTAGTTTGATTTAAAGGACAAAGCTTCTTAGCAGAATGAGAAATATCCCTTGGGAACAGGAGATTTGAGAGAGTACTTAGAAAAGCAAAGAGAAGTTATTTTTTGCCTATTTTCCCAAGGACTTGTAGACTTGGTGAGAACAGTCTTCCAGGGAGCAGGGCAGCCTAGAGAGCCTGATCCATGCAGCTTCCCAAGAGCACATTGATGTGCACTGAGCAACCTCTCATCAATCCATCTTCAAAAAACCACGTGAAACATGATTTGGTCCTTTAAACATGGAAAATCTCACAATATCTGATTCAGTCTGCCTTTCTGGAAGAGTCTGTCATACTCCAGTGCTAGCAGCAAGCAGATTGTCAGTTTGGAAAAAAATTACCATCCTAAATATTTTCTGTAGTGTGTGACCATAGGAAAACATGCAACCTAAGTCATGAAGTATACATTTGAAATACAGGCTAATGTACAGTCAGAGAAAAGGAAGGGTGGCTATTTGTTAATCAATCACAGAAAGTAACTTTGCCTTCTACTTTTTACCTACCAGGCCCTTGCAACTTCTGATGCCATATAGTCAGGGGGATTTCAGAGGCTAGCTGTTAGGAGCCTCGTGCTACCTTCTTCAAAACAGCAATTGCAAAAATACACTAGGAGTATGAGGGATATCATCTGTTCATCAAGTATGCTATTTGCTGCACTCTGAGTCACAGAAAGTTTGAGACAGAATCTTTTTATGCATTTTTGTCTGTCTTTTTCTTCTGTGGGTCGGGCCTCTGGCTAAATATATTTGATTCCTTCTGTAGAAGGAAAGATTTCAGACATGAAAAGCTCCAGTTGAAATGGGTAGTGTGTGACACTTTCATCCTTCTAGCCTGTTGTTTTATGATGTGACTATCTTTAATAACAGTTCTTCAGAGACTCATAACCCTTTGTGTGATTTACTGTGGTTATCCTGCATGCCACCTGTGCATGGTATTAATTAAGACCTAAGGAGACAGTGCTATAAAGCTGAAAAATTCACTTTCCTAAAAGGTAGTGCAATGAAAACCAGCAAAACCCCCATGTGCAGCCATTTGAAAGATCTCCCAAAATGGATTTATGACTTTTTTCTCAAGAGCTTGAAAGAATATGGCATCTTAAAGATAACGGGTTCAGTTGTCTGCTTAGGTGTACAAGCATTTTTGTCCACTTGAATTAAATGTGCCTAAGGGACTGAGTTTATTTTCTGCATCAGTTCTAGCACATGATTGAAATAAACAGCATGGTCTTAGCAACATAGCGTGTTAGCTATTAATCCATTAAGTACCCTATTAGTACCTGTCATTTTGGATTAGCAGTGAGTTTTTTATGATCATCATGTATTTAAGTATACTGACTTTTCCATGGATTAAATCTCTCTTATTCAACTAATTCTCCAAAAGCATCCATCTGGAGAACTTTATGCCTTAGAAGTCTATTTCTCAGCAATAAGTCCAAATAAGATGGGCTTTATCATCCCAGAGAGTCACTCAGGATGAGGTAATGGGAATAATAATTGGTTTATAGAGTTTTAAGTTTTTGCTGTTAGAAACCTGCTCATACATAAATCAAAGACAGATATTTCATTTCTGTCAAGCATTTAAATTGTTCAGTGATTGATTAAATGTCAGGCAACCTAATAATTAGCGTACCTGAGTATCATTTAGAATGTAAACTCCCTGGGTGGGGATTTTTCTTCTTCCTTTTTTCTGTATAATCACCATCTCAAGTCTCACAGTGCATGATTTGGGCTCTTTAACTGCTGTCATAAAGGAAATAATGATGTCTGCCAAGCTCCCCAAACTAATACCATATTCTCTAGTGATAATCTAATCACTACATCTCTGAGGCATGTCACCGTGCTGTTTTGGAGTGGTGCTTAAAAGGGACAACTTGGGCTTTTATGCCATTAATTTTTCTGCCCCTTTAGTCATAACATACATACAAAGCACATCTCGCCAAGGCTGACTGAGACCACCACTTGAGTCATGTTACCCTCTGTAACGTATCTTAATTATCAAGGATCATATTTTATTTGAGTGGAGTGTAGACGGCAGACATTAATGCACAGCTCACCACTGTTAAACTTAGAGCATTGTCAAACAATTTCCTTTTCCCAGAGGAAACTGTGGAAGGACAATCCTGCAAGCTCAAGATTGCTTTCATACAAATGACACAGACAAGGTGGATTGTAGAAGTAAGGATACACAGTTACTGTACTATGCAGTAACCTGTGAAAGAGAGATGGGGAATATTGTGGGCTGATTTTTTAGCTCTGGTGTTTCTGCTGTAGCTGAAGCTGTTGGAATGGATTTTGATAGTATTTCCATTAGTGGTCTCAGTCAGAGATACCCACTGATCAATTTTTTTTAATCAGCATAAAGAGCCATTTAATAAAATTTTCCCACAAAGATCTCTGTGATTCTGGGGAGCCAGAATCTCCCCAGCGAAATGCAGCTTTTTTGCAGGGTGCTGATTTCTGAAAGTTGAAGTCTCTGGCAGTCACTGAAATGTTGGTGATTCAGTTAATTGAAGATCTTGGACCTACGGCAAGAAATCCTTGTCTGGACAATAATCGATACCAGGAAACATTTGTGAACACCTTCCTTTCTATCCAGTATTCTTTTAGTTACTCATTGGAAAGTTGGTCATGATTGGAATTAGTGGGAACAGGAAAATCCACTTTGTTAATGGTTTGCAAAGTCCTGGGGAGCTTCTACTTAACTCAGTTTTATTTATTCTTTTATTTTTATTTTTATTTTATATTAGGCTTTCTGTTAATAAATCAGTATTTTGCAGAAAAAACAGTTTCCAGAGAATCATCAGCCATGAGTTTGGAGCAGTCAAAGTTGTACTGGAGATGGTATTGGGTCTGCCTTCTGCTCAGGTATGCTGAAGTCTGAAACACAGTCTTTGTTGACACTTTCCAGGCCCTATGGGACTCCAGCAAAATAAGGTTCCTTCACCGTTTCCTCTGGCCACCAATAAAACCCCATGTTTGTGACAGAATAATATGCTTTTAATTCTGCAAATTAGCCTTAACACCTGATCTAATTTAAGTGATTAAATTTTGTCAGTAACCTGATATAAGATCCTTAATGCCTGCCTGACATTTGGACTGGATTTGAGAACCATGAGCCTGCATTGTCTGAACAGAAATAATTTATTGACACATTTTTGTGTTATTTGTATGATGTCCTGGTGTATGAACAGGTTACCATAGGATAGCGAACATAATCATATACCTCCCTGTGCTGTCTGGGACTATCCTGGGAGTCTGTAACATCACAGCTTTAGCAGCCAGGGAAATGTTTCAGGCAGAAGAGGTAAACAGTGGCTGAACTGAGGCATCTCCTGGGCTGGGCCTCAGTCAAGTAGTTTTAATCTAAATTACAGAATTAGGTAGTTGTGCTGAGTCCTTCTTCATGGTGTCAGAGTCCTTTCTTAGATGTAGTTCTAGGTGAGATCCCATCTCCTACTCCCATGTGTTGTGATCAGCAATTTTTTCCCAAGGAGCATACCCTTATTATTTTTACTTTTATGATCTGTTCCAGAACAGAGTTTGATGAAGCTGGTTTGTTTATTTGTCTTTTTTTTAAACAACTCTATTCTGGCACTCACCTTGTACTCAGACTCATAGATCAGTCTCTGTAGAAACCTGCAGAAATGTTTTTAAGAGTTGTCTGTCTGGTTGCAGAAACCAGGGCAGGAGGAATGTTCCCAGCAATTTGTTTCTCCCCAGCAATCAGCTGTATAACCTGGCCATAATCCAATTAATCTTCCCTGATGTGGCACTCCCGATTCTGTTTGGTTATTAATCTATCTGATCCTTTCTTTAGTCCCAAAGAGCGTGAAGAAAAGCTGCCCTGGGGTTTTTTGGTTTGTTGTTGGTTTCATGTTTGTTTCTTTTTCTTTTTCTTTTTTTTTTTTTCTCTGTGTTATCATGGCTGCTGGTAGTTTCAGAGCTTACAGAGAATTCCACAGAGGAGATGTGCTTAAGTGGACTGGCATCAGTGAGAGATTTGTGTATTTAAAGGATTCATTTACAAATGCAAGAGGGACTGCCCTGAAAGATGTTTTAATCAAAACAAGATTGACAGGCATGAGAAACTTCTGGTAAATGTGAATGGGGAGAACATGAGATGGCCTCTTTACACATCACTTGTGGTTATGATGCTTTCTGTCGCACAGTTTGAGTTAATTCTTCTCTTACTTCTGCCAGAATCGCGTATTTAAATTCCAGCATGGCAAATGGATTATGATTTGTGCAAGTATGGAGAGGAGCATTGGGACTAAGAGCAAAATGATTTGATAGTGGAATGTGGCAGGAAGCTGGGGATATTGTGTATCCTGTTGGATTTGGTCAGAGGTCTCTGTCATCAGTAAAGGAAGGCAGGTATCGTGGCAAGGTTAGACAAAGTACACACGTGACTTAAGATTTTGTTTTGTGGATACATCGGGTATTTTGGGGGGAGGTTTTGGGTGCTGGTGTATTTGGGTTTTGTTGTTGTTTTGTTGTTGTGTTTTTTTTCCCCCAGTAGCAAAATTATTGTTCTGGATTAAAACTATGGTGAAAAGTATGAATCCATATTAGAGTATTTTTCACAGACTGAGGAAGGAAAGATGTCTGTGCTGCCAAGTTCATATGCTGCATGCATTATAACGTAGCGTAGGTGATCAACTCTATTTCTGAGTCAAACTGATGGTTAAATGGCTTTCAATTAGGCATGTGTGGAATTGGTCCCTGGTCACTGTAAGATGTAGGCACTATAGAGTTATGCCTTCAACTTTCCCATTTGCTGTAGTTGCTTGGATCTCTTGTCCTTAATCTGGCTACTTTATGCTGTCTGTGTTAAAAGGCCAAAGGATCACCAAAGTTTTCTGATTGATCCAGGAATCCTCTGTATAAGCCAGATCTAAGGTTTGTCCCTCAAATCCTTGTGATGTCAAAGGAACAGTGCTCTGAGTGCTGCAGATGCCCTGGGAAATCCCTGTGCCATGGGGAAGCCTAGAGCATCCGACACTGTGTCACCCTGATACATGTTTGTTGAAGTTGGAGGTCTCTCCTTCCTCTAGGCTAGCTTTTAGAGGACAAAGCTGCTTGAATTTCCTCTTCCTTGTCCTCATTATTTACATTTGCTGTGCTGTCAAAGGTATTGCTTTTCAGTGAGATGATAGCTCATGTCATCTTGCAAGCACGAGATAGACTCCCAGCTCATTGAAGTAGTGTTGAAATGTCATCTTTTTTTGTAAAGCATCTTGCCTATCAAACTGTGGCATCAACATATGCATCTCTACCTCTTTTTCTTCCCCTTTCTGTGTCCTCTGTTCATCCTGTTTCTTTTTTGAATCTGGAGCACTGTCTCACCATGTTAGCAAACCTCTGGCATTAATGGGACCCTCATGCGTACTGGGATCTCTGCATACTACTATAGTAAAAATATTTCTCTGCGTGCTCCTTTCAGTCTGGTCACTGGGAAAGATCCAAGCTCATTTTTTGTCCTTGTTAATAAAAATCACTAATAATTATGCATCAGTATGTAGCAGCAGGAACAACAACAGTCTCACTCCAGCAAGACCAGATCTTTTGTTACAGCAAAACAAATCGATTTGTTATCAGAACTGCAAATATTTGATAGCTGTAATAGCTTCATGAAGGAATCCACTACACTAATAATGTTTTGATTTTTCTGCTCACTTTTTCTAAAGCCAAAGAAAATGAGAATCCCAGTGTCCCTGTCGCTACAACATCCCTCTAACCCCCCTCCCACACACCCACAACCCACCCCCCCAAAAAAAAAAAGAAAAAAAAAAGAGGGTAAAGAATAATCTAGGGCAAACAGGCAAGAAAGAAGCATATTTGTTAGGAAACCCTGTCAAATACCAAAGCAGGTTGGTGAAAGCCAATTGAAAGCCAATTGAATTTTTTCCAATATAATATACTAAATAATATAGCTTAGAGCAGCAGGAAGGCAGCAAACTCTTTTCTGTCCTAGGACTAACATCTTATCTCATCCAGAGTTGGGTTTACATCATGTGCTTTGTCCCATAGGAGTGATGGAGCTCACTCCTACACTACATCCTGCTAAGGCAGCAAGGTCCTCTGTCTGGGGTAGCTGAGGTAGTTTTATAGAAGACACCTCTGTATCTATCTGTATCTATTTCATATTTGTAAGAATCCAGGGGTAATTAAATGTAATTAAAACATCTGCATTTGTTATAAAGTAAAAAAAAAAAAAAAATCAATATCTGGAACATTCGGGTACCTATTGACTGCAGGTAGAGAATAGAAAGTGCTTTTTCTTCTGTTCAAGTTCATTCGCTAATTGCTAATAATGTCAGACCATAAGGACAGAGGAATATCCTTTTGGTCAATTGGGGTCAGTTTTCCCTGCTGTGTCACATCTCGACTCCTTGTGCACCCCCAGCCTGATCAGTGGTGGGGTGATGTGAGAGACAGAAAAAGCCTTGACTCTCTGTAAGCACTGCTTAGCAATAACAAAAACATTCCTGTGTTATCAACAGTGTTTCCAGCACAAATCGAAAACATAGTCTCATGCCAGCTACTATGAAGAAAATTACCTCTATCCCAGACAAACCCAGCACACATTCCAATAGATCCTTCAGAGACATAGTGCAAGTTCCATTTAATGTTGTTTTAGGAAGAAATTACTGTATAATGTAATAGCCCAGCTACACAGGAAAAAACTGCTGAGCCAGAGAGATTCTGACTCCAGTTAAGTACTGAGTTAATTTACTTTTTCTCTTAGTTATACAAACTGAAGAAAACTGGGCCTTGTGGTGCAGGAAAAAAAAAATAGTAGTAAATCATCATAACATCTTTACTTGAATTATGAGTTTTAACACATTCTACTACAGCGTGGCCTGCTCCTGACTGGAAGTTTGGGATTCTAAATTAATTCTAATATTTGATAATAGTAATGCATACTTTACTGAGGCAGCAGTGGCATTTTAATTTTCCAAATATATATGAAACAACATTGGGTAAAACACCCAGCCCATTTCATTTCCTACATAAGTTTTCTAGCAGAAGACAGAGTTTTACTGTCATTGTTTGCACTTGAACAGACCTAATGATTATTTTAAAAGATTTCTTTTTTAAGTCAGAAAATGGGTTATTTTTTCCAAATATCAGTAAGTCATTCCAGTGAAGTATAAGATATTTGAACCTCAGCAAGCAAAATTGTAACAATGAATTTATGCAATTTCTTTTGGTTGGTTATAAAGCAATTTTTCATTTAGAATGCTCTGAACAAGCATAAGTGTTAATCTCTAAATTTTTCAGAGAAAATATCTATTTTTTTTCACTATAGTACTTTTTCCCCATGTCTTTCCTTAAGAATATTAAAAAGAGAATTTTTCAATACTTTATTTTGACTGGACATATTTTGATTAATAAAAATTTCCGCCACAACAACCAAGAAAGTTACCTGTCACAATGCATCTCTGAATCAATGATGGACAGCTGCATGCCCACCCTTGAAGCTGTAAACATCCTGAAATCCCATCCCAGAAGGACTTTTTTGTCAGGTAGGCACATATGAGGATCTTTACTGAAAAAATCAAATGCCCATCAGTTTTTCTTGCTTTAGCTCATCTCTGTTTTCAATGACAGTAAGCAGAATCTTGTCCTCTACAGAAAATTAAAACTATATAGTAATTAATGATGAGATGTTTTAAGCTCACAAATCGGAAAGTTCTAGGAAGAGTAAGTACTGACTGGATAGAAAACCACATATATTTAGCACAAAGAGACCAAGACAAAAATGAGCCTTTCTACTTAGACCTATCAGTCATACTTCTCATGAACAACAGAGATGCTCCTATACAATCTTCCAAGATCTGTATTTGTCAGATGGTTATTACTGATAGTATTTTGATAACGAATTTTGTGCTGTGTATACTTATGCACATTATTGCACTTTCTAGTGCTCACATGTTTCCCATTTCAACACAGATTTCTGGGAATCTAAACTGTAATTCAGTTACCGAGACTGCATCTGCCAGCCTGGAGATGACAGAAATGAAGATTTCACAGAACTCATTAAATGTTTGCATGGCTGAAAGAATATGAACCAAACATGTTCTTCAGAGAGGATTGTTTGGTATTTTGCCATTAGGTTTTTTAGGAACAATTTATTCTCTTCCAAGAATCCTCCCTGATGGGAACAGGGAAAAAAAAATCTTATAGCTCAGAAGTGACTGTACTCTGCTTCATTGCAGTCTGACAATCTTGCGTCTGAGCTTTCCTCCCCAAGTGCCTTTTCCCCATTTTGCATTCACTCATCTCACTGAAAAGTTGGTTCTTACATTTAAACCAGCTTCAACAACACTCAGTGCACAGCTGACACTGCTAGATGATGCTTAAGACCTCTAAAGACAGATAGATATGACCTCATGGTCACAAGCTCTGGTCCTCATGGGGGGTTGGACTAGATGATCTTTTTAGGTCCCTTCCAACCCTTGGGATTCTGTGATTCTGTGGGCCTACAACCACCCCGATATCTGTTGGAGGTACAACACAGCAGGGCACAAAGCATCCAGGAGATTCCTGGAATGTATTGATGATAATTTCCTTCTCTAGGTGATAGAAGAACAAACAAGGAGGGGGGCTCTGCTGGACCTTGTCCTCACCAACAGGGAGGGACTGGTGAGGAATGTGAAGCTGGATGGCAGCTTTGGCTGCAGTGACCACAAAATTGTGGAGTCTGAGACCTTTACGGCAGTGAGGACGTTGTGCAGAACGCTCTCTACTCTTGTCATCAGGAGGGCAGACTTTGGTCTCCTGAGAAATTTGCTTGGTGGAGTGCCTTGGGATAAAGTCCTGGAGGGAAGAGGGGTCAAAGAGAGCTCTATAATACTCAAGGATCACCTCCAAGCTCACGAGCAATGCATTCCAACAAAGAGGAAGTTGGTCAAGAACTCTGGGAGGCCTGTGTGGATGAACAAGGAGCTTCTGGACAAACTCTGGCATAAAAAGAGAGACATAGAGAAGGTGGAAGCAAGAACAGGTAGCCTGAGAAAAATGTAGCGAAATAGAGCGGCGAGAGATCAGGTTAGGAAAGCTAAAACCCTGACAGAACTTATCTTTCCAAGGACATTAAAGGCAACAAGAAAACTGCTATAGGTACATTGGGGATAGAAGGAAGACAAGGGAAAATGTAGGCCCATTCCTTGGAGAGGTAATATGAGAGTGCAGCCTAGAAAGCCAACTATATGCTGGGCTGCATCAAAAGGGGTGTGGGCCAGCAGGTCGAAGGAGTCGATTCTCCCCCTCTACTCTCATGAGACTCCACCTGCAGTACTGTGTTCAGCTCTGGGGCCTTCAAAACAAGAAGGAGATGAATATTCTTGAACAATTCCAGAGGAGGATGATGAAGATGATGAGAGGGCTGGAGCATCTCTCCTATGAAAATAGGCAGAGAGAGTTGGTCTTCTTCAGCCTGGAGAAGAGAAGGCTCCAGGGAGACCTTAGTGCAGTTTTCCAATACCTAAACAGGGCCTACAAGAAACCTGGAGAGGGACAAGGGCTTGAAATGACAGGACAAGGGTGACTGGCTTTAAGCTGACAGAGGGTAGATCTAGGTTAGATACTGGGAAGAACATCTTCACTGTGAAGGTGGTAAGACACTTGCACAGGTTGCCCAGAGAAGCTGTGGCTGCCCCATCCCTGGAAGCGTTCAAGGCCAGGTTGGATGGGGCTTTGAGCAACCTGATCTAGTGGAATGTGTCCTTCCCCATGGCAGCGGGTTTGGAACTCAGTGATCTTTAAGGTACTTTCCAACCCAAATCATTCTATGATTCTATGTTTAACTATTTCACTGCTATGAGTCAGGAAGGTATATAATGGAGAATGACCTGTATCTAGAAGGGTCATGAAGTGAGAAATCACTGTAGAGCTCCGTGAGCTCCATGAGCTCCATTTGGATTCTTTTGTAGCCAAATTAGGCTATATTGCTCTCATGGCTGTACACAGTTCCATTTGTTGTGGTATGCTTCTTTCATTACTGTGGTGTGAGCTACAAAGGAGTTCTCCACTACCTTACCACCCAGGGACTCCTTCCCCTGGGTCTGTGTCCTTTGCTTTGCTTATCTTTGCCAAAGTGAAGGAGTACAGGGTCTAAAAATGCCACCATCTTCTGCCAATCTTGGGTAGAAAAATAACACAAGTTGTTGGATGTTTGGTTTTTGTTTTGTGCTTTTTTTCTTTATTCTTTTGCTTTGCTTCTGGGGTGGCATTCTCATAGACTTGTAGTAACACTTGAGCTTACATTATCCTTGAAAGCTAGTGGGAGATGACCAGGAGTCTAATTTCTGTGGCTGCCTAAGAAAAACCTAGCTTTTGTTATTTTGTCTTAAACATGCAAAGTGTGATGCAATTGGTATAGCCTGCATGTCCTTCACATCCCCCACCAGCACTCTGCAACAGAGGCTGTTTTCTCTCTGCAGTGGAATAAGGAAGCTGAGGAAGAAGAGTGGAGAGACCTCCTGTTCCCTGGAGCTCAGGGGAGGAGGTGGGACAGTGCAGACTGCACATCAGCATGACACCAACCCAGGGCCCAGCTTGCTCTAGTTATGTATTGCAGTATAACTTTGAAACCCACATCGAGAAGTTGGAGTGGATGTCTTGGGATGTAGATAGATGAGGTATTGGGTTCTGATCTGCATGAGTCAAGGCTAAATTTCTTATCCCAGGCACACTGGGGACTTGAATGCAACCTTCTGGCATCTGCGACTGGTATCGTGTACATCCTTTGGCTGTATAGAGTGCAAGGAGGTTGTTTTCCACATGTGCAAAATTATACACAGCATATGCAGGCCCCAAAGTCTTCTGCTCTGTCTGGTACCAGGGAGACCCCAATACTCAGAGCTATTGGCTTCCTCTGACTCTTGTTCAGGTTTATTTGTCTTGGAATTTATAAAACCCCAATGTGACTGACGTGACAGGAATTAGCTGCAGGGGTAGAAAAAAGCTAACAACTCATATTTAATAAATTGCAGTTTTCTTATGATGCAGAGTATCTTACAACACAATGAAATACCTCCCTTATTGGTCTGCTAGTCATTAAATAATTTCTCTGACTCAGTTTATGTCTTTCTGTTGCCAACTTGGAGACTTATATTGCTTTCTCTGTTAAATCATCGGCTCCTAATGATCCAGCTGAATTTTTATGCCCAACCTATCCCCCAGGAGACTTTTATATACACTGTAATGATAGTGTTTGCTTGGGCGCCGGCAGTTAAGTGTTCTAGCACCTTGTATTACAGTCTTTGATACATTTCTGAGAAAGAAAGCACTTAGGCTATTTATGAGAATTCAGAATTGCAGTTGTGTTAAGCCTCCAAACACAAAGCACATGTTCAGCTTTATTTAGATGCTCCAGACTTTACCTGGAATTAAAATTTATCCCTGTACTCTTTTGCCATTGTTATCGCTGCATTAGTGATGCCATTATTACAAGCAGCATGAGTGAAGGGACTGGGAGTTAGGCACTGGCAGCTGTATGGCAGAGGAGGTTGTCTTGGCCTGAGGGAAGCTGGAAGGCCCCTCACTGTACCCCTTCAGCTTGCAGGCTCTTTGGGATGTCTCCCACAACCTGCCTGTTGTGAGAGATGCCGCATTAAGTGCGGAGCTGAAATAAACCAACAAAATGAGCCATTTTAGGTAGTTTATATTTTGACAATTGTGGTCTTTCTGGACTATTTTTAGTGACAAACTAATAGTTTTGTTTAAGAGTGGCACTTCCTGCATGTACTTGCTCATACCAACACTTTCAGAGGTTGCCAGTAAAGTTACTGAACCAGAAAGAAAGATCTGAGTTCTTGCTAGGAGGCACCAGCAAACTGATAGAGGTGAGGGCATGTTTCATAGCTTTGCTTGTTTCTTCTCACATAGATTCTGGCTTGCACTTTGGGGCCAGGTACCTGTTGAGAGAGTGTTGAGGCACTGCTGGGTACTTCCTCTTTCTGGCAAGGAGCCTGTCCTTCTGCATCTTCAGATTTTTTTAACAGACTTTTTTCTTAGCATTCCCTCTGCAGTTCAGCACAGTGGTTATGCATCCATAACCCCCTGCCATGAAACATTCAAGTATGACAGCTACACTACCTAGTTGGTAGGTATCACTGCAGCTGTCTTGGGGCAAGTGACTCCTGCATTTCTGTCTGTGGAGGGCTGGGTAGCAAGAAGCTGGATAGAGATCTCGTCGGACAGCAGAGGTGCAGTGCATTGGATGTCCCTATGCTGATTATAATACAGTTGGGGTAATTGCATTTCTCCGCACTGTGACTGTCGCCTGCCAGCTTGGCCCAGGGGCTAGCTTTTCTTGAGTTTTCCACCAAGACTCAACAGCTCCTTCATACAGCTGGAAACGTTTTTTCTTGCAATCCAGTGCTATAAACCTGCAGGTGTTAGTGCAAAACAGGTAGATAATATTGTTCCTCTTCTTGATTTCTGATGTCTGTGATTCATGTTTGGGTGTGCAAAAAGAGATTTATTTTATTCTGATGGTTTGGGGGTTTTTTTAATCATTTACAAGACTCGCTGCTTCTTTCTGGGCACTGATGTCATTCTATGAAATAAATTTCTCTTTTAAAAGCTAAAATCCTGTGCAGCAACTCAGTTCAGTGTGTGAATAATTTCGAGGACGTACTAATGTGTTAGAGTAAGGTATTAACTGAGGATGATGGTAAATTTTAGGGAGTCGTGTTTTTGTTTCAGGAAAGGAATGCGTGTGCGTGTAAACCAGTAATAATTGGTGTTCTCTGCAGGCATGAGGATTGAGATTTCTATGAATAATTTCCATTTCTTCTTAAAACTCATTATTTCCGCTTTCCTTGTGTTACAGTTTGTGCTTTTCATTTACTTGGTAGAGTTCCTTAGCATTTTGAGAAATACTGTGTAAATAATAAGCTAATGATTCCTATTCATCTTGTCTTGTTCATGCTGCTTGAGATCACCAGGCGAGCAGTGGGCACTAGGCCCCCTCCTACCAGTGTCAAATTGTTGTGTGATTTCTAAATAATGATTTTGTGTCATATAACTTATCTTAGCAGAAACTCCTGGACGGCAAATATAATACTGATACTTTGGTATTATAAACATGCGTCATTAAACCCTTCTATGTAGTGCAGTCTCTCATATTGGATTTGCAGATTTTAGATGATTTGCAATTGCCATATTATAACATCTAGGATGAGATTTGCACAGCATCGGTGTTATGCTAGGTCCCATTAAAATCAAAGGGAGTTTTTCCACTGGCTGAAATTAAAGCAGTTGGGCAGCACAGAGCCATAGGTTTAAAGGTACATCCAATCACAAGTAACTCAATGAAACCTATTTGTACTCTTGTTTGTTTACTTTTTGAATGAATACCACATGCAACTGCAGGGGAAAGAGCAAAGAAAGTAAATTTTATCATCTCCTGTCACTGTTTGCAGTGATATAGCAGTTTATATTTATTAGCAGGAGATTAACATTTGGGGATGTGAAGTTATGCCCATCTCAAAATACCCTTTTAATGATAAAACAGCAATTCATTGAGACCCTGACTTGTAAATTAATAACTCCAACCCAGAAACAGTCAGAGGAGCCTACTCAGAAGCTTGTAGTAGTATTTCTCCATTTAGACTGAAATAAGATTTCAAGCCGAGTATGTGCAATGGTCTCCATTCCTCTGATTATTGAGATATACCCTACAGGTAAACTTTCCAGACTTAGTGAGGATGGCCAGGGGAGAACTTGCTAAGTAGGGAAAAAACTTGAAAAAGAGTCTTTCAAGGCTTTGGAGCTCTTCCTCAGGAATTGTGAACCTTAGCTCATGAGCACAGAAACAGCATTTCTATGAAAAAAGATGTTGCTAAAACTATGAGCTGTTCCATTTGAAAGTACTTGAAATGACTTCTGCACATGCAATTTCATACATGAAGCTGTAGGTAACAAATAAGGTGTGGACTTACACCCTTCTGAAAAATATGAGCCACACTATTTCCACAAAGCACGAGTAACCTTTTTTTGTCATTATCAGATCCAGCCTTCACTGAATGCTCAGCTGTACTGTCATCCAGGAGGCAGAGGGGACATGGTAATAGTGAGTAGTGTCTCCAGCTCAGAATGAAGGTACTAAAAATACTAGGTGATTAAAATAAGAAATATGTTTCTTAAGGCAACCTATGATACCTTGCCAGCTGCTAACAAGTATAGCACAGCAGCATGTGTCATCTGCTCCTGTAAGGCCTATACTGTATAAGAACATCCTTACCAAAATTATAAGCTCAGAAATTGGTATCATAGGCATATGCAGGCATGCCTGCTCCCTGCCTTTTAGCTAACCAGGAGAAATACTGAAAGCCATAGGGCCATAGACTGCTGCGAAAGCAGAAGATGGCAGGTTTGTTGAAGGGTGTTAGCAAGCCAAAGGAAGGCAGTTGTCCCTACTGAAGGGTGGCAGGTCCCTCAGCTACATTTACGAGCAGTTTCCCAAGGATATGAGGCTAATGTGGCTGCACAGGCTGTTTGCCTCTCTGCTTTCCCAGCAGCACTTAAATTTGCTTGCCACTTAGAACCAAAGTTAGCTGAAAGGTAGGGACTGTAGAATAAAATGTTCCTAAAACATACCTGAGAACTCTTGATGTGGTGGAGGAGAATGACATCCAAATTGATGCCTCCACAGTGGAAAGGAGGGCAGCAGGAGCCCAGCTACTTTAATTAGGCACTGGAGAATCTGTGCAGGAGCACACTGCAGGAAATCAGACTGTGTAGTTCACAGACTACTTGTTATTAACAGGGTAGCCTGCAGGGGCTCTGGGCTTGCAATGAAAGTTTGTTTATAATGCAGCACATTCTCCCGCTCTGCTGTAAAAGAACTCTGGATGGGGCTTAGAAATCAGATTTAACTCTTTGCTGGGGCCAGTCTAAGCTCAAAACAAAATACACAACAGAGCTGAGCCTCTGTTCTTCTAACTGTGTCTGCTTGTTCTTACAGCTTTTCCTTGTCTCTGACCTCCCAGTTTTTTTCCTATGAGTTGTGTGGGTCACACATACTCTGTGAATGTGATTGGATTTGTCAAGCTGTCTTGTCAGGACAAAAGAGCTCCTCTTGCTCAGGAATGCTAAGGTCCCCAACCTGATGAGAAGAGACAGGGCCTCAGATCTCCCTGTAGGTAAAAGATTCTGCTGCCTTGAGGTTTTAGAGCTACTTATCTATATATAAATACACACACACACACACATATATTATGTGTATATATATATATATATATATAAAAGAAAAAGAATGGATTTGAATGGACAGAGGGCAGCCAGTCATGCAGGTTTCTATGATCGTTTTGGATTAAGCAAAATTGATTTCAATCCCTCAGTGTTTGTATGAGAGGAAGCAATGGTATTTATTTGGCAGGGGTGTGGGCATGCTCTCTGAAGCACACAGTAAAACAAAGCATAACAAATTTGTATTTACAAATTTAAGGAAGCTGGCACTGCAGTCAACATATTAAAGTTCGTTCAGCATCTCTGATCATTCAGAGATGATTTGCATTGAGTGCCTTAGCCCAGGTTTACTGAGACAGAGAAAGGTGTTGACATAATGTTTGAAACATTGCTTACACTTTCTCACATGAAACTTCAGCTGATTTCTTCAGTTTGCCACATGCTGAGCTGAAGCAAAAAAATACTTCAAAAATTCCTTGTCAGATGCTTTGCTAGATGACAGAAAGTATAACAAGTACAATATGCGGAGGACTGATTTCCACCCATTAAAATCTTAAGCTTACAGTCACTTATTCACATATTTAACTAGAGAGACAAGATCAGTATCAGAACTCTGCTAGCAGCATTAGTTGCTGTATGCTCTGGGTAAGCATAACATGATTTCGCAAAACTTTTTGGGAGAAGTCAGGAGCTGGACTTAAAAGAGATCTTTATTTGGTGAAGGTTATATTATTTAAGACAAAGAATGCTGCTTAGCAGAAAGAGGTGATTAGAAAGCAGAAATAAATGCCACTGCTCCAGCAGTATGGGAAAATATAAAAAGCCTTCACCATGTGCAGCAGGCTGGAAAGTGAGGAAACCCATATGGGAAATAATGATTTTGAAAATCACTATGTTAAGGGATGATGGAAGAGAGGGCTGCTCCACCTTCTCATTTCTCTTCAGGTTTTGTCCTGAGGAGGTTGATGGAACGGCAAGTGAAAGGGAAAAACGGTGTAAAAACACCCTGTGTTCCCTTTGCAGGCAGGAGGCAACATGAGGAAAGCACGAATTCTCCCTAGAAAGTGGACAGCTTTCCCTCTTCTGCTTAGCTGCTTTATTTTCCCTGGAATCTCTTCATTTAATGTTTGAATTGAGGTTGACTATTTTGCATAAGATGTGCATCAGTTCCTGTAGAGACGAGGGCTGGTAAAAGAGTGGGAGATCTGTATTACTCACTTGGCTAGATGAGATATGCATGTTCTGTCAGAATTTAATATTTTCAGGTGAAGGAGTCTGGGAAAAAAACTCCACAGATAAAGAAATAGTGCAGACTGTGGTCTCCTGCTCCTTTTAAATAGCACAGCCAGTTTCCTGAGACTCAGTAATTCATACAATTCCAATTTCTTCCAGCAGAGCAAAGCTCACCTAAATCATGATCCAATTGTTTGCTGGAAGAGTGGTTGTTGAGGCCTGTCAGGATTAAGAAAGACAGCAGTGATATATTGTCCCCTCCACATAGAATCATAAAATCATAGAACAGTTAGGGTTGGAAAGGACCTTAAGATCATCAAGTTCCAACCCCCCTGCCATGGGCAGGGACACCTCACACTAAACCATCCCACCCAAGGCTTCGTCCAACCTGGCCCTGAACACTGCCAGGGATGGAGCATTCACAACCAGCATGGGCAGTCTATTCCAGTGCCTCACCAACCTCACAGTAAAGAACTTCTTCCTTATATCCACTCTAAACTTCCCCTGTTTAAGTTTGAACCTGTTACCCCTTGTCCTGTCACTACAGTCCCTAATGAACAGTCCATCCCCAGCATCCCTGTAGCCCCCCTTCAGATACTGGAAGGCTGCTATGAGGTCTCCACGCAGCCTTCTCTTCTCCAGGCTGAACAGCCCCAACTTCCTCAGCCTGTCTTCATACGGGAGGTGCTCCAGTCCCCTGATCATCCTCGTGGCCCTCCTCTGGACTTGTTCCAACAGTTCCATGTCCTTTTTATGTTGAGGACACCAGAACTGCACACAATACACCAAGTGAGGTCTCATGAGAGCAGAGTAGAGGGGCAGGATCACCTCCTTCGACCTGCTGGTCACACTCCTTTTGATGCAGCCCAGGATACGGTTGGCTTTCTGGGCTGCGAGCGCACACGGAAGCCGGCTCATGTTACTTTTCTCATCAACCAACACCCCAAGTCCTTCTGTGCAGGGCTGCTCTGAATCTCTTCTCTGCCCAACCTGTAGCTGTGCCTGGGATAGCTCCAACCCAGGTGTAGGACCTTGCACTTTGGCATGGTTGAACTTCATAAGGTTAGCATCAGCCCACCTCACAAGCGTGTCAAGGTCCCTCTGGATGGCATCCCTTCCTTCCAGCATATCGACTGGACCACACAGCTTGATATCATCGGCAAACTTGCTGAGGGTGCACTCAATCCCACTGTCCATGTCAGCGATGAAGATGGTAAACAAGATCAGTCCCAACGCCGATCCCTGAGGGACACCACTCGTTACTGGTCTCCAGACAGACATTGAGCCATTGACCACAACTCTTTGTGTGTGGCCATCCAGACAGTTCTTTATCCACCAACTGGTCCATCTATCAAATTGATGCCTCTCCAATTTACAGAGAAGGATGTCGTGTGGGACAGTGTCAAACGCTTTGCACAAGTCCAGCTAGATGATGTCAACAGCTCTACCCCTGTCCATCCGTTCCGTAGCCCCATCATAGAAGGCCACCAAATAGGTCAGGCAGGATTTCCCCTTAGTGAAGCCATGCTGGCTGTCACCAACCACCTTGTTGTTTTTCATGTGCCTTAGCATGCCATCCAGGAGAATATGCTCCAAGATATTGCCAGGCACAGAGGTGAGACTGACTGGTCTGTAATTCCCTGGGTCTTCCATTTTCCCCTTCTTGAAAATGGGGGTTATGTTTCCATTTTTCCAGTCATTGGGAACTTCACCTGACTGCCATGATTTTTCAAATATGATGGCCAGTGGCTTAGCAACTTCCTTTGCCAGCTCCTTCAGGACCCACGGATGGATTCCATCAGGTCCCATGGACTTGTGCACATTCAGGTTCTTAAGATGGTCTCGAACCAGATCCTCTCCTACAGTGGGCCTAGAGTCTTTATTCTCACAGTCCCTGCGTCTGCCTTCCAAGACTTGGGTGCTGCGGTCAAAGTCTTTGCCAGTGAGGACTGAGGCAAAGAAGTCATTAAGAACCTCAGCCTTCTCCAAATCCTGTGTAGCCAGTTCTCCCAATAGCTTCCGGAGGGGGCCTACCTTGTCCCTAGTCTGTCTTTTATTCACTACGTACCTATAGAATCCCTTCCTGTTATCCTTAACATCCTTAGTCAAGATAGATCCTGGACAGTATAAAGAGTCAAATCAAGTGAGCCAGAGTGACAATAGTGAGGGAATTCTCTAGTCTGAGGAAGCAGGGATGTCAGCAAGATGTTATCTGCTTCCTTGGCTCTATTTGCTCCCTGCTGTGCTGATTTCCAGTGGAGCCAGGAAGCTATAAAACAGTCTGGATCAGGCTCCCTACAGCTCCTAATGTTCAACAAGTCGGTTCTAATGGAGCACAAAGACAGAAAGTTGTCTTAGTAATAAGGCAATAGGACAGGGCTTTGAGCTGCATGGCTAGTGGAAGGTGTCCTTGCCCATGGCAGCAGGGCTGTAACTAGATGATCACTTCCAACCCAAACCATTGTATAATCTATGACAATGGAGGACTGCTCCTGGAGAGGAAACAATTTACAGACAGGTAGGAAAACAGCTAGAAAAGTTGCTGGCCTTTTGCCATCCTTCCATATACTTGATGATAAAGCCAGAACAAAGTGAACGAAATTAAATCTCATCAGGGCCCAGTTTGCTGAGACTTCAGTAGTTTTGTCAACTCATTTTTTCACTGAAGTGTACCAGGCTCACCTAAGGAGAGTCAGAAAGCCAGCAGGTGTCTGAGGCTGTGCTCAGATGCAGCTCCATAAACTAGTAATTTCTAGCAAGAACAGTATCAGCTTTTGCAAGGTGAGTCACTACTTTCTCTGCACTCAACACCAGAACATGTAGTAAGTGACAACACAGCTTATGGGAGCACACATGCTGTCCTGTGTTACTAATAAGCAGTCAGAGGAGCTTTGCTCTTGATTTGCAGTCACTTTTGTATTAGTCAGAGGAAACATGATCTGGACAAATATTTGAGTGTTTGTGTTACATCCTCATGCTGATTCCCCACCATTTTTAAGGCCCCTATATTACAAATTTTAAAAAGCGAGTAGTGTTTATATTTTTGTCATGGTTTAAACCCAACCACACAGCCCGTCCACTCACTCTCCCCCCCTCTTGCCCTCCCCCTGCTCCTGGAGGGACAGAGAGGAGAATCGAAAAGAATGCAACTCCCACGGGTTGCGATAAGAACAGTTTAGTAACTAAGGTATAACACAGATCACCACTGCTACCACCAATAATAATGATAAAGGAAGTAACAAGAGGAAAGAATAAAACACCTCAACACCAGCCGACTGATAACTCACCCCACTCCCCCAAGCCGAGCACTGACCGATACCTCGTCCAACCCTGCAGTGAACTAGCCCTTCCGGGTAAACTCCTCGTTACATCCCGGGCATGATGTGCTGTGGTATGGAATACCTCTTTGGTCAGTTTGGGTCAGGTGTCCTGTCTCTGCTTCCTCCCAGCCTCCCCTCCTCCCTGGCAGAGCATGAAGCTCAGAAAGTCCTTGGGCAGAGCAAACATTTGAGCAGCAACTGAAAACATCGGCGTTATCACCACTGTTCCCAGGCCAAAAAAAAATCAAAACACAGCACTGCACTAGCTACTAAGAAGAAGAAAAATGACTGCTACTGTGAACCCAGGACAACATTCTCCCCACATACTAAAAAAATAGGATTGTTCTTGTGTACCCTTGAGGTTGTCCAGCTCTAGCTACATTTTTATGTCGAAGGAAAGACAGCCACGTTTAGTGACTTCTAAGAGCTTCTCCATCCAGACAGACTTGAATAAGGTCTTTGTATGTGTCAGTTTGCATGACCTATCATGCTCTTGGGATCCTTCAACTACCTCAAAAGCTATGGGAAAGTAAAGTACTGTCTTATGTGACTTAATTTACTTGTTTCATTTTGGTCTAAGTTTAACAGTTTGCAGTTTTTTAAGTCACTTCAGGTTTGGGCCTATCTCTCACTGTGACTCCCGTATAAATCTTTCTTTGGTGAAAATCATTTCTTATTAATGCTTTGCCTAGACAGGTAATAAAGCAGATATAAAATGTGACAATGTCCACCAATCCAGCCCAGCTCTACCTCTTTCGGGTTTGCTAAACCTGGTTGCCGTTGCTGAGTGACTTGAAGGTGCTAGAGGTTCCCTCTCCCCGCTTCCAGGTTCCCTTTGCTCCAGTGAGACTCATAGCTTTTGTGGTTCCTTATGAGCACTGCATATTTATCAAGGTCCCTTTTATTTCCTCTTGCACTGCACAGAGTACTGCTGCTTTAAATTGTGTTATCATGGGTGACAGCTGGGTCTGATTCACTTTTAGGGGAATGTAAATAACCTTCCATATTTCAGTAGTGTAAAGATTATGTAACTTTTTCACAAACAGATAAGAAGAAAAGCATGTTTGTTTATCACAGTGCAAAGATATCTGTATCAGTTTGTAGTTGTTCTTCTGTAGCATAGGTGCATCTATCCACTTGCCCTAATTCAGTCTTCAAGGCCTTCTGTGTGAGTCACCTAACCTCCACCTCTGCAAGTGTGGCATCTATTCTAAGCTAGGTGTCTTGGCTTCTGTGCTCAGTAGAGATCATTGCACCTTGCAGGCCTGCCTGCCTCTACAGAAATTCTGGGCAACAGGCTTAGAAGATGGGATAGATTGCTCTCTGTCAACATTAGCAGCTAGAATGGGATCCATCCGCCTAGATCATTGGTTAGCTGGTTACATAGGGGTATGCAAGTGAGTTCAGGTTCACGAATAGATGCTTCAAAAAAACTAAATAAATTCTTAACGAAAGAGTTTCAGAATGTTTCATGACCAGTTGTTGTATACTTGAATACAGAGATTCAGTTTGCCTAGGGAACTTGCAGGATTTGGCTTTTTGCTTTTTTGAGGATTTTCCTCTTCCTCTCCTCAGTCAGAGATGAGTAGGTAGTCCTGATTCACCAAGAAACAACCTCTGATAGGGACACTAGTAGTGAAGACTAGAAATGCAAATGTTGTCCCTGTTCAGAAAGAGGAATATAATCCAGAACTAATCACTAAACAGTTAACTATACTCTTGAATGAGTGCAATGCATGCTGTGAGGGGTAGTGGAAATCTGGTGGCTTTAATTGACCCTAAGGCTGTCCACAGTTTGCTGTTTCATGTAGATCCCAGCAGTACTTGCCAGTTCAGGTACTGATGAGTCCGATGAGTCCAAGTGGCAGAAGCTGCCTGCTTTCTCCTGTATGCTGTTTCTGTGGGTAGATATTGCTGGTGTGTGATGCTCGTATCATGTGCTTTTTAGCTAAACACACATCTTCTCTGTTTGCAAGTCCTACAGTTGTAGGAGCTGTTCTTTTAAGTCTTTCTGGGCTGTAGCCTAGCACTGTGAGTCTTTGTCTGGGACCTGAGAGTAGGTGCCAGCTGTTGGGAGAGCAGGTAGCTAGATGGTAATTTCAGCCAACAGCCCTGACAAAATCGTAGAATAAAATAATTATAATAAAAGTTTTAAAATATTCCTGGATAGCTTAGATGGAATTTTTTCATCTTGCACTTTGAGAATAACCTCTGCTCTTCTGCGGAAATGCACCTAGCATTTAAATGGAGTCTACGGATTTCCCTTGGACGTTCAGTTTTGGCTAAAGCTTTCTAAAGAAAAATAAAAATCAGACAAAAGTCCCTTATCCTGTGATAATGGTTCAGTTTTAGTGATGTCTTTTAATTATGCCAGCTGACTGTGTAAGCCTAATTGCATTAGAGGCTGCTAATTATCTGATTAGGAAATGCTTGGCTGTAATAGCTTCTTTTAATGAATTGACTATGTATGCATGTGAGTTTTAGCTGTTTAGCTGTTACCTCAAATTGTTAAACTCTCTTAGATGCATCCTGTCTTTTTTTTATATTTTTATCTAATGTGTGAAACATGAACACATTTCTCTCTGTCCTAATGGCTGCAGATATTTTGCTGCTTGTGCCTACCTGTTAGTGAGCACACTTCGGTTGTCCCATGTTTGTTGTGGTGGGTTTTTTTTTTTTTTGTGTTGTGTTTTTGGTTGGTTGGTTGGTGTTTTTTTGTCCCCTCCTGCCTCTCCAGCACATCTGTTTTTACTAAGTGATCCCTTAGGTCCTGAGAGTTTTTATTTAGAAGAAGAACTGTATTTAAATAGTCCCAAAGAAGGAGACAGTGGGGTATTCTGCTTCTCTGAAGAAGATGGCACATCATCTGGCTAATAAATTTCAGAGGATCTAGTCCTTCAGATCATCTTGCATGTTTGGATTGTTTGGCCAAGTGAGGGCTATCCTCTCCAGCCTAGGGGTCGTGACCAAGTGGTATCATGAGAATGAGAAGCAGGGATGTGAGCCTGACTAATCTCGTTTCACCAGCTGCTTATGCTCATTCTTGAGAATGCATTGAATTACAAATTTGCAAGTAGAGTCGTGGCCAGGAACATTTCTGAATAACTGTCCAAGGTAAAGCAAGGCATTTGCTCACTTAGTTTCAATTGATTTTTAAGGAGTGATGTCTTAAAATACTTCTTGCCCTTTCTGAGCGCTTTCTGAATACCAGGGGGATTTTGGAGTCATTGCAGAAACGATAATAAAGGAGATGAGATGAAATGAAAGAAATTTGAGATGTTTCAAACTCCCCTATTCATTTAACCTTTCCAAAGTGGCATATGAGATACCCATATGTTTTTGAAGTTATGGAAAACATAAAAATACTTTGGCATAGACTGAGAATTTTTCTCCGTACTTTATTTAAGATAACTTTCAGTCTTGATTTTTCAGCACTGGTAATGCTGAACAAAATCTGTGCTTAGAAATTAAAATATAATTGCCTCATGTGACAGATTTTTTTGCCTCTGATTAGGAGCCAGGGTTGATTTAAAACCTGGATGTGCTGCTCAGAAGCAGCAGCAAAGTAATGATATCAACTGGAAATTCATCTTGATGAAAACTGTTTCTAGAAAGGTGTTGTTATATATGAACTTGAACTTACCTTGATGTTTTGGTACCTGAGGGAGGCTGACTTCTTGATCTGTAGGTGCAGGAATATTTCTGTTGGAGATTTACAGTTGTGATTTAGTCTTGTTCCCATGACCATCTCCTGCCTTGGGTCCTGTCTTTACTGCAAATATCCTTTTTGATGCACCTGAAGTAGGTTTCTGAATATTCCCAAAGCAAAGCAGTCCTGTTGAATAAGATCTGTATCATCCTCCTACCCCCTCAAAGACTTCCCTTCTTAATAGCAATGCCCAGCACAGATAGTCTCACTTCCTAATTTTGGGTTTGTTTACTCAAAAATAAACCATTCAATTTCCCTGTCCCCTGCAGTATCTAATTCTCAGGAGTTAGCTGATGATTAAATGAAACCTTGGACCTCTTTCATCTGGCTCAAGAATTAAGTGGGAACTTCTCTTCCTCACCCCACCAGTGTTGCAGGGCATTTAGCCCATGTGGTCTTACAGCAGGAGCTGATGACAGGAATATTTTTCTGTGCCCAGTAGTGTCTAAGGTGTTGGGGAGTGTGAAAGGGGATGTCCCACTAGATCTGACTGAAATGCTGTGTGCAATAGTTCACAAGACCTTGGGTTGAACCCTGCCTGTCTTCCTCTGGTTCTGACTTTATGGCTGTGATTTTTCTTGGATGTTTTTGTTTTTGAAGTCAAACACATAAACTCCTGCCCAGGCTGTCAGCTTGGCATTTTATTTGAAGCAAATGAATTAGCTACAACCTTTTAGCATGTTTTCCTCCTTCACCAGATTCATAGCTGACTTTCGGTGACTTCAGACCTGGCTTGCAGGCAGGTTCTTGGCTCAATGGAAAGGCATGAGCAGGAAGAGTGATACCAAAACCAGGTTTGGGCAGCTTCAGAGATCCAGGCAGCTCCAGTGGGTGCTTGAGAGCTTTGGCCTTATGGGACAATCTGGGGTGTAAAAAAATTATAACATTTCTCTCTCATCAAGACTCAGGGGCCACTGTGATATATTAAGGGTCAGATTAGTGTTCTCTCTGTTTAAAGGGCTTTGGTGAGTAGTCATCAACTTGGAGATCAGATGCTTCTGATTCTTCTTCCAGAAGAGACTTCTGGAAGTGGAGGAGGAACACCTGAGTACCAGGAACCAAGGGTGGCTGTGTTTTTGCCCTTATAGTAGTGGCAGGTACTGGTTTTCGAGTCAGAGCTGCCTATCCTGATGCTCTGGGGAACAGAGGGTGTAGGAGATAAATCTCCTCTCACTGCCTGTCCTAAGATAGCAACCATAAGCCTACAGACAGGCTATAATAGCAAAGAGCAGCTATGAAAAGCATTTAAGCTAACATTGTGTTAAGCACAGGGACTTCAAATTGCTCCTTGCAACAGAGGTCAGGGTGGTTTAGACTTAGCAGAAGGATCCCCAGTCTCCTGCTAATGTTCCCTGAGCACACATGATCTGAGGTCTGGAGAAGGGCTGGTACAAGCTGGCACTCTGGAAAGCCACCAGCACCTGCTCTAGCTTAGGTGTAGAATGGTGCTGAAGGGGTGAGCTGCACAAGCAGGGACAGCTGGGACAAAAAGAACCAGAGGAGAAAACAAGGTGAACACCAAGAAGCAGAGAAATACAGCTAGAAAGAAGAAGGGGCTAAGGTACAAGTTACTGCTCAGTCTTCTGTCACTCTGAAGTGCTTGCAGGGAGCAATTAAGAGCTGGAAAGAAACCTCTGTCCTGCTATAGTCTCAGCTTTTGCTGCCAAGTGCTGCAAGTAAAGGCAGGCATTGCCACTTTATATTTAATTGCTGTTTGGTGAATAAGGCTTTAGTTTTTTCCTCTTCCTTGTTGCTGCCTCCAGTGTCTGCAGGTGGAAGAGTGAAGAGAAATAGCTTTAGAAGCCCCTAACATGACAGCCCTGCAGGGCTTGTGATAAGAATGAATTGCAGGCATATTTCTTTTTCTTTTGCTGCCTTTGGAGAGGGGGCAGGGAGTAAGGGGAAAGGTGTGTGAAGATACTTGGAGCCAAACTTTTTTCTTCCCTAAAGGATTAGTGTGGGTATTAGTTGTCTGATGGGAGAAAGAATATAAATAGAGAGGGAATGAAATACCATGGAGTTATTTCTTTTAAGGGAAAAAGAAAAAAACATATTTTGGTGGTTCTTTGTGGTTTGATTTTGGATGTTTTTTAAGAGAGTGATGCAATCTATAGTGCCAGATTATGCAGGCTCTTTAAAGAGTGTTTTTCTAATCAAAGCAAAGCTTTCTTCAATGCTTTACCAAGATTGCACAACATAAGCACATAACAACAACTAAGTATAGATACTTGTGTTGAAGGTAGACAGCAAACTTTAATTTGCTGTATGGATTTACATGGTTGTGCTGAATATTATTTCCATCTTCAGAGATGCAGTCATTATGACTGTTTCCCTCCCCAATATCTGATAGTATTAACACAAAGATTAACTTTCTTTTTTCCTTCCTATCACAAAAGAGATTAATATAATAAAAAGCAAATTAATATAGGCTGCTAAATGACAATAGGTCACTATAAATGCATTTCCTGTTAATTACAGTTTTGAGGCTTAATTTGAAATTTTCTGGGTTTCCTTCTAAAATATTAAAAATCTGCCAGTGACAGGCTGAAAAAGGACCATAAGAGAATTGCTCCTACTTTTCATTAAATTAAGACATATTTTTTTCAGTGTAAGATTTTCAGAATTTAATGATTCAGGAACTTAAATTCCATGGAGTCTGTGATACCTGGCCTTGCATATTGGTGAGGTATAGGTGAAAAACCTGCCAAAAAGAGTTTGTGAGAGGGTACTTATAGCTGGTGCACAGACAGTAGTTTTGGAAGAAACAGATTATCTGCACATGTTGAAAATATAATTAATCATGTAGAAATAGATTGGAAGTTTGCATGCTATGAAAATCACAGTTCTGATTTGTTTCCAGAGGACACGTTTAAGCACAGCTCCATTGACTTTTATAGAGTTACTTGACACTTGAGAATAGTGTTAGGGACAGGACAATTGAACCCAATTTCCTTAAAGTAAGCAAGTCCAGGAGAATTTATGAATCAGTATTTTTTTAACAGATCTTGGTTATGAAATTGCAGTTTCACATATCCATCTCAAACATAACTTTAAAAAATTGCCTGTATTTCTCTTTGACATTACAGCGAAAGGCAATGAAAAGACAAGATTTTTTATTTTTTTGTTGAAATGGGTAGAATAAAAGGTTCGTGCACTTCTCTACTGGTTGAAACTTGAGACAGAATGATGCCTGTAGGTCCTTCAGGGGTTGGAACTAGATGTTTTTAAGCTCCTTTCCAACCCTAACTATTTTATGAATCTATTATTCAGGATAGGGTGTGGCTGGCACAACCACAAGTAGAGTTTTGCAATTCAAAATCCAAATGACAATATTGTATTGTTAGTTGCCGTGGGCCTCAGGGCAAAAGTTACCAGGGAATTTGTGTCCATGAGTGCAGGACAGTTCCTGTGATCCAGGTTCCATAAAATCACCCTGAGCACCATTCTCTGTCCTCTCTCTCAGTGTAATGTAATGGGCTGCAGGCTGCAACAGCAATGTGTTGGGATGTTCTTACTGTCACCCAAGTCAGTGGTTAACCTTGCTGTAATTGCAGGCATCCATCCTGGTGCTGTTGTTGCTTACAGCATGAGATTGTTCAGGAATAGGGTTTGCCTCACATTTGATATGAAAGAGCTGCTTGTTATCATCCGAGTACTATTGCTGCTGGAGCTGAGGGACTTCAGCTCGAGGTGGCTCCAGATACATGGGAGAGGAGGGAGAGGTCAGCCTTCTTGTTTTGTTTAGTATTTTGGTTTCATGTAGAAATGAATTTTGTCATGTGGGCATGGAAGATAACATGTTTTCTGTGGCTTAAACACAACTATGAGACAGCAGGAAGAGGTCAAACATCATGACTTTAAATCCTAGATTATGAGAAAAATTTCTGTAACTCTTAATATTCAACACAGCTGCAGCTCTATATCAGCCTAGCCTTGGTGTCGTTGCTCCTGATGTAGGAGAACATGAGGAGTGGCAGACTGATTTTTGGTCTTTTTTTGTCTTGGTCAATGTCCATTTCTGAGTCACTGAAATGTTATAATGAAAGAGAATCATCTTTTGACTGCCCTTGAGATAAATGTTTATATTTAGCCTGGGTGATTTTTTAAAGCACAACACCCAATGTGATGCTGTACTTTGAAGTATCTTGAAGCACAGTGCGGAAAGTAAGGAACAGCTTTGTACATATGAGACAAAAGGCAGGTCTTTGTTGAAGTTGCAGACAGTTTTTGTTTCAGTTTATTCTAAGAAATTTTCCATGTGTACTGAAATATCGGTGAATGACTTTGTGAATTTGATTTATTTTCTAAAAACTTTTTTGTAGAAGTTTCAGTTAAGTTTCCATTTGATGAGTGAAAGCATCTTTACTTAGGTCTAATTGATTTGTTTTGGAAAACAACCTAAAAACTCCCAAACCAGCTGTACAACTAATGTGAAATTCGTAGATTCTTATGCGTGTAATGATTAGAAATTCCTATGTCTCTTGCTAGAAATTTCATAAGAAACTTGAAGATGGGAAGAAATGACATTTGTAAACTTTTAGAAAAAAGATCACAAACCTGAAAGCTTTTAAGAAAACAAGGCATTTATGTGATGTGAGGCTTGCATACATGGCCATTAATTTAGCAATGCAAAGAGAATTTTTTTAAAGATATAATACAGGGACAGGACTCAGTGATCTGTTTTCGCAGTAGTAAAAGATTGCCAGTGGAGTTCCAAAGGGTTTATGCTAGGATCAATGCTTACACTCATTCATATTCATCTATTCATTCTCAATATATTCATAAATGAGCTGGAAAAGGGGCCAACTGCTATTAAAGGCATGAAGTAGCGCCATCAGCAAACATTATTCACAACAGTAAAGATGAAGGCTGACTGAAAAATTATGGAAAGACCTTATGAAACTGAGTGGCTGGACAATAGATGAAGAGGTCAAATTATGCATAGATAAATGTTAAGTGATGCATGGAGGGGGAATAATTCCAGCTTCACATGCTATATGATGGGTTCTGGACTGGCCATTATTCCTGGAAGGTAGATCTGGGCTTATGACAGGGTTCCCTGAACACAACAGCTCAGAGTTCAAAAAGCAAAGCAGTATTTGGGATATTAAAAGTAGAATAGAAATAAATACAAAATCATGGTGCTGAACAAAGCTGTGGCATGCTTGAATCTTCAAAACTCTGCATGGTTCTGCCTCCTTCATCTCCAGATCTCCGTATGGGGACCATAGTTTAATATCTTCATCAATGACATAGTGGGATTGAGTTGGACCCTCAGCAAGTTTGCAGATGACACCAAACTGTGGTGCAGTTGATGTACTTAAGGGAAGGGATGCCATCCAGAAGGACCTAGACAAACTCAAGAAGTGGGCTCATGTGAACCTCACAAAGGTCAAAGAAGACAAATACAAGGTCTCATGTCTGGGTCAGGGCACCCCCTGGTTACTAGTTGTTGAAAACCAGGTTACTAGTGGTTGAAAAGCTCAACATGAGCTGGTAATGTGTGCTTGCAGCCAGAAAGCCAACTGTACTCTGGGCTGCACAAATTGAAGCATGACCATCAGGTCAAGGGAAGTGATTCTGCCCTTCTACTCCGCTCTCATGAGACTCCACCTGGAGTACTGTGTCCAGCTTTGGAGTCTTCAATACAAAACAGACATAGACTTGTTGGAGTGAGTCCAGAGGAGGGCCATGAAGATGATCAGAGGGATGAAGAACATCTTCTATGAGAAAAAGCTGAGAGAGGTGAAGTCATTCAGCCTGATGAAAAGAAAGCTCTGGTAAGACCTTACTGTCGCCTTTCAGCGCCCAAATGGGCTTATAAGAAAGATGGAGACAAACTTTTTAATAGGGCCTGTTGTAATAGGACAAGGGTAATGGTTTAAAGCTAAAAAAAAAAAAATAAAAAATGTAGATATAAGGAAGAAATACCTTACAGTGAGGGTTGTGAGACACTGGAACAGGTTGCCCAGAGAAGCTGTGGCTGTCCCATCCCTGGAAGTGTTCAAGGCCAGGGTGGATGCAGCTTTGAGCAACCTGGTCCACTGATAGGTGTTCTTGCTCATAGCATCCCACTCTGGGATTACACTCTGGGTGTTTCTCCAAGACTATCTTTGGTCTGCCAGAATAGTGTCATGTGTTTGATCTCCTCCTTGTACAGAGAAGCTTGATAAAACTTATGTCACATCAGAAAGCTGAAATCAAGTTAAAGCATGGGTAAAAATCTGTAGGAGGTCATTCTGTAGGTGTGTTTTATCCATGGGCACTCAGTCCCAAGCATTGCTTCTGTGATGATGCAGTGTTACCAGGGGATGCAATATCACTAGCAACTGTCATTCTTTAAAACCTATGTTTTGCCCTTGTGTATTTGGAAAAATGACCCCACCTACCTCTAAACTTTTGCTTTTGAAAATAATCGGCAAATAACCATGGTATTTTAGCTTGGAGTGCTTAATTGTGTATATCATTTGCATGGTGCTGTGATCTTACTATCCCTGGGTCTTTAGTTCTGGAAAGAGATGACTAGATATTTTACACCTTGATGTAGAGGTAAAAATGTCTAGAGACACTTCTAACCTTATGGCAGTGACTCTGAAGAAAGCCACGAGGTAGTGCAACTTCACATTTTTAATGAGATGTAACTCAAAAGGTAGTGAATTGTTAGGTTTTAATTTGTTCTCCTTTAATTAAAATCTAACCTCAGAATCCTGATGCTCATTCAGAGAATCTCATGGGGAAAAAAGTAAAGCTAAATTCTGCCTTTGATTCTTTTTGCTTATGACAAAACACCTAAACCACTGGGATCTGGGTAAAATTCTTCCTTCTGCTGCTGAAATTGGCTCTATCTGGCTAATAAGCAAAAGCAGAAGCCTTCAGGGATGTATTTTAGACCTTGAATACACAGCAAAGACCCTCCTTTAGCTGTGTTGTCTCTGCATACTTTGAAGCCATTATGACAATCTTCTTATCTTATTTTGTCTACGATTACATCAAAATTGCCCTCCTGGTAAAGTGCACTATAAACTTTAATTGAATTCTGCTAAGCTTAACACACTCTTAAAGGCAGGAAACTGTAATGGCTTTTTGGTGCAAGGTAGTTACTTCTATTTTCTGAATGCATTTGAAAAGGTTGCAGATGTTAAGAGAAAGGACACAATAACAGAACCTGCCCCTTGCATATAAATTGTATCCGCAAACATCATGTTTTTAGAAGTTTGATTTGAAAAAGCACGTGTACATTTTGGCCGTGCCAGAAGACATATACCCCTATAAAACGCTAAGAAAATGTATGAGGAGTACCAGAAACCTGGATCCCTGTTGATCTTACACAGTTCAAAAATACGTATGTGATCCAGACCATGGAAAACGCCACGGGCTGCAAAAGAAGGAAAGAGAAAACTAACAGGCTTCTGTGAAACTGTGAAGGGGACGTGTTTCTGTCTGGCAGCAAAGCCAGCCCCTGAGCCTTGATGTTAGGTGCCTCAGATCTCACTAGGAGATCGCACTGGCTCCAGTGGCTTCCAGGCAAAGCAGGGCTAGTAAGCTACCATGAAGGAAAGAATGGACCACACTCCAAAATGCTGATAGAAGAACCAACAGCCGCAGGCTGCTGGTCACCTGCTTGGAGTAGGTTGCGGGTCCCTTTCTAGGTACTGCTGAAAACTGAATGCTCTGGGTTTGTGTGAGAACACCTTTTGAACATCCCCTGGCTTTCTTAGAAACTGAAGGACTGTTCACGACAGTGACTTCTGTTAGAGAAGTGCAATGTTTGATGTTTAAGTGGTTACCAAAAATAAGGCAAACATTGATTTCACAGAATCAGCTAGGTCAGAAAAGATCTTCAAGTCCAACCGCTACCCCAGGACTGCCAAGTCCAACTCTAAACCATGTCACTAAGGGCCTCATCTACATGTTTTCTGAACACTTCCAGGGACAGTGATACCACTACTGCCCTGGGCAGTCTGTTCCAATGCCTGACCACCCTTTGGTGAAGAATTTCTTCCTAATACCCAGTCTAAACATCCCCTGGTGCAGCTTGAGGTTGTTACCTCTTGTCCTGTTACTTGTTACCTGGGAGAAGAGACCAACCCCCACCTCACCACAACCTCCTTTCAGGTAGTTGTAGAGAGCAATAAGGTCCTCCTTGAGCCCTCTCTTCTCCAGACTAAACGAGTCTGTTTCCCTCAGCTGTCCCTCATCAGGCTTGTGCCCAGACCTTTCACCAGCTTTGTTGCCCTTTTCTGGACCTGCTCCAGAACCTCAATATCTCTCTTGTACTTAGGGGTCCAGAACTGAACACAGGATTCAAAGTGCATCATCACCAGTGCAGGGGGATGATCACTGCTCTGGCCCTGCTGGCCACACTATTTCTGATACAGGTCAGGATGTCATCGGCATTCTTAGCTACCTGGGCACAAGCTGGCTCATGTTCAGCCAGCCAATTTCCTGCTTATTTTGGAAACCGAAACAAATACCTAGCTATTGCAAATAGATTTTTAACAACTGAGAAGGAGACAAGACTTTCTTTCAAATAAAACAACAATTCTTCATGGTAAATTTCTTTGCAGGAAATAGTCTCATTTTTATTTATGATGTAGAATTGTAATCATTTTTTTCAGGTGATGCTGATCTTCAGCAATCCTCTGCTTTGGTCATGGATCTCATCTGTCGAAAAGTCCCTATTAAACTCATCAAAAACACGTCAGCAGTTCGGAGTGATCCTGCTCTTTTTTAAAAATCTCTTGTGTTATCAGCAGGTTGTGCTGATTTTCTATTTTATTTTATATTTTTGAAGCAGAAAAAGGGTAAACTAACTGCAGGAATTATTTTCCTTTCCTTTGATTCTGAAATATTCTTTTGGTTTCTAAAGCACTGCTGCTGTCTGCTTAAGCTGCTGGGACTTTGCTTGTATTCAGTCACGTAACAGTCCACCTGATTCCAGAAACCTCAGCAATCTGCAGTGCCTCATTTAATAATGCAGCATAAATAGTTACTGATTTGCATAATTTATGTTTCTCTTGTTTCCAGTGCAGCTTCCTGATTACATTAACAAAATCATACTTTTACTTTCTCACCTTCAAAGTTCTTACCTTAGAAGCTGAGTATATCTGCTTTGTTGATTCAGCGTAGGTGACAGCAGGAATGGGCCATGGCACCAAAGTGCACCAACTACAGACAGATAAAGCAGACAATTTCTCATTAATATGAATATAATCAGTTCCTTATGGTAGGGTCTGCAGTCTGCAATGAAGCAGGGCTCCCTAGTGCCAATTGCTGTGTTTATTTAGAAAGGAAGCAACCTCAGAGAGCAAATCAACTAAAGATGACAAAAAGCAGGCAGGGAAATGGATGGGAGAGAGATCATACATCTGCCATTAGCGGTCTCCCCAGTGCAATGCTCCTTTTCCAGGCCAGTCTTTACCTTCATTTGTTTGTTTATTAAGTGAAAGATCTATTTAACATTTCTATATAATTTCAATCACCATATTGGTAACCTGGCTTTAGAATGGAGCTTAGTCAAAGCTTCAATTGGCATTTTGGATTTTTGCTTCCTAAGTTTTATTTCCCCTCATTTTGCTTCCTGACTTAGGGAATTTTATTGCATGTTCTGTTAGGATCAAGCAACACAGCTGACTGATGTGGTCTTGACTTTCTATGCGCTCTGCATCTTACATAGTGGTCCCCAGAGTAATCCTGCTCTTGTGTAACATGTTGAATGTTATTGCCTGTTTCTTGGGGAGTCCTATGGACGCTATAGGTTCAAATTTAAACTGTCTTCTTCAAAACCAGCTTATCTTTAATTTATTTATGAATCTGCACAAGCATTGTCGCAACAAATTATGGGCTGCTTTTTTAGTTTGGGAACCATTTCTGGTTTCTTTTGGCCTATTAATTCCCTTCACAATGCTGCATCAAAAGGAACATGTGCAGCAGGTTGAGAAAGGTGATTCTCCCCCTCTACTCTGCTCTTATAAGACCCTACCTGCAGTAGAGCATTCAGCTCCGGGGCCTCCAATGCAAGAAGAACCTGTTAGAATCAGGAGGAGGCCATGGAGATGATGAGAGCAGGAGCACTTCTGTGAAGACAGGCTGAGAGAGTAGGGCTTGTTCAGCCTGGAGAAGAGAAGGCTCCAGGGAGACCTTCAGGACCTAAAGGGGATCTACAAGAAATCTGTAGAGGGACTTTTTACAAGGGCATATAATGACAGGACAAAGAGGAACAGCTTTAAGCTGACAGAGGGTAGATAAAATAGACATTAGGAAAAAATTCTTTGCTGTGAGGGTGGTGAGGCGTTGGAACAGCTTGCCCAAGGAAGTTGTGGACTTGCTTCTGCAGGCACAACTCTGGCTCAGTCTTAGCAAAAACTTTTCAATGTGTATGGTCTCAGTGCCCCACAATGAGGTGGCTGCTTACTTTTGAGGTAAGCACACAACATTATTCAGTAGGAGCAGGGGTGGTTTGTATCTTGCAAAGCCAGATACTGTACTGTTGCTGACGATGCTTTTATAGTGCAACTTCTCGAGCATGGTTGGATTTGACCCTTGAGAGAAACCACTAAGGGCAGAAATGTACAGCTTCAAAAAATTGTGTTCTGTGTTTTGTTCCCACCCAGGGGAGAAAGGCTGGCACAAGGAAGCCTGCAGAGCCTTGTGTAAGACCAAGAAATCTAGTCATCTGTGGTAGATGAAAACAGAGCAAGTAGAGAAACTGGGATAGAGAAGGAGTAGAAAACAAGGGGCAATAAATGATACATGCTTAAGAAGTACAATTTATTTCTTGATGATTTCACTCCAGCCCCTAAGCTCAGATAATGCCTCTTTTCCTGAGTAGTTCCTATGAATATGAAGTGGCCATTACTTATTATACGCTAGCCGTGAGAGATGGATGCTGATACAAAGAAGAGAATTGCATGCTTCATCTGGAGATGAGCAGAGCTGTTCACTTTTGCTTTCTCTACCCTGTCAAAAAAGGTAGAGAGAGGATTTTACTCAGTGAAAAGACAGGCCAATGTTTTAAGTCCTGTTTCCTTTTTGGTTGTGCATGCCATGTTCCGTGTTGCATACTACTTTCTGGAAATACTTAGGCACAGTTATTGTCTTCCCAGGTGCACGTGTTGAAACATTTCCTTCTGTGTTGTGCTGCAGAAGGAGATGCATACCTCCCAATCTAACACAACTGGTTTAGTTTTCTTGTGCACAAATTAGGTTATTTTTTCTCTATTGACTGTATATTGAGCTTTGGGAAAAATACTGTTTATTGCTTTCTGCAGAAATCTTTCTTCATTTGTTGTGTAGGAAGCTCAAGAAGTCTAATTTCCTAAAGGCACTGTTTTAGGTGTAAAATGTTTAGTGGAGTTTGTACTGTTTTCCACCTTCTCCTAGCATTAGAATAACCCATTATTTGGCAGCTCCAGATGAAGAAAGCCCCTACAATCCATGCAGAGCTGAAGTACTCTCAAATTTGTGCTCATGTTGTCTTGAACAGTTATGTGCTTCTCCTTATGTTCAGTACCATGTTCCTTCATAAGTTACACTACTGTATTAATTAATGTATCTAATATCTCTCACTGCTCATCCTTTCCTTGAGCAGAATTTCATGTACAGGGGTTTATTTAGGATATTTTTTTCTCTCTTAAAAAGAACAGAATGGATGAGGATTCATAGAAAGACCACACTCAGTCTTCAGCCAGCCAGAATCCCCTCATATGCGGCTTGGCCAAATGAACCAGTGACCTTAACAGTGCTTTGAGGAGCTCAGGCTCCATGCAGAGGATAGTGTTTGTGGGTATTGAATCATCAGCAAACTAAGGTTTAAAGCTCCTGGCCCAGCGAAAGCTTCACCACACACTGTCTCATTAACTGACGCAATACCTGTGCTACTGATACATTGAATGCAGCATCGTATTTCTTCTCATAACTGAGAAAATACCTTTCCCTGCATTCCTTGTTGATCTACCTCTCAGATTGAGTTTGTTTTACTCACCTGGGCTTTCCACTGTGAACTTGCCACAGAGCTAATTTCAATCAGTTGTTCCAACAAGCTTGTTTTCATTAAAGAAACAAACAAGCAAACGAAAAACAACCAGAGAAAAGCTTATGTGCCCCATACATGGGTAGCTGCTGTGACAAAGCCCTGAGGCTAAAATTACCCTCACAGCTATTCTCACTTGTGTTCTTTTTAAAGCAAAATCCAAACTTGCCCAACCAACCAGCTAGATGCCTCAGCTGCTTACCTTTACCTTACACCTTGCCACATGCATGTGCGTTGTCAGCTTAACTCACATCAGATAATCATAGCCTGTCTTTTCTAACACCAGAACAGTCAGTCTTGAGTTTTCTTCAGTGGGTGAGTAAAAAGGTATCTGAGTGTGAAGGATGAGTTCAAACTGTCTGTTGTTCAAAGGTCTGTGTTATAGCATTGGTTTCTTTGGCTCTGAGCTTTCCTAGCTTCTAAGAAATTCAGTTGTAAAAATGATATATAAAGAAGCATGAAAATGCATGTGTATTCTTTCTAGTTCTCTGTTTGCTGACATTTAATATGTGAGGAGAAGGAACAATTTTGATGCCAAATGCATGAAGAGAAAATACTTAAATTTCTGTCATTTAAATGCTGAGCAGGTTTGTTGTTTATTTGGGTTTTTTGTTTTTTGTTTTTTTTTTTTCCCTTGCAATATCAGCATTCAAGGCAAGCACAAAAAAGGTGTGCTGTAGGAAATACGTAGATTACAAGGCACTTAGTGAATAATAAGAAAATTAGTAGGAAAAATGTTATTGTGGAACCGATTATATCATTTCCTCTAACTGTCTTAGAGAATTGCATACTGTTTCATGTTCAGGCCTCTGTAAGATATCCAGATCAGGCTAAGGCTGAAGAAAATTCTGACAGGAAAAATACAGGACTCTGCTGATTTCTGCCTATCCTGTGGCTCTGTGTGGATTTTGATGTATTTTCAGATTTGAATCGGTTTGCCCGTTCTTACTATCATATTCCACAGGATGTAATCCTGATTGAGCAGAGTAAAGAAGCAACATTAGCAATAAAGGCTGTCTGTCTTTGCCTGGTTTAT